>NC_138978.1:24549821-24851539 GCF_964341445.2 Mesoplodon mirus | reverse complement strand
TAACACAAGGAACACACATGAACCTGTGTTGTTACTTAAAGGGGGTAAAGCTTTCAATTCTGAGGTCAGGTGGGGCACGCTGTCGGGGTGAAACAGACAACAAGCAGAAATGTCCAGGTGGCCTTGATCTAAGATCTAAGAGCTAATTATTCTTGATCATCAAAATCCACCAAAGTCTTGATTTCATAGGTCTTGGATGCATGGGTAGCTCGTTTCTATAGTCCTCCCCCAAATTCTTGGCCTTGATTAAATATTATCTGCTTTATTAATAACTATGAGAACAGAGTCAATAAAACCTCAAGTATAATCTATCTTACAATTTAAAAAGTACTTTCACATTCATTGTCTCACATGTATCTTATAATACCGTGAGGTATATACAAGGGATTATTTCTATTTTGCATAAACTGAGGCTCATCAAGGTGAACTGACCTACCCAGGGATATACAGCTAGTTAGCAGTGAAGCTGGGACTAGACACCAGGCTGACATATTTGAACTCCAAGTCCAGTTCTTCCTCACTCTATTTCTGTGAATCTTCTGGTGTCTGAGTCCCACAACAACACTAAAGGTCAGTTTTAGCCCTAAAAAGTTGACCCCCTAAAACTAGTCTGCAACTCTTTTACTTTGATGGATGTCCAATTGCCAAGCCCAAAGGATGTTTCAGACCTTTTCTTACTTGGCCTCTTTTCAATATTCGATACCACTGACCATGCCATCCTTTCCCCCACCCCGACTTTATTGAGGAATAACTGACAAATATAATTGTACATATTTAAAGTGTACAAGGTGACAATTTGATACACATGTACATTATAGAATGACTACCAAGATCAAGATAATTAATACACCCATCACCTCGCATACTTAATTCTTTTATTTTTTGGCTGTACCACGTGGCCTGCAGGATATTAGTTCCCTGACCAGGGACTGAACCCATGCCCTCTGCAGTGGAAGCACAGAGTCCTAACCACTGGACTCCCAGGGAATTCCCTCTTTTATTTTTTTTAGTGGTGAGAATGCTTAAGATCTACTCTCAGCAACTTTCAAGCGTATAATATGGTATTATTAACTATCGTCACTAAGCTACAAATTAGATCCTCAGAACTACTTCTTCTTATAAAGTTTGTACCCTTTGACCTACACCTCCCCATTTCCCTCTCCCCCTGCCCCTGGCAACCACCATTCTATTGTCTATTTCTATGAAATCAGCTTTATTTTTTTTAAGATTCCACATAAAAGTCATACCACATGGTGTTTGCCTTTCTCTCTCTGGCTCACTTCACTTAGCATATGCCTTCCAGGTTTATCTATGTTGTAGCAAATAGCAGGATTTCCTTCTTTTTTTATGGCTGGATATTCCATTGTATGTATATACCACATTTTCTTTAGCCATTTATGCCTCGAAGGACATTTAGGTTGCTTCCCTATCTTAGGTATTATGAATAAAGTTATAATGAATATGAGATACTGATTTCAGTTCCTTCAGATACATACCCAGGAGTGATTGCTGGATCATATGATAGTTTTATTTTTAATTTTTTGAGGAAACACCATACTGTTGAGTCCTTTATATATTTTGGATATTAACCGTGATCAGATATTTGGTTTTCAAATATTCACTCCATCCTTCTTGAGTGCTTCTAGAATCTGTTCTCAGCCTCCAACCTGAGTCGTGTCATTCAAGAGCATGGTTTTAACAACTATCTATCGTAGTGGTTAGAAATGATGTTCCCCAGATCACCTGCATCAGAATCATCTGAGATGTTTATAAAACAAAGAAGATTCCTGGACTCTATCCTAGATTCTACAGAATTAAACTCTGGGGTAGGGCCACAGAAATCCACATTTTAAAATAATCTCTGCTACCACTGACTCTTATGTGCTACCAATGGCTCATGTTCAAACCTCTCTTGTGAGTTTAGGCTAAACTTCCACTAAATAATAATTCTTTTTTTTTTTTAGATATTGGATCTTATTTACTTGTTACTCTTAGGACGTCTTCTTTTTGACCAAGGACAGCTTCTGTCTCTTGACAATCTGTTCCTTGCATTTTTATTTGGCCTCCTTCATTCTCTTGACCAAAAGTGTAGCATATTCTGCAGTCTCTTCCTTATTTTTCTTAGTACGCTGTTTCTTCAGAGCAATATGCCGACGTTTGCGTTGCAGAACATGTGGAGCAACAAGACGCTGAATTTTGGGTGCTTTAGTCCTAGGTTTCTTACCTTCTTTGTTTAAGGGCCTTCTCACAACATAATGGTAGACATCATCTTCTTTATTTTTTTTTATTTCTTTATTTTTTTAATAAATTTATTTATTTTTATTTTTGGCTGCCTTGGGTCTTTGTTGCTGCACGCGGGCTTTTCTCTAGTTGCGGTGAGCAGGGGCTACCCTTCGTTGCAGTGCGTGGGCTTCTCATTGCGGTGGCTTCTCTTGTTGCAGAGCGCGGACTCTAGGCGCGCGGGCTTCAGTAGTTGTGGCTCCCGGGCTCTGGAGCGCAGGCTCATAGTTGTGGCGCACGGGCTTAGTTGTTCCACGGCATGTGGGATCTTCCTGGAGCAGGGCTTGAACCCGTGTCCCCTGCACTGGCAAGCAGATTCTTAACCACTGTGCCACCAGGGTAGTCCCATCATCCTCTTTAGAGAGCTTAAAAAGTTTGCGGATTCTAGCTCTTGGGCCCCAGGCGATGCAGCACAGTTGTATCAGCAAATCTAGAAATATCCTTCTCACCTTTTTTCACAATGACCAAATTCAGGACACTCAGATTGGCATCCACAATGCAACCCCATACAGATCTGCACTTTCTTTCTCCAGTCCTCCTTGGCCTGTAATAGGAATGCTCTTTACTCAGTAGCAAGCAGACACGGCTGTGGGTCATGCCACTCTGCTTCATGGTCCCTTGTTTGTCATTCTCACCACTGATTTGGACCACATAACCCCTCCATTCTTCACCTGGAGCATCCGCAGCAACTTCCATGGCCATAAACTTCTCATAGATCGTACAAAGTTTGCGTTCATAGTCCACTTCAGTGAGTTTCTGGCAGACAGTGGCTGGGAGAGAGATGTTCAGCTTCATCCTGAAGCAGCTGTTCGCCTCCAAGGTGCCACGAAAAAGAGCTAAATAATTCTTCTTGATGCTTTAAACTCAACTTTCCAAAACTGAACTTCTTTTTCCCCCTTCCTATAGTCTCTCTCAGATAAGGATCTACCCATTCACCCAAGTAAGAAATCTGAGAATTGTCCTTTACTCACCCAGCTCCTGCCCATCTATCTGTTCATCATATTATCGAACTTACTCAAAAATCTCCTTCTAAAGTATCTTCCTGAATCTGCCTCTTCAGTGTCACTGCTTCAGTTGAGGTTCTCTTACCAAAAAAGCTTCTTAACTAGCCCCCAGCCTCTTTTCCCTCCAATTCATTCTCCCCAGTAGTCTGGGTTAATTTTTTTTTTAATGCAGATTTGGCCCCTCCCCTGCATAGATCCTTTCAGTGGCTTCCCGTTAAGATCACTAAGATCAAGTTCATGCTCCTTACCAGGTCTGCTGGATTCCTTTTCCTCCCATTTTCCAGCTCCCAATCATAAGCTCCAGCAAAATAAAAGGACTTGCTGTTCCCAAGTTCTGTGTGGTCTCATGCCCTCCATGTCTTTGCAAATGCTATTCCCTCAGCCTAGAATGTCTCTGTCCATTCCTTACCTGATGATTCTGATTCATCCTAAGATCTAGCTCCAATACCAGCATTTCTCTGATCTTTCGTTCCCTAACCTCCCAAGGCAGTTAATTACCACTGCCTCTTATGCCTGTATTTTGACATGTTTCCACTGTGATGCCCATCGAATTATCCTGCAATGATTTGATTACAGGTCTGTCTTCCCTACCAGACTTCATACTCTTGGATAGCAGTGTGAGTCTTTTACTTATCTCTGCATTCCTTGCAGAGAACCTGGCTCATGAAAGTACTTAACAATGAACAAAGAAGATCACAATGGTAATAATAACAACGAATAACTAAAATGTATTGAAGCTTCCTATATGCCGGTTATAAAACTAATCACTATGCACATACTATATAATTTATTTTTGCAACAACTCTATGAGGTAATATTATTATTTCCCTCATTTCACAGATGAAAAAACTTGCCCAAGATCCCATAAAGAAAACTTGGCAGACCCAGGATTCAATCCAAAGCCAGAACCCTTAACAGCTCTACAGATACTCTGAAACGAAGCTTAAGACAATAATGAAAGGACATCATTTTGACTGGATCTCACAAGGACAAACCTAGAATATCTATCAATCTCCTAGCCAATATGCATAAAAAAGCTGCATCCCTCAGACTGTGAAATGTCCAATCTTCTAGGGAGATAACCCACTCTAACGGAGGGGAGAACGTTACATGTTAAAGTGGAGTAAGTTCCACAAACTTTTAAGACACAACAGAAACCAAGTCAGAAAATCCTGATGCCTTATGGAAGTCTCTCTGGCCTTTGGATGATACATGAATTACAAACTACGACAAAGGAGATTCCCTCTATAGACTAACAACTAGAGAGAAAATAGGAAAATTTAGACAAAATGGTATCTTCCATGGCTAATTGTGTAGAGTATTACATCTGACCTCCAAGCACCTCTAGTCCTATCTCATGCATCTCGGGGTTACCTGTTATAATGGCTGCCACCACTCAGTCGACTGTACTGCTCCTTCTCCTGGTGGCTGGCACGGGAAGAACTGCTCAGGTGCTTCCTCTGCTCTTTGGTCTTCTGAAGAACCCGTTTGTATGAAAGTGTGCACAGCCAGCATAGCAATTTCCCATCTACCTGAAAGATGAGGAAACAAAGATAAAGAAGAAGGAATGTGCTAGTGCAGTGGCTGAGAACATGGGTATTAGGAGCTACAACCTCTGGTTGAGTCCAGATCTGCCACTTACAAGCTGTGTGACCTTACAGAACTCAGCTGGGTACTCATGGGGTCAATTTCTTCATCTATAAAATGAAGGATAATAGAACCTACTTCAGAGGGCTGGTGCAAGGATCTAGTGACATAATGTAGGTAAAGCATGGTGCAAGGTACATAAAAATTGCTTAATAGGAGCTGGGGACTTCCCTGGCGGTCCAGTGGTTAAGGCTCCACACTTCCACTGCAGGGGGCACATGTTTGATTCCTGGTGGGGAACTAAGATCCCACATGCTGTGTGGTATGGCCAAAAAATTTTTTAAATAAATAAATAAAATAAAAATGAGCTAATTTTATATATTTTTTAATTTTGTTTTTCTTCAACTTAACACAGACCAGAGCAAAGTTCCCATAAGAATTTCAAAAGACACAAATATCTCTATGGTGCTCATCAAGGAAAACACAGCAGGGAAAAGAGAAGACAGAAGATGAAACATGAATTTTATAATTTAGCTTTTTCTTTTCTTTTTTTTCCTTTTTTAAATTTATTTTATTTTATTTATTTATCTTTGGCTGCATTGGGTCTTTGTTGCTGTGCGTGGGCTTTCTCTAGTTATGGTGAGTGAGGGCTACTCTTTGTTGCGGTGCGTGGGCTTCTTATTGTGGTGGCTTCTCTTGCTGTGGAGCACGGGCTCTAGGCACGCAGGCTTCAGTAGTTGTGGCTTGCAGGCTCTAGAGCACCGGCTCAGTAGTTGTGGTGCACGGGTTTAGTTGCTCCGCAGCATGTGGGATCTTCCCGGACCAGGGCTCGAACCCGTGTCCCCTGCCTTGGCAGGCAGATTCTTAACCACTGCGCCACCAGGGAAGCCCTATACTTTAGCTTTAATACCTTATAAATGGCTCATAAAATGGTATGCTGGATATCTTTCCTCAGATGGAAATAAATGTCTCCAGAGGGCTTCCCTGGTGGCGCAGTGGTTGAGAATCTGCCTGCTAATGCAGGGGACACGGGTTCGAGCCCTGGTCTGGGAGGATCCCACATGCCGCGGAGCAACTAGGCCCGTGAGCCACAACTACTGAGCCTGCACGTCTGGAGCCTGTGCTCCGCAACGAGAGGCCACGATAGTGAGAGGCCCGTGCACCCCGATGAAGAGAGGCCCCCGCTTGCCACAACTAGAGAAAGCCCTCGCACAGAAACGAAGACGCAACACAGCAAAAATAAATAAATTAATTAATAAACTCCTACCCCCAATATCTTCTGTAAAAAAAAAAAAAAAAAAATGTCTCCAGAAAAAGACTGATGGGCAAGTAGCTTCCAAGGCCCCAGTCCCTGGTGGTGGCCTACCATGGCACTTTGTTTGATTTAGAAAAAGTTGATCACTTTAGGCAGAAGCAGCTCTGTACCAGGGTGCAGGGCACAGGGCTAGGAAAGCAGAATGGAGCTTCCACAATCCTCTGAAGCTGGGATGCCTCTGTACAGCACTCAGATTGCAAAACTAAGTTTGTGGGGTGGCCTGGTACAAGTGGCAGGGCAGCAGAGCTGGTTGCAATTACTCAGGTTGGGGAGGGAGTGTGCTGATATTTTATGGAATCTTAGTTTTCATGTCTTGCCTCTAAATTAGATCTTCTGCCCCATCTTGAACATGGGTAAGCCAGACCATCATTTACCTAAAGTATTATCTTGTTAGCAAAAGCTTCATTGCACCTTATTCTCCTAACCTATTAGCAAGTCATCCGTCTGAATCTATCCACTTCTTTCCAACTCCACTGCTTCCACCCAAGCAAAGCCATTCTTACCTGTCACAACTGCAAGACCCAGCCAAATGATCTCGCTATTTTTCTCCAGATCAACCATTTCCACATAGCTGCCAAAGAGGGCTTCTTAAATGTAAATCTGATTATGTCTCTTCTTGCCTTAAAATATAAAATCTAAAGTTTTTACCATAGCCTATGTTGATTTAAATGTAGCCTCTGCCTGCCTTTATAATCTCATTCTCTGTTCACTCTGCCTTCTTTCTGTTCTTCCCATCTGCCAAGCTCATTCTTGCCTCAGGGTCTTTTCATAGCTGGTCTCTCTTCCCAGGATCTTTGCCCTCCAGAGCTTCCCATGGCTGCTTCCTTCTCATCTTTCCCGTTTCAGCTCAGATTTTATCTCCATGTAGGTCCTCCTGATTGCCCAATCTAAACTGGCCTCACCAGTCACTCTCTTACCATATACCCTATTTCCTTATAGCACTTACACCTAAAATCTGTATTCATTTATTTCCTTGTTTGCTCTCATCCATCTCTTACACACATAAATAAAAGCTCTGAGAGAATAAGGCCTCTTCTGCTTAGTTCATCAGTGTATTTCCAACACCCAGAGCAGTATCTGAGACATGATAAGCATCTAATTATTTGTTAACGAATGTATAAATGAATTTTGAAACCAAACTTCAATTTGCTGCATTTCATGGTTATGGGATATGGCCTGAAGGTCTGACTTTAAAATACTCTAGGAGGACTTCCCTGGTGGCACAATGGTTAAGAATCCGCCTGCCAATGCAGGAGACATGGGTTTGATCCCTGGTCCGGGAAGATCCCACATGCTGCAGAGCAACTAAGCCCCGTGCGCCACAACTACTGAGCCTGTGCTCTAGAGCCTGCAAGCCACAACTACTGAGCCCACGTGCCTAGAGCCTGTGCTCTGCAACAAGAAGCCACCGCAGTGAGAAGCCCGTGCACTGCAACAAAGGATAGCCCCCACTCGCCGCAACTAGAGAAAGCCTGTGCCCAGCAACAAAGACCCAATACAGTCAAAAAAACAAACAAACAAAAAAACTCTAGGAGACCTTCTCCACGAAAGAGCTTTCACTGAAGAAGGGTTTGAAAACAAAGCAACTGCACTGAAAGAGAGCCAGCATTAAACATGAAAATCACACACTGAACCACAGGACACTTTATTTCAGATCTCTCCTTCACAAACTTTAAAAATATAAAATCACCCTCTCAGAATTAAGCTATCATAAAGAAATAATCATAGGTAACACTGAGTACTTATCATGTGCCAGATTCCTTCTGAAGGGGTTTACACTTGACCTTCATAACAACAATGAGGTCTGAGCAGCCTCATTTACGGATGAGGAAACTGAGGCACTGATAGATTAACTCGCCCAAAGTCACACAACAAATAAGTGACAAAGATTTCAACCCAGGCACTCTGAGTCCAGATCATCCACTCTCAATCCCTAAGCTTGGTCCTCCTAAAGTTTATAAATAGGTGATTGAGGATGCCTACAAATACGCAAACTCTTATGATAGGATTGTAACTAGAAAGTAGAAACAATGAATTCTAATGTAATCCAATTTTAATAATAATATAGGTACCATTTAATGAAGTATAGTATATGCTAGGCTCAAAATTGTTGTTGTTGTTGTTGTTTTTTTTTGCCGTATGCGGGCCTCTCACTGTTGTGGCCTCTCCCGTTGCGGAGCACAGGCTCCGGATGCGCAGGCTCAGCGGCCATGGCTCACGGGCCCAGCCACTCTGTGGCATGTGGGATCTTCCCGGACCAGGGCACGAACCCGTGTCCCCTGCATCGGCAGGCGGACTCCCAACCACTGCGCCACCAGGGAAGCCTCAAAATTGTTTTATATACCTATCTCAATTAAATCTCCCTATGCCCTTGTGAAGTAGCTACTGTTATTTGCACAGTAAAGATGACAAAACTGATGCATAACAGGAGTAAATAATTTGCCCAGGATCATTCAGCTAAGCCAGAAGTGGGCTGGAACCCAGATCTATGGGACTAAAAAGCTTGTGCTCCAACTATTATTATATGTTACCTTCTGATTACTAATTCAGCTTCTCTAGTATCTTGATTCAGGGAAGAGGTGCCCTGGTTGGCAGGCAGGAGTATTCTGGTCACTGGAAAGTTACTTCCTCCCATTGTAAATTAATGAATTTGGTTACCACGAATCAGCTTTTGAGAGCCTAAGCATCTCTGAAATGCATCTCTGGACACTGAGAGTTTCTGTACTACATTCTTTCATTCAAAAAATATTTATCAAGTACCTACTATGTGCCAGGCTGCTGGTAATACAGCATGAAAACAGATGGACAAAGAGCTCATACTCTAGTGGGGGTGGACAAACATGTAAACAAACAAGATAATTTCTCATAACGTTACATGCTATGAAGACAATAAACAGGGTACTATGATAGAGTGACTGGGGGAGTTAGTAAAGAAGGTCTCTGTGAGAAGCTGGCAATTGAGCTGAGACTTGACGCAAGGAACCAGTTATGACACTCTGGAGAAGGCTGTGTATCAGGCAAATCCAGCCGGCACAAAGGTGGAAATGAGACTGGCATATCTGAAGGACTGAAAGGTGGTCAGTGTGGCTGGACCAAGGGAGGAGGAGGGGAGTGTGATGGAAGATGAGACTGAGAGTCAGGTATGGGCCTTGCAGGCTATAGAAGGAGTTTGGGTTTCATTCTAAGTGCAACTGGAAGCCACTTGAGGGTTTTAAACAGACCAAATCTAAACCATTTTAATTCCACCAAGGTACCATAATTCCACATAGAGGTTTATCTATATCATCTTCTTGTGGTCTTTAACTTCAACAGATAGAAACATTTAAAGAGCCAGATAGTAAAACTGGTAACAGACTATATCCTGCTTAAGTCACAATCTCTCCTTTAAAGAGTTTTGTAGAATTTTGCCAATCACCACTTCACTTATAAGGGATGTTGAACACGGTAATTCAAATTCTCATGAAATACTAACCTATGAAATGTTAGAATATAATGGTCCACATTTGATAAATGAAGAAAACAAAGGCTGAATATCTTCTTCAGTCAATAACAGAATTTGGAGAGGAACTGAGAAATCAATCTTGGTTATATGTCTTTTTAACACAATTGGCCCACCTTAATTTCTCTGAAAGAAAAAAATACCAGGAAAAACACAGAGATTTACCTTCTTTCTATCATCTTTCCTGTCAAATGCACACTGCTGCTTGCACTGTTCACAAGAATATGGTGGTCCATACTTCTTCTCTGAATTTGTGCAGCGCTGGCATTTGTTGCCAATAAATGCTGCAATTATGTTGCAATACTGACAAGGTTTGGGCTTAAAAAGAAAAAAAAAGTGTCAAGTAAGTATGTTGTAAAATACCAGTGCATTTTTTTCCAGTGCATTTTTTAAAGTAATGATTTCTATTATACACAGTTCATTAGTCATGGTAAAAATGCATTCCCAACTTCATAAATTTCCTTTTACACTGATCCAATACAGCTCAATTCCTAACACCATGTAAAGTGTTTTTCTGCACAGGACTATTGATTTTTAAATAAATAAACAAATAACAAAAACCCATTAGCATATATGCTGGGACTTCTCTAACCAATTCAACAGAACCAGCTCTTGGAGAAATGAGCAAGTGCGTCCAAATTTCTGAAAAGGCCTCTTTGACATTACCAGTGTATAAACATGTGGGGAGAATGCCTGCAAGGACACAGTATGCTGAACCCTAACACTGAAAGAAAAAAAATCATTCATCTAAATGAATAGTCAACTGTTACCAAACAAAGAGGTCACGTCATAGGATTCATCATTCCCCTTCTCTTTACATACTGGTTACTGAAGCTTCTCAAGGAAAATTATAATCACAATCCTGCCACAGTGACTATAAACACAGAACTCCTTAATACTAAGTATTAGCTAAGTTGGAAAGCTAAAACACTACATAAATTTTTCTGAGAACATTTTTACACATAACTAGGTCTTCTAATAAAAATATTGTAATTATATTAATAGTCCACAGAATGTACGGTCCCAAGAGACCTGACTGTTAGGTACAGAGAAACCCTACTTACCGTTCCATACAACTGCACGTTCTGAGCACATTTCTTGCATATTGTATTGGTTTTACTGTTAAGGAAGAAAGAGACACAAGGCTTTATAAGAAAAAAATCGTTTTACTTACAACATTTGAAAACTGATTCTTCCTTAAGTCTAAGGAATTTGTTCATTACTAAGTGCCAAGGTGGAATATGGTTTGGACATTTGATTAACTGAAGGGTGAGTATCTGGCCAGTAACTCTTTTAATTATTCTGTAGTTATAAATTTTATTAGCTCAAATACAAGGAGGCTTTGGTTAAAATGGAGAGTGAGTTATTTCTGATTATGACACCTCCAAGTACCACTAAGTAAAATTATCAGATATGCAAAGGACCCTCAAAAGAATATTATGTTAGACCAAAATGGACTAGCAGAAAAGAAATTAATTCTCCTCAATTCAGATGACCAGCTGAGAAATTTGAGATGAGGAGTAAAGTATTTGTGTTTGGGATATAAGCTCAGAGACTCTATCCATGTTGACCTTACTCTGTCTATGTTCTCCTCTGTAAGTAAAAGTATATGAAAATCCCTGATGTGGGGAAATAGATGCTAACACCAAATATTTTTTCAATATTTCCAATTTCTCTAAGAGCTAAGCACTGACAAAAATAAACACGCCCTTTCCCTTGGGAAGATCCAAGTCATAATATTACCTACATGCCTAAACTGATAAACTGCCTTGGGGAAAAAAAATTATCTTCAAATAAATTCTAACCCTTCACAAAGGGAGGTACAAACAAATGCTTGATGTTTAGGAACAGTTTAAACAATATTTGGGGGCTAAAAACAAAATCACATAAAAATCCAGTATATCGCTACTTTGTGATTTTCTTCCCATACAATTCCTATCAAAGTGACTACAAACTTAAAAGACAAAAGAAAAATGTCAAAGTAAAAAACATTAAATTAAAATGAGATATTCAAACAAAATATTTCCCAGGGCAATTTTCTACCATTTTAAAAAGGCAGTTCAGGGACTTCCCGGGTGGTCCAGTGGGGCCCAGTGGTTAGGTCTCAGCACTTCCACTGCCGTGGCCCGGGTTCAATCCCTAGTGGGGAACTAAGATCCAACAAGCCACGGGGTGGCCAAAAAGAAAAAAAAAAGGCAGTTCAGGAAGTGAAGTACATTGAAAGAGACCTCTAGAAAGAGGATTAGCATCAGTGATTCTGTGATGTTGAACATTTGGGTTTATTTTAGATTTATTACTCAAGGAGTGGGACATATATATCAATATATACAAATGCTCTTGACATCTTAGAAAGAAAATGCAAAAAACCTATTTCTATAATCCATCTTGAATTAATTTTTATGTATGGTGTGAATTAAGGGTTAAACTTCAAATCTCACCCTACACACAGAAATAAATTTGAAAGGGATCATAGGCCTAAATGTAAAAGCTAAAATATAAACCTTCCAGAGTATATTCTGTGTGTTTCCATTTACATGAAGTTCTAGAACAGGTAAAACTAATCTATGGTGGAAAGGAAAATCAGAACAGTAGCTGCTTGGAAAAAGCAAGGAGGGTGGGGACTGACTGGGTTGGGGTTAGAATCTCTGGGGTGATAGTAATGTTTTTTTTTTTTTTTTTTTTTTTTTTGCTGTACGCGGGCCTCTCACTGCTGTGGCCTCTCCCGTTGCGGAGCACAGGCTCCGGACACACAGGCTCCGCGGCCATGGCTCGCGGGCCCAGCCGCTCCGCGGCATGTGGGATCTTCCGGGATCGGGGCACGAACCCGTGTCCCCTGCATCGGCAGGCGGACTCTCAACCACCGCGCCACCAGGGAAGCCCCAGTAATGTTTTATATTTCGATGGGTTTAGGGTTACACAGATATATACTGTTTGTAAAACTCATCGAAAGATGCACTTAAGATTTGAGCATTTCAATGTGCACAAATTTTACCTCTAAAAAAATTTTAAAACCATAAACAAATATTGAACTCTAAGTTAATGATATGCATGCTGAAGTGTTTAGGGTCAAGTACACTGATGTCCCCAACTGCATCACAAATAAGATGGATTAATACACTGATGGATAGAGAGATGGATAGATGCAAATGTAGTAAGTGTAAATTGTAGAATCTAAGTAGCGGGTAGATGAGTGTTTACTATCTAGTTTTTTTAGCTTTTTTTTTTCTTTGAAAATAAACATAATGGAATGTCAGGGAAAATATTCCTAGAATTGAAATGAAGCTGACTAAAATTAGGCCTCTGGGTCTATGTGTGAGCTGGCAAACAGACCCCATCCTGCTTAAGGCAATATTACCTACAGCCACGGTTCCCCAAAAGTTTAACTTACTATACCAATAAACCACTTTGCTGCTATTAAAAAGTCCCCCAAAGATGTGTGTTCATTCACACCTAAATATTTTTCACACTCTTCAAAATGAGATTCACACAAGGCAAGTGTAAAGGCAAGTGAGTTTTTTCAAATGTGACTAAGGCTAACAAACTCTTTATCAGATTGTCACATTTTCAAAAGTATCTTCTTTTGGCTTATAAATTCTTCAAACTCTGCATATAAACATACTAGAGCACAAGGCTCATGTTTTACTGTTGTGGGATTGGTTTCTTAGTGTCAAAAATGTCAAAACCATAATATAGGGCTTCACTGGGACACGGATTTGATCCCTGGTCCGGGAAGATCCCACATGCCGCGGAGCAACTAAGCCCGAGGGCCACAACTACTGAACCTGCACTCTAGAGCCCGCGAGCCCCAACTACTGAAGCCAGCGAGCCCCAACTACTGAAGCCCGCGTGCCCAGAGACCGTGCTCCACAACAAGAGAAGCCACCACAATGAGAAGCCCGCACACAGCAACGAAGACCCGATGCAGCCAAAAATAAATAAATAAATAAATAAATATATTTATTTATTTATTTTTAAAACCCCACAATATAAAATTATCAAGGATGTGAAAAATAAGTAACTAATAATTTAAGCAATTAATGAATAACTAGGGAACAATATGTGTATTTTACTTCCATTGGGTTATAACAGGAAATGGCAGAATCTGTGTATAATGCAATTGATTACAGATCTATATATTACAATGCAACTGATTACAGATCTGTATATTGAAATGCAATCGATTACAGATTTTAAAAGGAAAAGCCTATTAGCATCTTTCATGGTCAACGAAAACTGTACCTCTCCTGCTGGTACTCAGTCCTACAGTAGGTGCACTTCACAACAGGGTGTGCAATCCGACATTCCTGAAATGAAATGAGGATATAATTTTAAAAGGCAGTCAGAAATGGAAAGAGCCTTCAGTAGGAGGCAGAAGACCTGGGTACTATTCCAAGCATAGTCACTGTGCTTGAGTGAGTCACTTTAACTTTCTGGGACTAATTTTTTTTGTCTGTAAAACTGGCACCACCACCCTGCATTGATGTGGGAGTTAAGTTAAGAATTTATATGGAACTAGTCATACATTGTAAAACAAAGGTATGAATAAGCCTCAGACCTAGTGAACGAGAAGCCCTGGGTTCTAGTCCAGTTCTGCCTCTGCCACTGTGTGATTTTTGAGCAGGTTCACTTGTGAAACCAAAGCACTGAATTAAAATCATTATTGCTTACATATATAAAACTCCCTTAAAATCAATAAACATATACATATACAAACATATAATCAAATATGTATTTTTTAAGGCCAAAACGCCATTCAGACATTTGACTTTTTGAGTTCTCTCATACCTAGTAAACAAAAAGAGACAAAGTCATGGCCACTGGAGGCAATGATGACACACAATTATGAGTTAGCCATAACAGAGACACAAACTCTGGATTATCTGGAGATATCTCAACATCACTCTCCAGCCGGCTTGGTGACTTTTAACTGTCGCTTCACAGCACCTCTATTCATTTAAATAGGCAAAGCAAGATGAAGCAACTTAAAAGAAAAAAAGAGAACTTGGACCTTCGGGGTAAAAACTGATCAGCAGCTGGTTACGGCGAGGACAGAAGCTCACTAACTAGAAGCTGAAATATCATCCTTTTGCTTCGTGCGTTTGACTGTGGGGCTTTATTATAAAGCCTGGCTACCTCCGACTCTGGGACTGGCTGAAAAGTGCCCGTGAGGCGCCCAGTTCGACACGATCGTCCCAGACAGCACCCAACTCTGGAGTTCTGTCCCAGGCGGGGCAGGAGGCCCCTAAGCTTGAAACCCGGCAGACCCCGGCGCGGGGGGAAGCCAGCCCAAAAGGGATCTCCGCCGCGGCTGGTCGAGGGCGAGCGGGGGACCAGCTGTCCCCTCCCCCGACCTCACGGGGTCCGAGAACAATCCCTCGCTGTTGCTAAGCACCCGGACACGCCGGCCGCTGGGGCCTGGACACGGCTCGGGTCTCCCCCATGTGCCCCGCCAGCCCTCCGGCGGAGCGGGTGCTGTTCCTCAGCTAGGCGGGCCTGCCACGCCCTGCCCGGGGGACCCCGCCGGGCGTCCCCACAGAACCGGGAGCTCCGGGCCGCGCCTCCAGCGTCCCAGTTCCCGGCTGCCGCCCCAGCCCGCGCACCTTGCACAGCTGCTGCCCCTGAGACAGCGCCTCGAAGGGGAAGCGCTGGTGGCACTTGGTGCAGGCGTAGAGCGCCGCCATGTCCGGCCCGGGCAGTGCTCACAGCCCTACCGGCCCAGCCCGCCGCTTTATCTGACAGTCTGAGGCACAACCTGCGGCGGCAGGCTGCGGGCTGCGGTAGGCGGGCGGGTCCTCGGGTGCGGGCGGACCAGGGCTGGCGCGGCGGCGCTGGACGCCCGTTCACTGGTTCATTTTGACGTCTATCAAGGAGGAAAGGGCGGAACGCGGAGCTTCTTACGACTCTGATTCGGTCTGGACTGGAGTACGCCACTTATGACGCGCGCGGCCTCGATTATGTAAAGCGCAGTCACGAGGGGGCGCCGCTGGGAGGGAAGGTCTCCCGTGGGGGACCTCTGAAGTGCCTAGGCTCCTCCCACTTCGCTCTCTGTTCCCGCCCTCGCTCCTCCTCTCTCAGCAGCTGGAGCCACCGTGCTTCTCGCGATATCTCCACGGAGTTGTGATGTTTTGGTTTCCATGGAGTTGCCCTCTCGCAGCTGGTTGAGCCGAGCGCGGTGCATTGTCGAACTAGAACTCGGCCGCCACCCCGAGCCTGAAAAAGAAGGGGGCTTGTGAGAAAACGCCTCCAACGTCGGGGTAGGAGGGGCCCGCACAGCTCTCTCACTCGAGGGAGGAGAGGAAACGTGAGAGGCAACTTAGAGGGATGCCCTCTGTCTGAGATCCCTAAAAAAGAGGGACCTCTAGGGTCCCTGACTTCCAGAGAGAAAGAGAGAAGCCCCAGAGAGCACCCCTATTTTGTGGAAGAGGGGTGCTAGAGTGATGACAGCTCCTCCAGGAAGAAGAAGACGGATACTAAGGCGAGGCCCTCCACCCCTGAGAGTCCTCGTGCCCTGGAGGCCCCCTCAGTGGGATGCAATTGGCCTGAGGACTGCTTCCTACTGTGTCTAATCCAGTTGCGCCCTCAGCTTCTCTGTCGAGCAACTCCCTGGCATTTCCTGGTTAGGTCCGGCCACGGGAAGGCAAGCCACACCCTCCCAGCTACTCTGCCTCTTTTCAGGTCCCAGCCTGGTGCATCTAGGGGCTGTCCAAGGAATTACAAACTTCTTGTTCTTGAGGCTTTGGCAAAGCTTCCTGCAGTGCTGACCTTTCCAGGTCTCTGCCCTATAGCTGCTCTTACTTTTTTTTTTTTTTTTTTTTTTTTTTTTTTTTTTTTTGCGGTACGCGGGCCTCTCCCTGTTGTGACCTCTCCCGTTGCGGAGCACAGGCTCCGGACGCGCAGGCTTAGCGGCCATGGCTCACGGGCCCAGCCGCTCCACGGCATGTGGGATCCCTCCCAGACCGGGGCACGAACGCGTGTCCCCTGCATCGGCAGGCGGACTCCCAACCACTGCGCCCCCAGGGAAGCCCCTGCTCTTACTTTTGACTCTGCTCGCCTGAGCGATGCTAATTGCAGTTTTACCTAAACGTGCGTTTTTTAACAACCGAGGGCTCATTTATGGCTTATAAATCCGTGCACCCCCAAAATTTACTCTCTTTGATACCCAAATCCAGCCCCCTACTTGTGACTTTGCCCAAAGATGTGTATTAATCAAAGATTTAGACTCGGGGGTCAGAAAACAAAGGTTCAAAATCACTTCTCCACTTCTACTAGCTAGGTAACCTTGAACTTCTGAACTTCTCACTATGGCTGAATTTCTCAGAGCCTCTTTCCTCAATTGTACAATTGGGTCATTGTGGGGATCAAAAACAGTACCTGGAGGGTAATGGGAAACTGCTTCCTGGTTAAGGGGTTTTACTTAGGAATGATGGAAATGTTTTGGAACTAGAGGTGATGGTTGCACAACATTGTGAATGTACTAACTGCCACTGAATTGTTCACTTTAAAATGATGAATTTTATATTATATGAATTTCACCTCAATTTTTTTTTTTTTAAGAAAAGGGTGCAGGGAATTCCCTGGCAGTCCAGTGGTTTGGATTCTGCGCTTCCACTGCAGGGGGGCCTGGGTTCAATCTCTGGTTGGGGAACTAAGATCCTGCAAGCCGCCACGTGGCTCAGCCAAAATAAATAAATAAACAAAAATTTAATTTAATTTAATTTTAAAAAATTTTAAAAAGATGCAGGTTTGGGAGCCAGACTGCCTGGCTTTGAATCCAGTTCTATCACTTAGAAGTTGTATGAGTTTGGGCATATTAAAAACAAACAAACAAGAAACAGTACATGGAACTTGGTACACTAAATAAATGCTATTAAGAGAAACTGAATGTCTTCTAAGGAGATGCTGGTGCCATCGATCATGGAAACACAGCCTCCTCTCTGCTCACACGCATACTCCACGCTGGGGTATGGGCCTCTCTGTGTTTCTACTGTCTCCAGTTCTGGTCTCTACTATATTATTTACCAGTTTTGCAATTACCTATCTACTTCTTTTTCATCCATCAGATTATGGCATTATGGATCAGAAAGACCATAGCTGGGTCCTCTGTATCCTATTCACGCAGTGCAGGGCCAATTAATCCATTCATTCAACAAATATTTACATATTTACTATGTGCCAGACTCTGGCTTAGGCAATGGGGATACGCTGGTGTGTAAAACAGATGTGATCCCTGCCCTTGTGAAGCCAACAGTCTAGTGGCAAAGACAGTTAAATAGCAAGGATTATGAACGAATAAACATGCTGCAGGGATAAAGAACAAAGTTGGGATAGGGAGAAGGTAGGGGGAGTCACTTGGGTAGAGAGAAGGCCAGGGGATGCCAAGGCCTGAAGGTTGAGAAGGACTTAGACATATGACTTAGCCAAGAATGTTCTGGGCGGAGGGAAAGGTGATGACCTTGACATGGAGTATTTCTTGGCATTTTCAAGAAATGGAGGAGAGGCCAGTATAGCTAGGGCTTAGTTGGACAGAGGGCAAGTGGAGAGGTTGGCAGAAGTCAGCAGGGGACAGATGTGCAAAGCCTGTAGACCCTGACGCACATGTGATTTTTTTTTTCAAAGTACAGCATATGAAGTATAATGGAAAAGAAGCCATAGGCAGTTTTTAAGCAGTCAAGTGACAGATATAAATTTTTTTAATGATTTACTTGGCTGCTACGAGGAGAATAGACTGTAGGGGGCCAGCGTAAATGCACAGAGATCAGTGAGGAGGCTATTGCAGTCATCCAGGTGAGAGGTGATTATGAGAAGTTTGCAGTGGAGAGAAGTGGAAAGAGTCAGGATATATATTTTGAAGATAGAGTCAACAGGACTTAGGGGTGGAGTGGATTTAGGGGGTGGCGAGGGAAAGAAAGAAATTATGGTCTATGTGCCCAGCTGTGTGCAGATGATGATATCACTTCCAGCAAAAGGGAAGACTAGAAGGATGGGTTTCAGAGACAAAACCAAGAGTTTTATTTCTTTGCTGTTTTTTTTTTGGCCACGCCACAAGGCTTGTGGGATCTTAGTTCCCCGATCAGGGATCAAACCTGGGCCCCTGGCAATGGAAGCATGAAGTCCTAACCACTGGACCACCAGGGAATTCCCAAGAGTTTTATTTTTGACATAGTAAGTTCTAAATGCCTATGGGACCTCCAGAAGAAGACATTATGAAGGTGGCGGCTCTAGTCTGTATATCTCTTAGAGGAGAGGTCTGGAATGAAGAGAGTTTTGAGGGAAATGATCAGCATATATGCCCTGAGACTGGACGATATTACCTTGGAAGCCTAGAGAGAGAAGATAGCAGTGCCCCTTCCTGAGTCAAGAGAAAGTCCATCCAACAGGGATCTTGTCATGAGGAGATGCCTGCAAAGGAGCCATGATCAAGAGAGTTCAGAGAGGAGAGTGGTTTCACAGAAGCCAAGAGAAGAGCAGGAGACATCAGTCAACAGTGTCAGCAGCTACTGGGAGACTAAAGTGCGGACAGTGACTGATGTTTCCTGAACTGATCTGAACACACACCTGTTTGCTGAATGTCTAGCCTATCAAACCCTATCCCTCCTTCCCTTTATCGAGTCTCCTTCCATGTGTCTTTGGCAACAGCAGTTGGGTGTGTCCCTGTGGGAACAGTAGGAAAAAAGGGTATTTCTAGCAGGATTGTTCATGGTAGCAAAAGAAAAGGGGGACATAAAGGAAATAACCACGGACAGGATAATGAATGACTGAATTGTGCTGTGCTTAGAGTATCATGGAAGTACACAGAGGGGACACTTAGCTTCAACGGGGTCAGCTCTCCCAGAGTGTCAGTGCTTGCCTCCTGTTCACAATCTCCAGAAAAATCTTCATGCTAAGGAGGATGGTGTAGGTCCAGGGTGGAAGGGGGTAGTTGATAAAAATCAAAATTGCCTTCTATTGGCAGGTGTAAATTCTTGATCTGCAAACTCAGAAATAAAACCTTTTTAAAAAATGAATTCTGACAGTCCTGCAGCCTGTGAAACAAAAACCACATTCACAGAAAGATAGACAAGATGAAAAGGCAGTGGGCTATGTACCAGATGAAGGAACAAGATAAAACCCCAGAAAAACAACTAAATGAAGTGGAGATAGGCAACCTTACAGAAAAATAATTCAGAATAATGATAGTGAAGATGATCCAGGACCTCGGAAAAAGAATAGGGGCAAAGATCGAGAAAATGCCAGAAATGTTTAACAAAGATCTAGCAGAATTAAAGAACAAACAAACAGAGATGAACAATACAATGACTGACATGAAAACTACACTAGAAGGAATCAATAGCAGAATAACTGAGGCAGAAGAACAGATAAGTGAACTGCAAGACAGAATGGTGGAATTCACTGCTGCGGAACAGAATAAAGAAAAAAGAATGAAAAAAAATGAAGACAGCCTAAGACACCTCTGGGACAACATTAAATGCAACATCATTGGCATTATAGGGGTCCCGGAAGGAGAAGAGAGAGAGAAAGGACCAGACAAAATATTTGAAGACATTATAGTGAAAAACTTCCCTAACATGGGAAAGGAAATAGCCACCCAAGTCCAGGAAGCACAGTGAGTCCCATACAGGATAAACCCAAGGAGAAACACGCCAAGACACATAGTAATCAAACTGGCAAAAATTAAAGACTAAGAAAAATTATTGAAGGCAGCAAAGGAAAAACGAAAAATAATGTACAAGGGAACTCCCATAAGGTTAACAGCTGATTTCTCAGCAGAAACTCTACAAGCCAGAAGGGAGTGGCATGATATACTTAAAGTGATGAAAGGGAAAAACTTACAACCAAGATTACTCTACCCGGCAAGGATCTCATTCAGATTCGATGGAGAAATCAAAAGCTTTACAGACAAGCAAAAGCTAAGAGAATTCAGCACCACCAAACCAGCTCTACAACAAATGCTAAAGGAACTTCTCTAAGTGGGAAACACAAGAGAAGAAAAGGACCTACAAAAACAAACCCAAACATGTAAGAAAATTGTCATAGGAACATACATATCATTAATTACCTTAAACGTGAATGGATTAAATGCTCCAACGAAAAGACACAGGCTTGTTGAATGGATACAAAAACAAGACCCATATATATGTTGTCTACAAGAGACCCACTTCAGACCTAGGGACACATACAGACTGAAAGTGAGGGGATGGAAAAAGATATTCCATGCAAATGGAAATCAAAAGAAAGCTGAAGTAGCTATACTCATATCAGATAAAATAGACTTTAAAATAAAGAATGTTACAAGAGACAAGGAAGGACACTACATAATCATCAAGGGGTCAATCCAAGAAGAAGATATAACAATTATAAATATATACGCACCCAACATAAGAGCACCTCAATACATAAGGCAACTGCTAACAGCTATAAAAGAGGAAATTGACAGTAACACAATAATAGTGGAGGATTTAACACCTCACTTACACCAATGGACAGATCATCCAAAATGAAAATAAATAAGGAATCACAAGCTTTAAATGACACAAAAGACCAGATAGATTTAATTGATATTTATAGGACATTCCATCCAAAAACAGCAGATTACACTTTCTTCTCAAGTGTGCACGGAACATTCTCCAGGAGAGATCACATCTTGGGTCACAAATCAAGCCTCAGTAAATTTAAGAAAATTGAAATCATATCAAGCATCTTTTCTGACCACAACACTATGAAATTAGAAATGAATTACAGGGAGATAAACGTAAAAAACACAAACACATGGAGGCTAAACAATACGTTACAAAACAACCAAGAGATCACTGAAGAGGGCTTCCCTGGTGGCGCAGTGGTTGAGAGTCTGCCTGCCGATGCAGGTGACACGGGTTCGTGCCCAGTCCGGGAAGATCCCACATGCTGCGGAGCAGCTGGGCCTGTGAGCCATGGCCACTGAGCCTGCACGTCCAGAGCCTGTGCTCCGCAATGGGAGAGGCGATAACAGTGAGAGGTCCGCGTACCACAAAAAAAAAAAAAAAAAAAGAGATCAATAAAACTAAAGCCTGGGGCCTCCCTGGTGGCGCAGTGGTTGAGAGTCCGCCTGCCAATGCAGGGGACACGGGTTCGTGCCCCGGTCTGGGAGGATCCCATATGCCGCGGAGCGGCTGGGCCCGTGAGCCATGGCCGCTGGGCCTGCGCATCCGGAGCCTGTGCTCCGCAACGGGAGAGGCCACAACAGTGAGAGGCCCGCATACCGCAAAAAAAAAAAAAAAACTAAAGCCTGGTTCTTTGAGAAGATAAACAAAATTGATAAACCATTAGCCAGACTCATCAAGAAAAAGAGGGAGAGGACTCAAATCAATAAAATTAGAAAAGAAAAAGAAGTTACAACAGACACCGCAGAAATATAAAGCGTCCTAAGAGACTACTACAAGCAACTCTATGCCAATAAAATGAACAACCTGGAAAAAATGGACATATTCTTAGAAAGGTATAACCTTCCAAGACTGAACCAGGAAGAAATAGAAATTATGAACAGACCAATCACAAGTAATGAAATTCAAACTATGATTTAAAATCTTCCAACAAACAAAAGTCCAGGACAAGATGGCTTCACAGGTGAATTCTATCAAACATTTAGAGAAGAGCTGACACGCATCCTTCTCAAACTCTACCAAAAAATTGCAGAGGAAGGAACACTCCCAAACTCATTCTATGAGGCGACCATCACCCTGATACCAAAACCAGACAAAGATACTACAAAAAAAAGAAAATTACAGACCAATATCATTCATGAATATAGATGCAAAAATCCTCAACAAAATACTAGCAAACAGAATCCAACAACACATTAAAAGGATCATACACGATGATCAAGTGAGATTTATCCCAGGGATGCAAGGATTCTTCTATATACACAAATCAATCAATGTGATACACCATATTAACAAACTGAAGAATAAAAACCATATGATCATCTCAATACATGCAGAAAAAGCTTTTGACAAAATTCAACACCCATTTATGATAAAAACTCTCCAGAAAGTGGGCATAGAGGGAACTTACCTCAACATACTAAAGGCCATATACAACAAACCCACAGCAAACATCATTCTCAATGGTGAAAAACTGAAAGCATTTCCTCTAAGATCAGGAACGAGACAAGGATGTCCACACTCACCACTATTATTCAACATAGTTTTGGAAGTCCTAGCCATGGCAATCAGAGAAGAAAAAGAAATAAAAGGAATACAAATTGGAAAACTAGAAGTAAAACTGTCACTGTTTGCAGATGACATGATACAATACATAGAGAATCCTAAAGATGCCACCAGAAAACTACTAGAGTTAATCAATGAATTTGGTAAAGTTGCAGGATACAAAATTAATGCACAGAAATCTCCTACATTCCTATACACTAATGATGAAAAATCTGAAAGAGAAATTAAGGAAACACTCCCATTTACCATTGCAACAAAAAGAATAAAATACCTAGGTATAAACCTACCTAGGGAGACAAAAGACCTTTATGCAGAAAACTATAAGACACTGATGAAAGAAATTAAAGATGATACCAACAGATGAAGAGATATTCCATGTTCTTGGATTGGAAGAATCAATATTGTGAAAATGACTATACTACTCAAAGCAATCTAAGGATTCAATGCAACCCCTATCAAATTACCAATGGCATTTTTAATGGGACTAGAACAAATCATCTTAAAATTTGTATGGAGACACAAAAGACCCTGAATAGCCAAAGCAGTCTTGAGGGAAAAAAATGGAGCTGGAGGAATCAGACTCCCTGACTTCAGACTATACTACAAAGCTACAGTAATCAAGACAACATGATACTGGCACAAAAACAGACATATAGATCAATGGAACAGGATAGAAAGCCCAGAGATAAGCCCACGCACATACGGTCAGCTTATTTTTGATAAAGGAGCCAAGAATATACAATGGAGAAAAGACAACTTCTTCAATAAGTGGTGCTGGGAAAACTGGACAGCTACATGTAAAAGAATGAAATTAGAACACTCCCTAACACCATACACAAAAATAAACTCAAAATGGATTCAAGACCTAAATGTAAGACTGAACACTATAAAACTCTTAGAGGAAAACATAGGAAGAACACTCTTTGATATAAATCACAGCAAGATCTTTTTTGATCCACCTCCTAGAGTAATGGAAATAAAAACAAAAATAAACAATGGGACCTAATGAAACTTCAGAGCTTTTGCACAGCAAAGGAAACCATAAACAAGACGAAAATACAACCCTCAGAATGGGAATATTTGCAAACGAATCAATGGACAAAGGATTAATCTCCAAAACATAGAAACAGCTCATACAGCTCAATATTAAAGAAATAAACAACCCAATCCAAAAATGGGCAGAAGACCGAAATAGAGATTTCTCCAAAGATGACATATAGATGGCCAAGAAGCACATGAAAAGCTGCTCAACATCACTAATTATTAGAGAAATGCAAATCAAAACTACAATGAGGTATCACCTCACACCAGTTAGAATGGGCAGCATCAGAAATCTACAAACAACAAATGCTGGAGAGGGTGTGGAGAAAAGGGAACTCTCTTGCACTGTTGGTGGGAATGTAAATTGATACAGCCACTATGGAGAACAGTATGGAGGTTCCTCCAAAAACTAAAAATAGAATTACCATATGATCCAGCAATCCCACTACTGGGCATATACCCAGAGAAATCATAATTCAAAAAGGCACATGCACCCCAATGTTCATTGCAGCACTATTTACAATAGCCAGGTCATGGAAGCAACCTAAATGCCCTTCGACAGACGAATGGATAAAGAAGATGTAGTACATATATACAATGGCATATTACTCAGCCATAAAAGGAACGAAATTGAGTCATTTGTTGAGACGTGGATGGATCTAGAGACTGTCATACAGAGTGAAGTCAGAAAGAGAAAAACAAATATCGTAAATTAACGCATGTATGTGGAACCTAGAAAAATGGTACAGATAAACCGGTTTGCAGGGCAGAAGTTGAGACACAGATGTAGAGAACAAACGTATGGACACCAAGGGGGGATAACCACCGTGGGGTGGGGATGGTGGTGTGCTGAATTGGGTGATTGGGATTGACATGTATACACTGATGTGTATAAAACTGATGACTAATTAGAACCTGCAGTATAAGCAAACAAACAAACAAAAAAAACTAATACTAAACTTTCTTTGGGTTATTTGTATGGAAATATGTTAATATAAATGTTTCAGCCATTACATGAAATTTCTAAAAATATTATATGTTCTGGTATAATGTTATAAGTCATAATTCTAGTTATTACTTTAAAATGTATATCTCAGAAATAACTAAATTTCCTTGTCAATTGCATTATTATGAACTTTCATCAAATCTTTAACGTGGTCATTTTAAAGTCTTTTGTCATTTATAGACAGTTCTGGGTGTACTCTGATGCTTTTGCAAAAATGTTCCTATAAAAGGGTTTCATCTTCAAGGAATTCATGGAAAAGACTCTGACAAGTACAGGTTTCTGGTAACTGACTATACTGCTGAACTGAATGAATAAGCGTTTTCAGAACTCTAATGGAAAACCGATGAATTCATAAAAGTGCTAACAAAAGATCAACATAAAAAAATTAATTACATGGGACTGAGCGAACTGATGAGGATGATTATAATTTTTGTGACTTTCTTTTTGAATAAAAAAAAATCCCACAAGGACTCAGAGGTAAAAAATATTCAAATCAATTTTCACTGCAAAGTAAAGGACCTGTTACAGTGGAGGATTACTGGACTGAATGTCAATATTATGACATAGTGTGAGTGTGTTTCGTGTTTGGTAGTTGCAATCATTGTTGCTTTTGTTGTGGTCATCCATTTACAATGCTTGGTGTCAGTTTATTTATCTCTTGTAAAAATAAAATACAGTGTGTGTGTGTGTGAAAAAAATACCAACACACTTAAAAAAAAACTGAATTCAATTTCTTTTTTAAAAAGTTAATTATTGGACTTCCCTGGTGGCGCAGTGGTTAAGAATCCGCCTGCCAATGCAGGGGACACGGGTTCGAGCCCCGGCCCGGGAAGATCTCACATGCCGTGGAGCAACTAAGCCTATGCACCACAACTACTGAGCCTGTGCTCTAGAGCCCGTGAACCACAACTACTGAGCCTGCGTGCCACAACTACTGAAGCCTGCACACCTAGAGCCCGTGCTCCACAACAAGAGAAGCCACCACAATGAAAAGCCCGTGCACCTCAACAAAGAGTAGCTCCCACTCACCGCAACTAGGGAAAGCCCGCGTGCAGCATCGAAGACACAATGCAGCCAAAAATAAATTAATTATTTTTTTAAAAAAGTTAATTATGTCCCCAGCTTTATTGAGATATAATTGACATATAACTGAATTTAATTTCTATATTATTTATCCAGTAAACATGAATTGCACATCTAGTATCCAGTGCTAGGCCCTGGAAGGACAGCAACGAATATGACAAAGTCCCTGCTCTCATGAAGCTTCCATTCCAGAGAGAGGACAGACAGGCGATAATACGAGTAAACAAACGTATAACATAATTTCAAGTGATGCTAAGTGCTCAGATACAAAATAAAGTGGGGGAAAGGGACAGAGAATGATGGGAAAGGCTCTATTTTAGATAGAATGGTCAAGAAGTCTTCCCTGAGGAGGTGGCACATGAGCAGACACCTAAATGAAGTGAAGGTGTCAAGCATGTGAAGATCTGGGGGAAAGAATTCCAGAGGAGGGGACAGTAAGTGCAAAGGGCCTGAGGCTAGGAGCGCTGGGCATGTCTGAGTAACAATAAGACCAGTGAAAGGGAGAATGGTAGGAGATAGGTTAGAGAGGCAGCCAGCAGCCAAATCCTCCAGGGTTTATGCGCCATGATAAGGAGTTTGGATGTTGTTCGAGGGTTATGTGAAGTCATTGGAAGGTTTTGAACTGCAGAGTGTGTGATCTGATTTACATTTTAAAAGATCACTCTGGCTGACCTGAGATGAGAATGGCAGCAGGGAGACTAGTTAGATGACCAGAGGTGATGATGCCTGGGACTCAGGAGAAAAAGGTAGAGATGGTGAAAGGTGGCCAGATTAGGATAAGTTTTTTTTCTTTCATTGTGGTCAAACATATATAATTTGCCAGCTTAACCAGTTTTAGATCTATAATTCAGTGGCATTAAATATATTCACAGTGTTATGCAACTATCACTATTTATATCCACCCATCTATATATTTATATCCAGAACATTTTCATCATCCCAAACAGAAACTCTGTACCCGTTAAGCAATAACTCCCCAATTCCCCCTCCCTCCAGCCCCGGTAACCTTTATTCTAACCCCTGTCTGCATGAATTTGCCTATTCAAGGTATCTCAAATAAGTGAAATCATACAAATTTGTCCCTTTATGTTTGGCTTATTTTCAAGGTTCATCCATATTGAAGAATGTATCAGAACCTCATTCCTTTCAATGGCTGAATAATATTCCATTGTATGTATATATCACATTTTGTTTATCCTTTCATCTATTGTTGGACATTTGGGTTTTGTCCACCTTTTGGCTACTGTGAATAATGCTGCTATGAATATCGATGTTCAAGTATCTGTTCGAGTCCTCACTTTCAATTATTTGCAATACATACCTAGGAGTGGAATTGCTGGCTCATATGGCAATTCTATGTTTAACTTTTTGAGGAACCTCCAAATTGTTTTCCACAATAGCTACACCATTGTACGTTCCCACTAGCAATGAATAAGGGTTCCAGCTTCTCCACATCCTTGCCAACACTTATTTCCTATTATTTTTCTTTATAATAGTCATTCTAGTGGGTCTGAAGAGGTCTTCTCATTGTGGTTTTGATTTGTATTTCCCTAATGATTAATGATGGGCATCTTTGCATGTGCTTATTGGTCATTTGTACATCTTTTTTGGAGAAATGTCTGTTCAAATCCTTTGCCCAGTTTTAAATTGGATTGTTTGTTTTTTGTTGTTAACGTGTAGTAGTTCTTTATATATTCTGTATATTAATCCCTTATCAGATGTATAATTTTTTTTCTTTTTTTTTTTTGCAGTGCACGGGCCTCTCACCGCTGTGGCCTCTCCCGTTGAGGCTCCGGATGTGCAGGCTCAGCGGCCATGGCTCACGGGCCCAGCCGCTCTGCGGCATGTGGGATCCTCCCAGACCGGGGCACGAACCCGTGTCCCCTGCATCGGCAGGCGGCCTCTCAACCACTGCGCCACCAGGGAAGCCCCAGATGTATAATTTACAAATATTTTCTCCCATTCTGTGGGGTTTTTTCCTCACTCTCTGGATAGTGTCTTTTAAAAAAAATTTTTTAAATCGAAGTATTGTTAATTTACAATGTTGTGTTAGTTTCAAGTGTGCAGCAAAGTGATCCAGTTATACATATATAATATATATGTATATTCTTTTTCAGATTCTTTTCCATTATAAGTTATTACAAGATATTGAGTAGAGTCCCCTGTGCTATACATTAAGTCATTGTTTATTTTATATATAGTAGTGTGTATATGTTAATCCCAAACTCCTGATTTATCCCTCCCCCCATTTCCCCTTTGGTAACCATAAGTTTGTTTGCTGTGTCTGTGAGTCTATTTCTGTTTTGTAAATAAGTTCATTTGTATCATTTTTTTAGATTCTACGTATAAGTGATATCATATGATATTTGCTTTTGTCTGACTTACTTCACTTAATATGGTAATCTCTAGGTCCATCCATGTTGCTGCAAATGGCATTATTTCGTTCTTTTTTATGGCTGAGTAATAAGATAATGTCTTTTGATTCATAAAAGTTTTTAATTTTGGTGTGATCCAATTTGTCTATTTTTTTCTTTTGTTGCCCGTGCTTTTGTTGTGACACTTAAGAAACTATTACCAAATCCAAGATCATGAAGATGGGGTAAGTTTCGAGACTAGAACTTAAATGGCCAACCAAGGGATTGGACATTGGTGTGAACAATAGAGAGGAATGAAGGATGTGTGTCCTATGTTTTTGGCTTGAGCAACTGGGTAAAAAGTGATGGCATTTACTGAGATTGGAAGAGTCGTGGAGGTGCTAATTTGGGAGGGAAAATCAAAGCTTCCATTTTGGCCATGATAATTTTGAGATGATTATAAGATGAATAGGCAGTTAGAGATACAGACCTGGGGTGTAGAGTATCAGCGAGGGCTGCAAGTATAACTTGGAAGTCATGAACATGTAGATGGCTTCAAAAGCCGTGAGATCATCTGGGAAGAGTGAAGAAAGAATTCCAAAGACAGGCCTGGAGCTCCAAACAATAGATTGGGAACTGAGGATGGGATGAAGGAAGGAGAGAGTGGTAATAAGCAAATGAGACTGAGAAGGTACAACCAATTAGGAAGAAAGAAAACCAGGAGAGTTGGTTTTTGGGGTTTTTTTTGCAGTACGTGGGCCTCTCACTGTTGTGGCCTCTCCCATTGCGGAGGACAGGCTCCAGACGCACAGGCTTAGGGGCCTAGCCGCTCCACGGCATGTGGAATCTTCCCGGACCGGGGCACAAACCCGTGTCCCCTGCAACGGCAGGCAGACTCTCAACCACTGCGCCACCAGGGAAGCTCCATAAACCAGGAGAGTTTTGAGTCTCAGAAGCCAAGTGAAGAAATGGCTTCAAGAAAGAAGTGATCTCCTGTGGTAAAGGGTGTTTGGTGAGCCTGACATGACCAGTTTCACTGGGTTGGCAGGAAGAAAAGCCTGCTTGGGATGGGTTAAAGACAGAATGGGGGAAGAAGAGGAGAAAGAGAGAGAATGAGAGGTGAGGCAGTGGAGTCAGGGAGTATAGAGAAGCATTTAGAAAAAGTGGAAAACAAAAACAGGATAATAATTGAAGGGGGGCCTGGGGGTCAAGGGAAGTTTGACCTCTTTCTCTCAAATGGGGGTTGTGACAGTAAAGGGGAAATTAGTGATACAGGAGAAGGAGGAGAAATTTGCAGGAACAAAGTCTTTGAGTAGGTGAGTGGGGATGGGATCTAGTGTATAAGTTGAAAGTTGCCTATAGGCATAGCAGGAGGAATAATTTAGAGTTTTCCCCACACACTTCCCAGGGCCTGCATCTAAGTTCTAGGAGTCTTCTGAACCACAAACACAGGTGGAATGGAGTAGGGTAAGGAATATCTAGTCTTTGTCATCTGTCCTTACTGACATCTTCCTTCCTACCTGGTGTGAAGTCATCTGTCCATGTGGCTTGCTGCTGTGTCCTCCTCTTCATGTCTGCCAGCAATATGTGCCACACCTACTTTGCTCAAGGCCACTGGAGAAAATGTTCCACTGCTCCCGGTGCCACCCTCAAACATGAGGAGTCACATTCTTCAACCATTCCTTTTCTACTGCTCCTGGATTGGGTTGGGTGTGAGGACCTAGGGTAAGGCTAGGCTGCTGTTACAAAGAGAATGAACAATCACTCAGTAGCTTGAACAAAATAGAAGTTTCTTCTTCTCTTGTATAATCGCAATGGACTGAATATGTCCTCCCAAAATTCAAATGTTGAAACCTAATCCTGAGTGTGATAGTATTTGGAGGTGGAGCCTTTGAGAGGTGATTAGGTCAAGAGGGCTAAGCCCTCACAAAAGAGGCCCTAGAGAGCTCCCTTTCTCCCTCCACCATTTGAGGACACAGAAGAGAGGAACCAGGAAACAGGTGTCTTCATCAGACCCTGAATCTGCCAGCACCGTGCTCTTAGACTTCACAGCCTAGAGAACTGTAAGAAATAAATTTCTGTTGTTGATTAGCCACCCAGTCTATGGTCTTCTGCTATAGCAGCCTGAGCTGACAATCACGGTCTAAGGACTAACATTCAAGTCACCTGGTGGCTGTGCTCTCTCTCGTCATCCAGGCACCCAGACTCCTTCCACTGTCTGCATGATTGAGGCTAGTTCATGTAGAGTTGAACTGGCAGAAAAAGTCCTGGAGTCCTCCCCCTTTCAGTTAACAACAGTTCCATTGTTCCAGTTGTTTGGGCCAAAAATCTTGGTGTCATCCTTTACTCCTCTCTTTCTCTCATATCTCACATCTGGACGGTCAGTAAAGGCTAGGTATCCCTCACTATTTGAACTCCTGTTATCCAAACTCAGAAACCAAAAAGACACAGATAAATATTTTGAAAAGTCCTTCAGTATCTGAGCCCTTACTACTACAACCAGCCTTCCACCTAGGCCCTGTGTTTTAGGGGACCCTGCATATCACAAACACACATCAAATAAAGAACACACAAGTGCCTCTGACTCTCAGGATCTGAAGCTCAGCACTGGCACAGCACAGCTCGTAATCACAAACATCTGCTCTACAACTAGCACCATTCAGGTCCTGGGGATGCTTCTAAAATCTCTTGCCCTATGTCCTCAAAACAAAAGTTGACTGTGTTGATTGCTGTAAAAGTTTACAGGTTACGTCGCTGCCAACATCAGGGACAGACATAGCTTCAGTGTCTGGGGAAGATTGAGAGATGGAAGAGTTTAGGTAAGAGAAACAACAAACTGGTTGACCTGCCAAATCCTTCCTCTCCGCTAGCACGGATGTAGTTATAAATCCTTGCATGACAAAGCATCATTTGCCGGTAGTGCCCAATATCCATTTTCTTGCTTCTCTTCCAGTTTCAATTCCAAATGAGACGTACTCATAAATTACCCCAAAATTCACAACAGCTGCACGTGGCAGCAAAGGGATGTTTTCCAATTAAACAATTATTGCTCACCTGGGTATGTATAGCTCTAGATTATATGTGAAGCATAGTACAAATTATTTCTATTAGCATTTAGATAGATATTGAATACTAAAATGGTAGAAAGTTTTATTTTAAAAAATAAGATTTGATAAAATTTACCAAAACAAAATATATCAGCTTCAAATTTTGATTTAAAATGTTATATTAGGGGCTTCCCTGGTGGCGCAGTGGTTGAGAGTCCGCCTGCCGGTGCAGGGACGCGGGATCGTGCCCCGGTCCGGGAAGATCCCACATGCCGCGGAGCGGTTGGGCCCGTGAGCCATGGCCGCTGAACCTGTGCGTCCGGAGCCTGTGCTCCGCAACGGGAGAGGCCACAACAGTGAGAGGTCCGCGTACGGCGAAAAAAAAAAAAAAAAAGTTATATTAATATGTATAGCTTGCTTTTTTTATTTGTAATATGATTTAAATCTTTGGAGTAATTTTTTTAATTTTAAAATATATAATAAAATTTTAATTTTTAGTTAATCTTTTGATGAAAATATATTCAAATTTTGTGTATTCTGAAAACAATTACATTTTAATTTTAATTCTTTAAATCAGAGGTTGGTAAACTTTTCTGTAAAGGGAGAGATACTAAATATTTTAGGCTTTGTTGGTCATTGCATTCTCTGTCGTAACTACTCTGCCATTGTAGCATGAAAGCAGCCATAGACAATACATAAATGAATTAATGTGGCTGTGTTCCAATAAAACTTTATTTACAAAAACAGGCAAAAGGCCTGATTTGGCCCACAGGTTATAGTTTTCCAGTGCTGTCAAGAGAACACAAATTATGTGAAATTTTTAATTATGAAAAAATATTAGTAATTTTGCTGAAACAAAATCAAGAAAAAAACATTGTAGGTGTGTCAGTACCCTTCAGCCAAAGACCAGCAGAAACACACCTGTAGTTAAATGAATTGGATTTATAACTCCCAGCAGTGAGGGAGAATACACATCACTGGGAATCATAGGATGTCTCAGAGGGTGTTAGGAAGAAACTATTATAGGATCTGGGCTAGGGTTGAGTGACTTGGGGGAAGGTCTAAGAAAGTGAGGGATTGCTCTAGATTGGATGTCAGAAAGCAAGGGCAGGGACTTCCCTGGTGGTCCAGTGGCTAGGATGCTGCACTCGCAATGCAGGGGGCCCAGGTTCCATCCCTGGTCAGGGAACTAGATCCTGCATGCCACAACTAAGAGTTCACAAGCCGCAACTAAAGATTCCACATGCCACAACTAAGATCTCACATGCTGCAACTAAGAACTGGCACAGCCAAATAAGTAAATAAATATTAAAAAAAGAAAAAAAGATAGAAAGCAAGGACAATGCTATGACTGGGGATGTAAGTTTGATCTATAGAAGGAAGAGACTAGCCTAAGGGTAAAACTAATTGGTAAGAAGTAGCAGTCACTCATTTTAGCTAAGGTGGGGTTGTTTGATATTTTGACTTGTTGTCTATGCTTAGACAAAATATAAAGTGGCCTTGTTTTGTCTCATTTTATCATGGTGTCAGAGTAATCTTGTCTGAGACTGGTATTCTGTGTGGTCATTTATGTTCAATAACAAGACCTAGCTCTGAGTGCCAGGCCAGCCTCCTTTTTTTTTCTTTCTTATATGGAATAAATACATAATTTATTAATTGAGTACATATTTTCTTACTCCTCATACAAGTATTTTCAGTCCACCAATAGAACACTCAGGTATGTACTAATATTCAGTCATTTTAATAGACTTTCAGTCATATAAAAACCATAGGTTTCTATACATATTTTTCATTTTCTTGTTATAAAGCTATATTTGTTAAGGTATGAAGATAGAATATACCTTAAATAATAGGTTCTTGTCTTGATTTAGAGTTTTTAAATATTTAGACATCTGGTAGGTGAGCATCCATTTATACCATTGTTCCAGACCCTGTAGAAGTGAGTGGTGAGCCTGTTTGCTTCTCCCTCATCAAACTCAAGGTGACATGACCACTCTCACATCAGAGCTCACCATCCAAGCTCAGAAACCACATAGATTCAGATAGTGAGAGATAGTCAGGATACTTCCAGAATTCAAGCACTTCTTACACCCCTGTTGCCAATACTCTGGTCCAAACCATTTCAATTTCTCATCTGGTGTGGTGGGCTTTGTATTATGTCAACTCAACCAAGCTGCAACTATGTTTCCCAGAGTTCCTTTTCTTGTATAGATTTGGATGAGAATTGGCCACAGAGGGAGATTTAGGCAGGATTTAGGAGGTGGAAGTGAAGCCGTAGACATGCTTACGCTTGGAAGGCTAGTACAGGGTCAAGTGCTGCTGCAGTTCATGCATGTTTTCACTGATCTGTTGGCTCCCCTTGTCGGTGTAAGGCAGCAGATGGACCATAGCTCCTCCAGCACCCACTCCCTGCCCCAATCTCTGCCTTCAGCTTCTCCAGCTCCAGGGTAGGTGTGTGTTGATGAAAGGCACCAGATTCTCTTGCCAGTCATCATCAAAATTGGAGACTTAGAGGTGGGGAGAGAGAAATGCGGGGGTGGAAGTCTAGTTTGTCCTCATAGATTCCAGTTCATCTTCATGGGTGCCAGCTTGACCTTGCCCTCCACCATTTCATGTCCATCTTTCAGAACACCCATCATTTAGGACTTCCCTGATGATTCCTAACCCAACATCAGAAGCACAAACAGCTGTACATAAACTGGGTAACCAGCACCCATAATTGCATATAATCAAATATGTATGATAAATCCCTTATTCTTACCACTCTTAATGGTTCTGCTTCTCTGATGGAACCCTGATGGATACATCTGGATTATTGCAACTGACTCCTAACTTGTCCTCTTGCTTCTGTTCCTGCCCTCCTGGGAAGCCAGAGTGATCCTGTGAAAGCTTTTCAGACATGTCACTCCTCTGCTCAAATCTCTCCAATAGCTTCCCATTTCATTCTAAGTAAATGCCAAAGTCTTTCCTTTAATTTTACCAGATTCAGTTTAGATGTCTCTGAGCAGTCAACATCCTTGCCTCATTGCCAAATGTTACTGGCTGCCTCAGCATCATCAGGAGGCAAGAGCTAGTCTTTGGCATGAACTCAATTAAGCCTGCTACAGTAGGAGCACCAGAAGCTTTGGCACTCATGTCTGACCCAACTGGGCTTATGAAGGCTCTGGCTTCCCCTGCAACAGCCCAGTGGAAGGAGTTAACACGGTTCCAAAGGGCAGACTGTTAAGACCCTGTTGGCAACCATGAGACTAGACAATGAAAAATTGATGACAGATAAATTCCTCACTCTTCTGCCTTACTATGGACTATTCCAAGACATAGTGTTTCCATGTGACCCCTTTGAAGAGATCCCATGTGACTGAGCAGCTGGCCTTGATTTTTGTGGGGCTCTGGCCAGCTAAGTAATGTAAGAGCTTATATTTCTTTCCTTCTTTTTCTGTTTCACTTCTGTTCTCCCCCTCACTTTTGCTTCCTTGGGATTGCAACACCCAAGAAAGCATCAGTGTACAACCTTTGATTCAGGCTCCATTTTCTAAGGAACATGGGTGGACGTTTAGTACCAGAAGAGGTCCTAGAAAACAGACCTCTGGGGTGTGATTTTGTAGTTGAATTTCTCACCCATGTGAAAGCAACAGGGATCTCATTGTTGGTAGTAGATGGAGTGATGATAACTTTGCCCTTCAGCTGGCATCACAATTAGTAAAGCTTTCACTTGTGGTGAAGGGAAGGCTATGAAGAAAAAGAAATCACAGCCAATCACATTATAAGTGGGAGAGTTGCAAAGGTCTCTAAATGTACAGTGTCAGTAGATCTCCTATGTCATAGTCAAGGTCCTGATAGGGAAAGAGTAGGATCCTGAGACCTGGGCTAGGGACATCAGGGTAGACAAACCTAAGAATCTTTATCTCATAAGTTCTCCTGGGTGGCAGAAGCAGCCCCTTCCCTCTTGCTAAGGAATAACAGTTTCTCACTTCCTTGAGACTATACAATAATCTCACGTGAAGCAGGTCCTGCATAAGATATTTGTTCTCCTTAATACAAATGTCACTCCCATCACACACTCAAATAACTGGGGTCAGTTCCCAGCAAATCCTAAGTGGGGAGATTCAAGTCTTGACCCAGGAAAAATAAGCTACACATCAAAGGAATCGAAAGGCCTGGCTAATATATGTGGGAGTGATCTTGGGAGTATTAGACATGGCAGTGAGGAGGCAGGCATGGCAGAATATAAGACTGGCTAATGGGGAATACATCATCATGGGCCACACTTGAGTTAGGTCAGGCTTTAATATGCTTGCAAGGATGCCTGAGCTGGTCTCTGGTAGTTTCCAAAGAGGGTCACCATCAATTCCTTCTCTCCCTCTAAGTACATGCCACTCCTCACATCAGAAGATGGAGTCTATTTTCCTCCTTTCCTTGAATTTGGACTGGGCTACGACTTGCCATAACCAACAGAATATGGTAGAAGTGACAATGTTCCAGTTCCAGACCTGGCCTTTGAGAAGACTGGCAGCTTCCATTTCCTCCCTCTTGGATGCCAGCCACCATGTAAGAAATCCAACCACACAGACACCCTTACGCCGTGAAGAGACACCATGCTGAGAAAGAGAGATGCCTGACCAGCCCCAGATGTTCCATCCATCCCAGCTGAGCTGCCATTTATGTAAGTGAAAAGGACATCCTGGACACTGTGCCTCCTGCAACACCTACAAACAATACATGAAGCGTAGGAACACCCAGCTGTGAGCCTAACCCAGGCTGCAGAATTGTGAGAAATAATAAATTGCTGTTGTGTTAAGCCTTTAAGTTTTGGGTGGTTTGTTATTCAGCAATAGATGATTGAAATATGATCTTAATAGTTTGCAAGGATGGTTCCTTAAAGCAGGATGATGACCTACAATAAATGAGGTCAAGATGCTAGAACTTCCTTGGTAGAGTATTAAGAAGAGGTCAGAAAGTTCAGGGAGGTGGGAATGTAAGATCTAAGAACTCAGCACTCATGTTCTCTAGGAGGGCCCACACGACACCCTCTGCACTAAGTCAAAAGGAACTCACTGATAAAGGGGACACAAGCACTTCTGAGTAGCTCAGTGGTGACTGTTTTGGGCACCCTAGGATTAAGAGTAAGAGATGCTGCTATGGAATTGGGATCCCTAATACCAATACTAATGTTGGGATTCCAGAATGGCAGAGGTGGCATCCAAGACCAGGTGAATATAATTACTGTCAAGGGCAGTGAGGCCAGAGTGACAATGAGGATGCCTCGATCTGCAGTAATCTATGGCAAGTTGTTATGGGGATGGAATGGATGGACAGCTGACTGGGTGATCCTCTATTTTCATATTTTTTAAAAAATCAGGAGCTGGTAAGCAGACGACTGACATCAGCTGCTACAATGGATAACCACAGTCCCTCATCTAGATTCTAGATCTAAGTTCACAGAGCCAGAACCCCTTGGCTACAGCAGAGGCCATCCCCCTAAAGAAACAACTCTACAGTGATACCATAATTATATATAGTAAATATTCCTCCAATCCTTCCCCAAAGGAATCTGCTGTCATTTACAAGGATAACTGTGCATTGGAAAAAGGACAATACTCAGAATTTTGAAAGATTATTAAAGAAATGGAGTCTGAATTGACACAAAACAGAGTTCTCTGGCTAGAGCAGGGAGTAAAGGAGCACAGGTGATATAGATGGAGTTTAGTCTAAGTCCAATGGGTCCCAAAGAAGCTGACAGAATCCTTTCATTGATTCCACGATCTGCAGAGTAAAGGCTATAATGATAGGAAAAGCCAAGCAGAAGCTCCTGAAACTCCCAGTATTAGTCAGAGTTCTCCAAAGAAACAGAGCCAATAGGATGTGTACATATATAGTAAGGGAGTGATTTATTTTAAGGAATTAGCTCATGTAATTGTGGAGGCCGGCAAGTGCACAATCTGCAGGGTAGGCTGGCCACTTGGCGACCCAGGGAAGAATCGATGTTACAGCTTGAGCCCGAAGGCGGACTGCAGGCAGAATTCCCTCTTCCAATGGGGAGTCAGGATTTTTTTGCTCTTAAGGCTTTTAACCAACTGAATGAGGCTCACCCACATTATGGAAGGTAATCTGCTTTACTCAAAGTACACTGATTTAAATATAAATCTCATGTAAAAACTACCTCACAGCAACATCTAGAGTAGCGTTTGACCAAATATCCAGGTATTGTGACCTAGCCAAGTTAACACGTAAAATTAACCATTACACTGCCCTACAGCTGATTTGTGCAGTATTATTTCTGATCTAATACTTTGGCTGAGCTTGGATTCCCCATCGTATCCCCATTCAATTCACCTGTCTGGCCTCCAGGAAAACAGATGGACCAGGTAGACGATGGATAGATCACTGTGAACTTAACCTTGTGATAGCCCCAATCAGAGCTGTTCTCCTGGATGTGGTATCTTTACTGGAGCATATCAGCACAATCTCCAGCACTTGTGTGTGGTTATTGATTTAGCAAATGCTTTCTTTTCAATACCCAAGAGAAGAGATGATCAAAGGCGGTTAGTTTGCCTTTACATCACAATATGACAGTGAGAGCACCTTCACTCTCTCCCCTCAGGGCTTTGTTAACTTTCCAGCTCTCTGTTATCTATAGTCTTCAGGGAACTTGATCACCTTGACATCCCACAGAACATCATATTGGTCCACTATATTGATGACATCATGCTCATTGGACATGAAAAGGAAATGGTAAGCACCATATTTGCCAGAGAGTGGAAGGTAAATTGCATGAAGATTCATGGTCCTGCCACACTGGGAATATTTTTAGGGGTTCAGTGGTTTGGGGCATGCCAGGACAAGTTATCTCACCTCACATATCTCTTAGAAAAATGCACAGGCTTCCCTGGTGGCGCAGTGGTTGAGTCCGCCTGCTGATTCAGGGGACACGGGTTCGTGCCCCAGTCCAGGAGGATCCCACATGCCGCAGAGCGGCTGGGCCTGTGAGCCATGGCCACTGGGCCTGCGCATCCGGAGCCTGTGCTCCGTGGTGGGAGAGGCCACAACAGTGAGAGGCCCGTGTACTGCAAAAAAAAAAAAAAAGAAAAAATGCACAGTTTTTGGTGGACCTCTTTAGATTTTGGAGACAGAATAGACACGCTTAGAACTACTTCTCCAACCCTTTATTAGGTGACCTGGAAAGCTGCCAATTCTGAGTGGTGCCCAGACCAACAGAGGGCTGTATAGCAGGTTCAGATCATAAAACAGGCAATGCGGCCACTTTGGATTATATGATCCTGCAGATACAATGTTGCTTGAGGAATCTGTGGTGGATAAAGTTTCTGTGAGGAGTCTCTGAAAGCTCAAATAGGAGAGTTGCAGTGAGGACCCCTAGGATTCTGGAGTAAGGCATAATTACCATGATCCATTGGAACAAAAAGGTTCTGATGTGTCACTGGGCCCCAGTAGTGACTGAGCATGTGACCACCAGATGTCAGGTGGCTGTATGTCTAAAGTTAGATGTTATCAGAAGGGCACAGCAGCAATCCAATATGATGGAAGTGGTACATTCAGGGCTGGGCTCAAAGAGTTCAGAGGCATGAGTAAATCAAATGAACAGGCAGCTCAGACTTCCATGGCATCTAATTCTGTTGATCTGACACCTCTGCTTTACTTCATACCTATGGCCTCATGGAGGGTTCCCTATAGCAAATTGATAAAGGAGGAAGGGAGTAGAAGCCGATTTACACACAAGTCAGTATAGGCACAAGCTGGAAATGGACCACTCTATTACAACCCCAAGTGAGGGTAGCCCTGAAGGACGGCGGTAAACTCCCTGGGGGCAACACTCCAAGCAATATACTTTGTCCTTCCTTTCGTATGGAGGAAGATATGACTGAAGCACAGATATACACTAATTCCTAATAAATGGCAAATGGCTTGGCTAGTTGGTCAAGGGCATGAAAAGAGAAAGAGCAGAATTTGAGAGACAAGCAGGTCTGGGTAAGGGGCATATAGATGAATTTATCGGAGTGGGTGCAAAGTATGCAGATCTTGTGTCTCACATTAATGCTCACCAGAGACCATCGAGGCTCTCCAGCCAGATGGCCAAATGTCCCATCTTGTGGATGTCAGCCAGCCTCTAAAGTTAGCCACCCTGTTGCTTTGCAAAAGACCCATAAAAGGGTGGCCATAGTGGCAAGGATGGAGGCTATGAATGGACCCAACAACTTGGGCTCCCTTTCATCGAGGCTGATCTGACAACAGCCAACAATTAGTCAACCAGCCAGCAGCAGGCAGCAGCATAGAAACATTGGTCAGGGAGGGCAGCCAGCCCCCCGCGGGCAGGTCAATTATATCAACCCCCTTCCACCTTGCAGAAAACAATGATTCATCCTTACTGGAATTATGTACTCCGAATATGGTTTGCATTTCTAGTTCTGCAAGCATCGCCATCCAAAGGTTGAAAGAATGCTCAATCCATTACCCAGAGCCAGAAGACTCATTTTATGGCAAAGGATATGTGACAATGGCCTCATGAACATGGGCTTCACCGGTCTTACCATATGCCCATCACCCAGAAGCAGCCAGCCTGAGAGAACAATGGAATAGAGTGATTTCATTTCCACAAGTTTTAATCTCCTCTTCTGCAAAATAGGATTATAAACAGTTCTAGTACCTCACAAGACTGTTGTGGGATTGGATCTCTTTCTTGGCCCTTGTATGCTGCAAGTGCTCAATAAGTGGTAGGCATTATTATTAATTGAATTAAACTGTGAAAGACCTTCTGCCCCAGGAGGAGCTGGTGATCGGGCTTCACTAAGCCCAGTAGGGCTGTGGATCTCACTCTAGTTTGACCTGCTTTGAATACTCTTAGCTATTCTGAAAGTGTCTGACTTGAATTACACTTTTTGGCCAGTAGGCAGCTCAGCAGAGATGTTGTCACTGAGCAGAGCTGGAGGGGAAGAGAAAAGATGACGCAAAGCTCGAGAAACCAAAACTGGAAACTCTGACAGGGATTGGCCACCTGGGGGGCAAACTGAAAGGGCTATATAAAATGAGCCTAAGAGCTCTTACCTCACTGCTGTTCCCGTCTGTCAGCTGGCTGTAGGCAGGAAGCTTCCTTCTCTGCTTTCCTCCAAGGTAAACCCGGAAGCTATGAGATGTGGGTGTCAAGCTGCCAACCTTTGCCAGGCTACCTGCCCGTGAGGCTCATGCCATGAGAGCCGGGATGCCCACTCTTCAGGGAGTCTACACCCCTGAGTGCCCTGGGCTCAGAGTGGTCTGAGGGGATGTGTTGGTGGGCTTTTAGGGGGTTCGGTTGCAAAACCCCAAGAGTCATGAAACTTAGCTTATAGGTGCCATGTCAGCAGTCTCTGGCCTTAACCCTGCCACTTCACCTCCTTGGGCTTTAGTTCCTCATCTGTAAAATGAGAATCAAGCTACTTTACCTGCCCAAAGGACTGGACGATTTCTGAAACCCCTTTATTGTAGAATCTAATGTGACAGTGAGTTTATCTTTGAGGATAGATGAAGTGATCTGAAGTAGATATTCAAAGTGTGGGTTTGGGCATTAGTCAACTGTGGCTTTAAATCCTGACTGCTACTCCCTCGTTTAGCAGGCTTGGGATTATTACTTTTCTGAGCTTCAGTTTCCTTATCTATAACGTGTGGTTTAGAACAATGGTACCTACTTCATGGGGTTGCTATGGGTATAAATAACCTTGCGCTGTAAAGTGCTGAGTAAGTGCTCAGTACAGGGGAAGTTGTTTGGGTTTTTTGTTAGTTTTCAATTCAAGGAAAATGCATTGAGCGGACAAAGTTCACATTAGAGGTGAGCTGTGGTGGGGAAAGGGAAGTGTGTTTCTATTTTGCTGTGTAGTGGAAAAAGCATAGGTTTTGGATTCTGCAGCCTTGAGTGTGTGTCTAGGCTGCATAATTTCTTATGTGACCCTGGGCAAGCTCCTTTACCCCTCTCTGCTTTCTTTGTGAGAAAGGAAGTTGATGTGAAGCCAGTGTTTGGGGCCTGTAAATATTCAATGCATTGGGAGAATAAATCTATCAACAACCATCATTTAGAAAATTCTGTGTGACAGGCACTGTTCTAAATGCTAGGGATATAGTGGTGAACAGTTGCAAAACTCACAGCCACCCTCCGAAATAGGCTTTATTAATAGGCTCACCTTAGGGATAAGGAAACAGGCTCAAAGAAGTCCCAGGTATCCTGCTTAAGACAAAGCCAGACAAAGCCAGAAACAGAAACCACAGTAATGATACTAGCTGACTTCCGCTGAGTGCGCAGTGCATGCCAGGCACTGTACCAGAGAGGATTCCATCCTGTAATTCTCATAACCACCGGTGTGGCAGGAACATCAGCCCGCTGGTGCCGTGAGGAAACGGAAAGCCTGCGGCTCCTTAGAGGGGTCCTGGGCTCAGTCCAGAGCATCTCGCTGCTTTTTGTGGACTCATCCTCGAATCGAAAGGGAATACAATAGAGCGGGAGTGGCTCCAATAGGGCTCTGGGGACCGTCTCTTCCCTCTCCCCCATCCCAAGTACGGCGACAAAGCCTTGCGCTGTGCCACCATGCGGCAGAAGGCGGTATCGCTCGTCTTGTGCTACCTGCTACTCTACACCTGCGGCTGCGAGGAGACAGGTAAGGATCCTGGGGCACCTGAGGACTCTGGGATAAAGAAGCGGAGAGTTTCAGGATCCCTGGTTTCGAGACCCAGGCGTGCCTCTGAACGAGAGAAGCTATTCCAATGGACAGCGCAGCGCGGGGTCCCTGTAGCTAGAGAGTCCCAGATTCGAATCCGTGCTCTGTCAATTCTTCCATTCTCCCTAAATGAGTTCATGCCAGTTCTGTACCAGGCAGAGCACCCTGGGAAAAGTCTCTTCCCTTCATTGAGGCTCTCCGAAATGGGAGGATGGTGGCCCCACCTCCGGGGGTGGTCTGGAGCATCAGGCACAGAGTAGGGGGACCCTGCTCCCCACTGGACATTGTCCACTATCCTTCCAGACGAGAGACGCTCAGAGGACAGTGACTCCGGGTTCTGGGGCACGCTGACCTACATGGCCGTCGGAGGAGGTGGGTCTGGAGGGCGGGGAGCCCCGGAAGGTGGGGCGGTCCCTGCGGCTGGCATCCCTCACTGCTTCCTCTTCCTCCAGGGTTCATGGCCATGGCGCTGCCCGCGCTGGGCTTCACGAGCACAGGCATCGCCGCCAACTCGGTGGCTGCCTCACTGATGAGCTGGTCGGCAGTGGCGAACGGAGGCGGAGTGCCCACCGGGGGACTGGTGGCCACGCTGCAGAGCCTGGGTGAGTGCGGGCCGGACCAGGTGGCCCTCTTTTCTGTCCTGAGCCCTTTTCACAGGCTAACTCAGCTCTACTAGGTGGGGCTTCTTCTAATCCCCACCACTCAATGGGGAAACTGAGGCACCCAGGGATTAAGGAATTTACTCAAATTCTCCCATATAGTTAGCACCACGGCCAGAATTCAAACCCAGTCAGTCTGCCTTTGGGTTTTCAGACTCTAAGGCCAGAGCCTTCACTAATGCTTTGGCCAAGTCACAAGTCTCTCAGTTTCCTCATGCGTTAACCAGGATAAACATCCTCAATCTAACATTTTATGAATCTTCTCAATCTCAGAGAACCAGAGTGGCAAAGAAATGTGGTGAAGCGACCCAATTCAATCTCATACTAACCCTGGTCTTGCATTTCTTGAACATCATGAAGGGGATGGATACAGAGCACAAAATGATGCTTCTAAAAAACGTGCTTTCACCTGTCTCTCTCTCTCTCTTTCATCCAGCCCTTTCTTTTTTTTTTTTTTTTTCTCTTCCCCTCTGAGGAGTCCAAAATCCTACAGAAAAACCACCCCTGACAAACTGCCCCTCTGCCTTTCTGAACCCTCCATCTTCCCTCAGTTCTGGATGTCAAAAGCCCAAAGAACCAGCCCAGAAGGACACAGCCCTTCTCAGAGGGGGCAGAGAGGAAGACACAGACTAGGCTGCACCCCAGCAGTGAGAGGTGAAGGGTGTGGGCAAGGCTAGAAACAGTCCTGTGCTATAAGATGGTTGTCCTCTCACCAACTGTGTTTGCTTTACAGGGGCTAGCGGTGGCAGTGTCCTCATGGCCAAGATTGGGGCCCTTCTGGGCTATACTGTCCATAAGCAAATCGAAAGCAGAGGGAAGGAGAGAGCGGATGAGGAGTAGCTAGCAGCTCCCTGGACCCTCCTCCTTCCTCCTTGTCTTCCTTTTCCAGCTGCAGTCCAGAGGTTCCTCTTTCACACTTGGCAATGACCTAGGTAAAAAAACAGAATAAACGTCTCTCAGAAAACACTCTGTCCTGCTGTGAGTCGTGCTTGCTATGAGAAGCCAAACAAGATCTGGCTCTGGTCTGCCTCATCCACACACCCCACCTGCATTTCCCCCAAAGGCCATCACAGCTCCTGGAGCAAAACTAGCTGATTTTGCCTCTGAGCCTTGGCATATTCTGTTCTCTCTGTCTAGAATGTCCTTCTGAAGCTCATAACCTAGCTCAGACATCTCCTTCTCCAGGACTCCTTCCCAGCAGAGCTGCTACTCCTGTCACAGCCTGAATGCTCAGGCTCTATTTCTCAGGGTTCCTAGGGAGGCAGATTCTTTCTGTTTTTGGTGAGAGAAGTTTCCAACTACTTCCCTGATTGGGCAGAGATGGAGAAGCCAGATCTCCATTCTCCAAAGAAGTGCTGGAGTGGTCTCCCTCAGGTGGAGGATAGAAGGCCAGACATTTGTCTTGGGGAAACAGTGTAACAGCAGCTTTTGGGGGGTCAACAAGGCCTCCCTTCCCTCAGAAAACTCTGGGGACAGGGTAGGCAGTTTTCATCTGGAGCCTACACGCCTTCTGAGGGGGAAGGGAAGGCCAAGCCCTTGGGAGGATCTGAGGTTTGGGAGGCCTGTTCAGTGAACCAGAGTGCCAGGACCTAAGCAGGGGGAGGGCAGAAAGGCCCTGGAAATTGCTCGGTAGTAAAGCTAGGGCTGGTTCTAGCACCAATCGTGCTGTGGTTCTGGTCTGAGTGGGTGCACCAGCCTCGATGCCAGACCAGCCTTCTAGAGAGATCTGCACCCCTGGGAAGTGGCCATGTGTGAACTACAAGAGCTGGTCACTAAAGGGCCAAGCCAGCTGTCCTCAGGCCTCCCCCACCCAGCCCCACTTCTAATCCAGAATTTCTTCTTCGATTACAAATGTATGGAGGTGGGTAAGAGGCTCTTTCGTGCTTGCTCCCGTCCCCAGGTCCAGCGCCACCCCTGCAGGTGGCAATGGTTTGCCTCAGCTGGCTTGCCCCAGGCCCCCAGAGAAGCAGTGTTTGTGGAAGAGGGGACACAGGTGGTGGAGGCACCATCTGCACCTCAAACACTGTCTCCACAGCTTGTGTCCAAGAGCGGAAGCTGAGCTGAGTCCCCTGCCCTGACAATCACCACTGGGCCTCAGCTGAGTCCTGCCTTGGTTCGGGCCATTCACTGAGAGGCAGATGGAGTGGACTTCTGCCCAGGAGGGGATGGAGTCTCAAGCATCACACTCTCCCAGGCCTGGTAATTGCACCCCAGTTTGTCTGTAGAGTTGATATCCCAGACACAGAAATGTGTATCCCTCAGTCCCTTCACGGCGAGCACTGCATCTAATTCATTTCTCCTCCCCCGTGCCTGGCACACAGTAGGTGCTCAGTATATGCGGGTAGAATTGAACCTGAGGTTAGTCTCCACCCATGTACCTGTCCCTTTACCTTTCCCAACTTTCATGGGAAGGAGGGACTGAACCTCTTGTTCTTTCCCTGGGGAGCCCTTGATAATACCCGCTGTCACTGCCATGCAGGCCTCGGGGAGGGGACCTCAACCCCCTTTAACACTGTGGTCAAGTAAACACAGGCCCCTAACCTTTTATTCAATATTCTCTAGCACAGATGAGGCTGGGTTTTCAATAAGGCAGTGGAGCAGAGTGGTTAGGGATGTCCCTCTGGAGTCCCACAGACCTGGGTTCAAACCTGCCCTGCCATCTCCTACCTGCATGCCCTGGCACAAGTTCCTTCACTTCTCTGTGCCTCGGTTTCCTCCCCTGTAAACTGAGAATGATAATAGCATCTACCTCGTGGGGTTTTTTTTTTATGAGATTAGATGAAATAATGAACAGAAAGAGTTTAACGTGATGCTGGCACATAGTAAGCACTCAGTAAATGTCCATTATTATTATGATTAAGGGCTTGCATAAAGCAAAGAGGAAATAGCCAAATAACAGCCAAGAATTAGATAAGCTAACTTTGGAGTCAGGGTTTACTTTCTGGGGCTCACAGCCCCTGTTCTTCCTTCCTCCTAAGGGTGGGCAGCCTGCCCCAGGGGCAAACACCCTCCTTAGACATCATATTGCCTTGAACAGCGTCAAGGCCAGAGAGAAATGGACAGCTCTGCCCCCAGATTTTAGATCTGAGGCCTCAGCAGTTCTCAAGCTGAATGATACTGGCAATGACTCGTCTTTAAGGAGATCCTCTGCCTACCACAGGATCCCTTTGGGCCTGTGCAGGATAAATCTTTGCTTTCATTCTGCAGAGGTTTGCTGGGCACTCACTCTGTGTCAGGCACTGTGCCAGGTGTTAAGGACACTGCAGTGGAAGAGACCCAGTTCCTACGTACTTGGAGCCCATAGTGTACAAACTAGGAGCCCCCCAAAGCATCCATGACCCCCTTTCTCCCTCCCTGTCACCACCTCCTCGCCCCCATCTCCTTTCACCCATCCTGGCCCTTGTCAACTTTCACGGACCACAATCGTCTTGTCTACAAAGTATGAGACAGAATGATGAATACAAACCAGAATTCACTAGTGCAACAAGTCAGGACATGCTAATCACCTTTGGACTTCTCCTTGACAATGGCCTTCAGAAAGACACAATGCTGAGTCCTGGCCCAGCTCCAGGGGGTGGCGCTCAGGCAGGTTACTTGCCCTCTTTGAGTCCCAGCTTCCTCATTTTCAAAACCAGGGGATTTGGACATCAGAGTCTCCGAGCACTTCCTGCTCCAAAACTGCTGAGCCTGAAGCACAGACTTCTGAATCTCCTGGGTCCCGTCAGGTCCCAGTGCTCTGAGATTTTATTTTTGGAAGCTACCAAAAGCCACCTTGTGGTGCCAACTTTGGTGACTAAGGTGGGTGATGTTGCTGAGAGATGCCTGTTTGGTCACAAATGAGGGTAGCTAGAAACTAGCAGGGCATTTCCTCACTCTGGGACCACACCCTAACACAAGCCCAAAAATAGATCCCATCTGTGTGGCTTACTTGATGGAAAACAGTGTTGAGGTCCTCTGACATCATCATTTCTCTCTGGACCTCAGTGTCCTAGTCTATAAAACAGAGGAAGGGAAGTGTTGGACTCTCCTCTAGACCTAGAATGTCTTTCCAAAGTGCTCAAGTTAGAGGTGTCTTGCTCTTTGATTAAAATCCCTTTATCTAGAGATTTCTTTTATTCTTTAAGAGCCTCCCTGGCCCCCAGACCCTTGAAAGTCCACTCACTCCCTCTCCAGGCAAGCCTCCCACAATTCCATTACTCTATGCATGGATATGGCCACCAGATGGCAATACAGTCCCAGCCTGGAATCCTCAGCCTGAAGCATCCTCCAGCAGCTCCACCAAGATCAACAGCCCTCCCTGGGGCCAGGCACCCCCATAGATGTTAGAGACCAAAAAGATTCAGGCCCTGCGCCTGCTCTGCAGCAGGAGCTCCTGAAGCTCACAGGAGTGGTCAACCCTCAGGATCCCTGCAGGGCCTGCCTCTTCCTCTCCTTCCAGACCCTCAGTCCTGCAATGCTGGGATCTCCTGAGCACAGCATTCAGGACCCTCTGCAATCAGGTCTCACTTCCAGCCTGTGCTTCCAGACCTGAGCCACAGGGATTTAAAGGCAATGAGAGGAAACTCCACACAAACATTTCTTGTCTGGGCAGCAGATGGTGATGCCAGGAAGAGGGCATTCCTGGACCCAGACTTGAAGGGGACCTGGGCCAGCAGAGGGCCTGGGTCAGCAGTAGCCGGAGGGAGCTGAGGCAGAGGAGGCCTGTGGCTTCCTGTGAAGAACTGAAGAGCCACTTCCTTTAAGCAGATGGCTGTGAGGGAGGGGCAGAGGTCAGGGGGAGAGGAAGGCCCTAGGAAGACCCTAGGAAGCGGACCAGGGCAGCCTTCTATTTCCTTCCCCTCTGGGGTCTCCATGAAGCAGACAGTGCAGACAGGCAGTCCTTTATGTGCTGTGAAGCCACAGAGAGGAGAGTCAGGTTAGGGGCAGTTCATTTGTACAAGACCAGTAAACAAATGGCTGCTTGGTTACTCAAAGAAACAGGCCCAAAGGCACCTCCAGGCATGCAGGAACTGAGGCTAGACGAAGGCCTTCCCCATGACCTTCCAATGACAGTTCCTTGTTCACTCTGGGGTCTCCGCTCAAATGTCACCTACTCGGAGAAGCCCTCCCTGACCACTACTTTAAAGCAGCCTCCTTGTTTCTCTCTACCACAGTGGTTCCCAAACTTATCCGCTGATGGGAATTACCTGGGGGCCTCAAAACATACAGATACCTGTGTCTCACCCACAGAGATTGTGATTTAACTGGTCTGGGGTGTAGCCTTGGGCTTTGGAAGTTAAAAAAACAATCTCTGGGTGACTCTAATGTGCAGACAGGCAAGTGTGGGAACCACTGCGCTAGCATATCATCCTGTTTCACGTCTCTGTACAAGGCCAGTAAGGAAATGGGCCTTGGTTACGTCAAGAAGCAGGCCCAAGCACTCAGCCCCAAATACTCAAGTCCAAGTACTCAGCTTCAGAACCCAGTCCCAAACACCCAGATCCAAGGTTTTACATATATCAACTCATTTAATCCTTACCACAATCTTTTTTTTTTTAATATTTATTTATTTATTTAGGCTGTGCCAGGTCTTAGTTGCAGCACGCGGGATCTTTGTTGCAGCGTGCGAACTCTTAGTTGCGGCATGCATGTGGGACTTAGTTCCCCGACTAGGGATTGAACCCCGGCCACCTGCACTGGGAGCACAGAGTCTTACCCACTGGACCACCAGGGAAGGTGGTAAAGGGTTACCACAATCTTCTTAGGTGTTATTAGGATCCTCATTTTACAGAAAAGAAATCAGGCAGAGAGAGGTCAAATCACTTCCCCGAGGTAAACAGCTGGCAAGTGACAGGCCAGGATTCAAACCCAGTCAGCCTCACTAGGACAGTGCCTGGCACCCAGAGGGGACTCTATAAGTGACTGTCCAATCAAGGAACTAATTTTAATCTCCTTCTGCCTCACCCATCCAACCCCATTCAACTGAGCAACCAGGCAGCCTGGAGATTCTATTTTCTAATTATTTCTTTAGTCTGTTCACACGTCTCCACCCACATGGCCCCCCTCTCAGCATCTAGCTCACTACCCTCAGGCCTGGAGGGCAACTACAAGGTCCTTCTAATGGGTCTCCCTGTGTCCACTCTTGCCCCCCTGTGCTCACTCTTGTCTATTCTCCACATAGAGTCAGGAAGATCTGAAAACAAAGTAGATCAAGTGACATCCACCCCACCCCCCTCAAAACCAACGGTGGCTTCCCATCACCCTTAGCATAAAATTCTACTTCCTGGGCTTTCCTGGTGGCACAGTGGTAAAGAATCTGCCTGCCAGTGCAGGGGACACGGGTACGAGCCCTGGCCCGGGAAGATCCCACATGCCGTGGAGCAACTAAGCCCGTGCGCCACAACTACTGAGCCTGTGCTCTAGAGCCCGCGAGCCACAGCTACTGAAGCCTGCGTGCCACAACTACTGAAGCCTGCGTGCCTAGAGCCCGTGCTCCGCAACAAGAGAAGCCATCGCAATGAGAAACCCACGCACCACAACAAAGAGTAGCCCCCGCTCGCCACAACTAAAAGAAAGCCCGCGCGCAGCAACGAGGACCCAACACAGCCAAAAATAAAATAAATAAATAAATTTATTTTTCAAAAAAATTCTACTTCCTTACTTTGGCCTTCAAGGTCTTTAATAACCTGCCCCCCCAAATCTCAGAGTCTTATCTCACCTTCCTTCCCCTCCCCCAACTCATTTCCAGCCATACTGGCCTCTTTTCCCTTCCCAGAGCCCTCCAAGAGTCTGCCAAGTTCAGTGCCTGTCCACAAGCTCTTTCCTCTGCTTGGAACACTCTTGTTGCTTCAGGAGTCAGCTGGAATGTAACTTCTCCAGAGACCTGAGCCCCCAGTCTAAATTAAACACTCCGTTATTCCAGCAGCCTGTACCTTATGTTCCTAGAATTGATCACGGTTGTAATAACAGCACGATTGGTATAAGCATTTTGTTACTGTCAGACCTGCTCCTAGACTTGAGCTCTCTGAGCACAAGCACAGGACTCGTCGTTATCTACCGCCAGCACCCAGCTCAGCGCCTGGCACACAAGAGGCGCCCAATAGCTTTGGTCGAGTGGATGGACAGATAGGTGGACAGCTGGATGGACAGACGGATGGGTGGACGAGTGACTGAGTGAACAAATATATTTTAAAACTTATAAAACTATTCACCTGCCTGTATTTCTCAGGTCACCTATAAAGTGCACGATTCACAGGGGTGTTATTTTCATCCTTCTAGAGGCCCCACCCACCAGCCCTTCAAGGCCTTTCTCAGGCCAGGCCACTGGGCGGGGCTTCCGGGGGCCGGATGAGTGACGTCACGGGAGGCGTGCCCGGAGTCAACCTCTGCTCCCTGATTGGCGGGCGCCACGAGCGGCTGCACTCACAGCCACTGCTGTCGGAGTAGATGCAGTGGGACCCAAGGCGAGGGAACGCAGCAAGGCGTGCCCGTGGACCTCGGCGAGGCCGTCCGCAGCCGCGCCAGCCTCAGCTCATCGGAGTCCCCTGCGGTCGCGTTCGCGTAGCGCCGAGCGTTTGGCCAGGTTCTCGCCATCCTGCAGGGAGATGTGACAGCGGAAGGGGCCCGCGCTGTGGCTGGACGGCTGCCCGCAGCGGGCGGGGCAGAGAGCCAGTGACCAAACCTCGACGCGCTCACTGAAGCGCGGCTATTTCGGGCCGCTGACCTCAGCGAGGAAAGTTCCAGAAACACAGCCCCACACTCCCCCCTCACACCTCTAGACACGCTTCACCTCTTCCTCCCACCCCAAACTCAGACCCCAAAGAGCTGGACGAGGAGTAGCACTGGACTCCTACCTCCTTCAGACCCCATGCCAGCCCTGCAGGAGATGCTGTTCTCATTTTACAGAGGCACAAACTGGGGTTTCTGGATGGATGCTCTTTACCTAAGGTCACATGTGACATAGTGGCCAAGCCAGGGCAAACTTCAAAGCCCAACCTCTTTCTTCTACCCCTCAGCTTGGTGTCTCTTGTCTACCTGCCCTGCTACCAGGCCCATCCTGCCGGAAGCATCATAAAATCCTGAGGGTCCCATGGCTCCTGTTCCACACAGCTAGATCCCACCCCCACTGGGGCCTCAGCAGCTGTGTCTGGGCAGCACATGGGGGTCACAGATCCTGGGTTGGGCAGGCACCAGGTGGGAGGGGGGCATAGCTTCCCCAGGTATCCAGGTGCCCTCCCTCCCTTCACTCAGGTGTCTCCACCTCATCCAAGGGCCTTCCCTTGCTGCCCATCTAAATACTACTTCCTACTTGCCTTCTGTCCTTTTATCTGCTTTATTATTTTTTTCTTGGCACTACCAAATGACAGGTAATTATTTGCTTGGCCTCCATCTCTGCTGAGGAGCCGGCTCTCATCACCTCTGCTCCCTCTACTATCTGTGGCCTTTGCAGAGCCATTCCCCAAGGGACCCTGCCTCTCCTGCCTCCTCCTATTGTCCTCTCTCCCTTCTTCCTCCCACAAATCCATGCTTACTCTGTGTCACTGAATAAGCTCAGTGCTGGTCCTTGCAAAGGGAGAGACTGACGAGGAAACCACGTTATAATTCATTCACCCATCCCCAATCCTATTGCCTTCCCCTGTTCTGCCCTCAGCGGTGCAGTCTGCTCTCCACACTGCAGCTTGAGCCATCCTGATAAAAGGGAGGTCAGAACATGTCACTCTTATGCTCAACCCCCTCCCATGGCTCCCTAGCCCAGAGGAAAAACCAGTGTCCTTGCTGTGACCTGCAAGGCCTGCATGAGCTACCTCATCGCCTCCCACTCTCCCCTCTGAGAGCTCTATTCTGGCTGCACGGGCTGCCTTGCTGTTTTTCAACCTGCCAAGCATGCTTCTGCCTCAAGCCTTTGCATTTGCCCTTGGTGCTGCTAGGAATGTCTTCCCCAGGTATCCAGGTGGCCTCCCTCTCTTCACTCAGATGTCTCCACCTCATCCAAGGGCTTCCCTCACTGCCCATCTAAATACTACTTCCTACTTGCCTTCTGTCTTTTTATCTGCTTTATTATCTTTTTCTTGGCCCTACCAAATGACAGGTAATTATTTGCTTATTGTGTGTTCCCCTACAGGAGTATAAGTCCCATGAAATCTCCTACAGTTCCCCACCCCTCAGGAGAAAAAAAAGGGGGGGAAAGAGAAAAGAATATCAGGAAACTATGAAGAAAGAAAAGACAACATTAACCGTACTACTACAGATAATTATATTTAAAGCCTCAATAATTAAAACAACTCGCTTTGGATGCAGGAAGAGACAAAGGAATGGGCTGGACTAGAATGGCCAGAAATAGACCCAACTGCACAGGAGAATTTAGTATTTGATAAAGGTGTCATCTCAGAGTGGAGAATGGACTCTCTAGTAAATTGTTCTAGGACAATTAGGTGGCCTACTGGGGGGAAAATGAGATCTCTACCTCACATGGAGCATTAGGATAAGTTCCAAAGATTTAAATGTTTAAAAAAATTAAAATAAAATAAAAGCACTGGGACTTCCCTGGCGGCACAGTGGTTAAGAATCCGCCTGCCAATGCAGGGGGCATGGGTTCGGATTCGAGCCCTGGTTTGGGAAGATCCCACATGTCGCGGAGCAACTAAGCCTGTGTGCCACTTAGTTGTCATAAATAAATAAATAAGTAAATAAATTTAAAATAAAAGCACTAAAGGAAAACGGGAGAGAATCTGTAATCTCATAGTGGGAAAAGTCTAAGCATGACTCAAAAAAAGTCATTAGAAAAGATTGATAGGGACTTCCCTGGTGGCGCCGTGGTTAAGAATCTGCCTGCCAATGCAGGGGACATGGGTTTGAGCCCTGGTCAGAGAAGATCCCACATGCTGCGGAGCGACTAAGCCCTAGCGCCACAAATACTGAGCCTGCACTCTAGAGCCTATGCGCCACAGCTGCTGAGCCCACGTGCCACAACTACTGAAGCCCGTGCACCTAGAGCCCATGTTCCGCGACAAGAGAAGCCACCACAATGAGAAGCCTGTGCACCGCAACGAAGAGTAGCCCCCGCTCACTGCAACTAGAGAAAGCCCACGCGCAGCAACGAAGACCCAACACAGCCAAAAAAAAGAAAAAGAAAGAAAACCTAAATACATAAATAAATAAAAAAGAAAAGACTGTTAAAGTCAACTATATAAAATTAAAAACTGTTTCATGGAAAAATCATATAAATCAAGTCATAAGATGAATGACAAACTAAAGGAAAATATTTGCATCTCAGATCACAGATAAGGGGTCATCTCTCTAATTTATAAAGAATTCCCAGAAGTCCATTAAAAGGGCCAAAAATCTAGTAGAAATAGGCATAAGATATGAACTGACAGTTTGCAGAAAAGTAAATACAAATGGCTTTTAAAGATATGGAAAGAAGATCAAACTCACTCGAAAGAAATGAAAATCAAGAAAACCACACTAGGATACCATTTCTTATCAGTCTGGCAAAAAATCCAAAATTTTAATAATATACTCTGTGGGCATTTCTGTAAGGAAACCGTACTCTCACACCTGCAAATATAAATTGGTACAGGTCCCCGAAAGGGCATTCTGGCAAAATCTATCAAAATTACCAATGAGTCCAGATATTCTACATCTGGGAATTTATCCTTTGGATATACTTGCACAAGTGAGAAATGATGTATGGATACAGTTATTATCTGCAGCACTGTTTGCAATAGCAAAAGACTGGAAACAAGTCAACTGTCCATTAGTAAGTGTTAGGTTAGGTAGAGCACAGTCTATCCATAAAATGGGATACTATGCAACTAAGAAAGAGAATAAGGGAGATCTGTGTGTCCAGATGGGGAAAGGATATCTGTAAGGGATATTAAGTTTAAAAAACAAGGTGCAGAGCAGCATATATGATATCCCACCTTTCGTAGGAAAAGGGGGGAGAATTATATACACAGTTGCCCCTTGAACAATGCAGAGGTTAGGGGCTCTGAATCCCTGCACAGTGGAAAAACCCATGTACTGCTCTCTCTGCCTCATAAACAAAGGACTTGATAAATGACTCACACAAGGGCAGGAACGGAAACAGTTTGGAGAGAATCAGGATCAGACTCTAACTCTTTTGATTCCATAGATTGTGATCGCCAATCAAACACAAACTTTTCCCCACACCATTAAAGATCTGTAAAATGAAAATCCAGGTACTATATTTATTGGAAAAAATCCCTGTATAAGTGGAACCACCCGTGTCGTTCAAGGGCCAACTATATATTCAAATTCCTACTGAGGGGCAGGGCAACCAGTGATTAAGAGCACAGGCTCAGAAGCTAGACTGCCTGAGTACAAATACACATTCTGGTACCATACTGGGTTCAGTAGTGTCCCACCAAATGTCCACCTGGAACCTGTTAATGTGACCTTATTTGGAAATAGGGTCTTTGCAGATGTAATCAAGGTGAGATGAGGTCATCCCTGATTAGGGTGGGCCCTACATCCAATATGACTGGTGTCCTTATAAGAAGAAGAAAATTTGGACACAGCGACAGACACACACATATGAGACAGAGGCAGAGATTAGAGTGATGCATCTACAAGTCAAGGAATGACAAGGATTGCTGGCAACCACCTGAAAATAGGAAAGAGGCACAGAAATTCTCCCTATAGCCTCCACAAGGAATGAGCCTTGTTGACATCTCAGTTTTGGACTTTTAGCCTCCAGAACTGTGAGAGAATAAATTTCTGTTGTTTTAAGCTACCAGTTTGTGATAATTTCTTATAGCAGCCCTAGAAGCTGTAGTAGTAATACAGCTACTTAGAAGCTGTGTAATCTTGGAAAAGTTATTTAGCCTCTCTGTGCTCCAGTTTTCTCATTGGTCCTGGAACCAATCCTACACAGATACCAAGGGACAACTTTCATTGAATCACTATATTCTTGGACAAGTAACTCAGCCTCCCTGGGACTCAGTTTCCCCATCTGTAAAATAAGGACAGTGAGATTGACCTTACTGTGCATTTAGTGTGCTCGGTGACACGATACAACGGGCACCTCACATGCATCATCTCAGTTCATCACATTACAGATCTTATTAATATAGCCATTTTACAGATGAGGAGACAGGCTTAAGGAGTTTAAGCAGCTTGTTCAAGGTCACCCAGTCAGTAAATGGAGTAGTCAGGATTTGTTTAGAGGCCAATGTCAAGGTTATGGAGAGAAGGCAGTGTTAATCAGTTCAAGCAGACCCTGGGCCAAACCCCAGCTTTTTCACTCATTCACTAGTTGTGTGACCTTGGGTAAGTCTCTGGAACTCTCTGGCCTCTATCCCTATTAACAGGAAGAATGACTCTACTTCACAGGGAGATAATGCAGGTAGAATGTCTAGAACAGGGCCTGGCATAGAGTAGGTGCTCCGTAAAGGGTGGTCCCTCCTCCCTTCCTTATTTCCCTGCTCTGGTAGGGATTTCAGGCCTGCGGGCTGACCTAGCTGTCTTAGAGACAATATTTGTGTTCCCTCCTCCCATACTGAAAAGGCCTGGGGGACTGCTGAGAGCACCCCTCACTCCCAGGGTCGCTCCATTCGCAGGGAGCCTCTGCCTGCTGGGGTCTAGGGGATAGTCTCCAGGCTGATGGAGAGCAGCCCAGTCGGAGAAGGGCTATTCCGGCCCCAGGTCTGACACAGAAACCACAGCATTGTGCCACCTCATTGCACAGTGTGTGTGTGGCTAGGGTGTGCGCACAGGAGGTAGAAGGGCTGGTGCTCCACAGGGGCGTGGCTGGTGCTCTGCCCTATGTTGAGTGAGCTGCTGGGCTACTACCTGCTGGAAGGTGAACACACTGTGTGGACGGCAGCTGGAGAAGTTGGCACCGTGCAGCTGCTGCTTGTCCAAGTGACAGCCCAGTACGTCGCTAACGCTACGCATGGTGGAACAAATAGGAATTGTACCCTGAGGGCCTGAGCCACCCAAACTGGCCCACTTTCTTCCGCCCATCACCTACTGGCACCCTCTCACTGAGCTCCCTGGCCCCCAAGGGCCTCAGATCTCACAGGCTATGAAGCAGAGTATCTCCTCCACCCCAACAGGGCTCCTATACTCTGGAAATAAGCAAGCCCTCCATAAAGCAGAAGGGACTGCAGGTAGACTGCAGAGAGACCCTTGGAAGAAGGGTCTGTGCCCAGCAATGCTCCCCACTTCAACTGGGAGTCCCATTCTTGAGAAAAGGTTGTTGAGGAAAGGAAAGGAGTCCTGCCCAAAGGCAGAGGGATGGCCAAGTTAACCTGACCCTTATCTGGAAGCCCCAGAGCTCAGATGGGATGCTGCGTCAGGCCTGGCTTCTCCTTGGTGCCACTGACTTGGAGACCACAGCGGATATTGGCCCCCCAAGGCCATGGTCACCAGCATCACCTTGTAGCCCATACTGAAGGGCTGCTTATGGCTGAACTGGAGGGTGATGACCTGCCCTGAGGGGCAGGAGAGAGCATGGGACTTCCAGGGACCCCAGAATCCTTGGACTGCAGACTCGGGGCTGAACGGGGCTCTCTGGGCAGCCTCCAAGACCATACACCATCTTCACCACTATTCTCACTCACCTCTGAAATATCCCAGCCCACTCAGTGAAAGACTCCAGCCCCCGCTGAAGTACTCCTGTTGCCTCTGAAATAATCCAGCCTCCCCCAGAAGACTTCAACCTTCTCTATAACGTTCCAGCTTCTCTCTGAAATATTCAAGATCCTCCTCACTCCCCATAATATTCTAGCACTTTCTGAAATAACCCAGCCCTCAGTGAAATTCTGTACCCCCCCCCCCGCTATAAAATATTCCAATCATCTCTGAAATACTCCAGCCCCGGCTTTGAAATAGCACTCCACTGTTAAGCTGCAGCTCAACTTTATTTTTTAATTTTATTTATTTATTTATTTATTTATTTATTTATTTATTTATTTATTTAGGCCGCACCACACAGCATGCAGAACTTCCCCAACCAGGGATCAAACCCGTGCCTCCTGGAGTGGAAGCGTGGAGTCTTAACCACTGGACCCCCAGGGAAGTCCTGCAGCTCAACTTTAAATGTGTGCTCCAAGTTCAATACTTCAGTCCCCCTGAAATATGCCAACACACGTAATACTCCTCAGTCCTCACTCCCATTATAGTCTCCACCCCCAGTGAAAATCCTCCAGCCCCTTCAGTAACACTCCAGTCTCACTCTGATAGCCCAAAACCTCTGTAATGCTCTGGCTGTCCACAAAGATGGACCCCCAGGCCTGCCTAGAACATACTGAGAGGTAGTACTTGCTCTGGCTCCTGCTGGTTCAGACGTCCTCCTGGACCTCAAATCGCTCCTGGACATCAGCATAGGGCAGCATCCACACCCCTGCTGGGAGGAGGCTGTGAGATGACCCCACCAGCTTCATCACAGTCCTCCAGCCAAAGAGAGTCCCCTTCTAGAAATCTTCACCCCGCTCCCACCCAGGTTAAGGGCCCCACTAACAAAACATGATAGTAGTCCCCAAAGGTTGGCGGCGCCCAGTCCCTGTGGGACAGCACTCCACTGACCTGCCAGGTCAACTTGTCAGGAACGCCCTGGCTGGGTCAGCTGCCCAGAGTAATCCCGCAGGCTCAGTCAGCTCCAGCACCCGGCCGGTTTCCCCCTTGTCTGCTCTGAGACATCTGTCCTGTGGCACCATGGATCTAAGATAAAAGGGCAGTTAGGTCAAGGCCAAGCTGTCTCTGTTCAAGGAACACAGTGACCCAGTAGGGCTTCTGAGTCACCAGGGAGTGGAGCTGGGCCCCTGGGGAGGGTTTGGGGGGGCTACTTGCCCTTTTTTGTGCTTATTCAAGTGCTACCCACTGGGTCACCCTTATGTGAGGGTGAGTGTAGCCAGAACCTAGCAAGTCCCTGACCGCGAGGTGGCTGCATGGAAGGTGATATTAATTATGGGTTAGCAGTGGAAGGAGCTAGGTTCCAAGGCCAGCTCTGTCGTGTTATTTTAGGCCAATCACTTTTCCCCTCTGAGCTGCAGTCGCTTTACCTTTGAAACAGATAATAATACTTATCTTGCCCCTTACCAGTTTGCTTCAAGGCTCCAGTGAACTAGCAGTTAGAGAATGAATCTTGCATTTAACAAGTATTTATTGAGTGCCTACTATGTGCCAGGCCTGCATCAGACATAGACATAAAGTATTTATTATTTCTCCCTGCATCAATCAGCTTATGTGCGTGCAGGGACTAGGGTATACAGTGGTGGTGGGAGAGATTCTAAAACTCCTGATCAGACATCTCTCCCTGGCTCCTGACAGCCTTTTGTACACCTGCTATGTACGAGGTACTTTCAAAGGCATCATATCCTTTACTCCTCATCCTGGCAGATAAATATTAAGTTCTGGTTTTACTGATGTGGGAATTAAAGCCTAGAGTTGTTAAGTCACGGCCTAAGAAAACATAGCTAGTAACCTATGGGGCTTAAATTTGGTCCATCCTACCTTTGACAAGGAAGAAGTCAGAGCAGCACCACACCCTGCTGCCCTCCATGAGCCAGGTCTGTTCCTGGGGGTCCTGGCAGTGGGACCTGAGCCAGTGCCATCTCTGTCCTCCAAGAGACCCCAGTCCCATAGAGGACAAGAGGACCAGACACCAAGCAAGACATCTGGAGGTTGAATAGGCCTCATAGGGCATCCTGTCCCACCCTGTCCTTGTACAGATCAGGAAACAGAGGTCCAGAGGCGGGCAGACCCTTATTCAAGGTCACACAGCCTGTCAGAAGCCCTGCCTCTTACCCAGGTAAAGACCTGCTGCTCATAAAAGACAGAGCGTGCCAATCGCCCTCCAGCGGTGCCGACAAGAAGCGCTCGAGGGTCAGGGAAGGGAGAAAATACCACCTGCCTAGAAGGCTGAGCCTGGGCAAGAAAAGAGGAGAGAGAGGCTGCCAGCTGGGGAGACCTCTGGGCCAAGGATTGGCAGTGGGACTTGTGTGCATCACCATGGGGGCCCATCCCCTGCCCATACATGAGGCTAGTCCATGAGGATATCCTCTGTTGCTCTCCCTGGTGATTCCTGAGACCAACCATTCTGCTGCTGAGCTATTCTGAGAACGTAGTTCTTCCTGCTTCTGAGCTGAAATTCTGCTGCCTGAGGCTGCACCCACTGGTCAGAATTCTGCTGTCTGGGTCCCCAGAAGGAGTATCATCCCAGAGCCTCGGGGTGGGGGGTGGAAGTCGGGGGTGGGGTGGAAGTCGGGGGAGGGACTCTATCAGAGTTTTCACCTGTGGGTAATCTCCTATTTCTCCTTCAGAACCCACTAGATACTCTCTCCCCTGGGGAGTCATCTCTCTCTCCCCCAAGCAAAGTTCATTCCTGTTTTCAACCAACGTCTATCAAGCACCTACTAGGTGCCAGGCACTATCGATGTGCTGGGTAGATCTGGTGACCAAAGCCCTGCCCTAGTGGAGCCGAAAGCCTAGGCGGGAGGGAGAAAAACACATTGACTAATACACACCCTGATAGCTGTTTTTTTCCCCAAAACTATCTAGCCAAATTTTATACATTACATTTGGCAATGATGTCTCTTTGGTCTCCTTGAATAGAGAACAGTGACCCCATCCTGCCTTTTTTTTTTTAAAGACAGCAACTGTTTTAAATGACCTAGTCAGTTGTCTTTCAGAATGTTCCACATTATAGTTGAGTGTGAAGGTTCCCTCTAGTGTTGTTTACCGTAATCCTCTAAACCCGGTGTCGCTTGTAACTGGAAGTTAGGTGGAGACCACAGGATGGCAAACTTTCTCTGTGAAGGGGCAGAAAGTAAATATTTTGGACTCTGCAGCTCATACAATCTCTGTTGCAAGTACTCAACATCATCGTCGTAGCATGAGAGTAGCCATACAAAGTACGCAAATGGAGCGTGGCTGTGTTTCAGTTACAAGTTTATTCAAGGACATTGAAATTGGAATTTAACGTAATTTTCATATGTCACGCAATATTATTCTTTCTTTGATTTTTTAGAACCGTTTAAAAATGTAAAAACCATTTTACTTCAGGGGCTGCACAAAAACAGGCAGAGGGCCATCTTTTTTTTTTTTTTTTTTTTTTTTTTGTGCCTCTCCCGTTGCGGAGCAAAGGCTCCGGACGCGCAGGCTCAGCGGCCATGGCTCACGGGCCCAGCCACTCCGCGACATGTGGGATCTTCCTGGACCGGGGCACGAACCCGTGTCCCCTGCATCGGCGGGCAGACTCTCAACCACTGCGCCACCAGGAAAGCCCAGAGGGCCATCTTTGACCCATGGTTTGCTAACCCCTGATTGGATTCAGGTTAAGCATCTGTAGCAAGAATTCTTCATACTGATGGTGTATACCTAATAGTCATCGCATGAGGAGGCACGTACTGCCAGCTTATGCCAGTTACAGTGTGAGTTGCAGGATGCCCACTAGACCTCTCCATTGAAAAGAGAGACCCTCTTTGCAAATGCCAGGTCAGCTGTGTGGGGCTCCTTCAGCATTATGCGACGTGACTAACACATCATTGACGATTCTTGCCTAAATTGATTGTCTACTTGAGGCTGCAAAATGGAGTTTTTCTAGTTCTCACATTCCCTCTAGTGTATTAGCTGGCATTCTTCTACAAAGAAAAGCTTTCCTTCATCAAGTAGGAATGAACTGAAGCTCCTCCTAAAAAGACAGGATAAATGTTAAATTCTCTAAGGGAAGGTTTTGGGGTTTTTTTTCTTTCTTAATGGGAAATTCTAGAACCTGTTTGTATGCTGAGAGGACAGTTCTTTGGAGAGGAAAGACATGGTGCAGGAGAGGAGGTTACGGAAGGCGTGAAGTCCTAAAAAGGTGGGAGGATGTAGAGTGCAAGTGGGGAGGGGGGAAAAGGGTGGGAAGGGGGAGGGCAGAAGAAAGGGTGTGAACTGGTCATCTGGGCAGACATACAAGGCCAGCTTACTAAGAAATGCACTGGAGGGTTGTTGGGCCTGGTTAGCGTCCTTTGAATCTGGGAGCTGTAACTCTTGTCTGTCTGGCAAGTGGCTTTCTCCTCCTCACCCAGAGAAGGTGAATGGTTGGATTGTTGCAGGCCTGGGGCTTTCCAGGCAAGCACACTGGAGGGTGGCAAGGCAGGGCAGGGGCTTGGCAAAGGGGCACCATAACAACTGACCACAGAATCCAAGATAGTTGAAAACAGAAGTGAGAGCGGGAGAGTGATGGCTGGATGAGAAATGGATGGGAGGTCTCAGCAGCTTGCTGGGCCTTGATTTTTGGTTTTGGTATCAGTTTTCAGAACTGATTTAAAGGAACACATGAGCGAGCGCAGGAACTGTGAGCACTAAGGATAGCGGGGGAGGCCCCCCCCCGTGGCCTTTTTGCCCTGTGCCCATTGTCTCCTGTGTCATATGGGGAGCACGTGCCACATGGAGGGCAAGGACTGGACCTGACTCCTATTTGAGCCTCCACCACTCAGCGTGCCACAGACTAGTGACAGGGAAGTTTGAGTATGATTGAACGAATGAATGAATGATAGCGAACACTTATATGGCACTTACTATGTACCAAGCACTAGTCTAACAGCTCATCAATTTCTCTCAAGACTTCTGTGAGGTGGAGACTCCCCATTTTACAGATGAAGAAAAACTGAAGCATGGAAAGGTAAAATAATTTGTCCAAAGTCACAGAGCTAGGAAGAGGCAGAGTTGGACTGCAAACCAGGCAGTCTGAGCCCAGAGTCTGTGCTCCTAACCACCATGTTATTCTGAATGGATGAATGAGAGTCATAGACTCGGCCTATCTCTGTCCTGGGTGAAGCCAGGTATATCTTGAGGTCAGAGCCCCGATCTAGTCAAGAGAGACCCCGAGATGATCAACAATGAACTGAGAAATACTCAGTTCTAGATTGTGACAACTGCCGTGAAGGAGACAAACTGGGTGCCAAGGGCAAGAATAAAGGGACCTCCTTAGATGAGGTGGTCAGGGAAGGCTTCTCTGAAGAGGCAGCACTTCAGGTTAAGGACAGAAAGGAGCTAGTACTGTGAAAAGCCAAGGAAAGAGTGTCCTAGGAAGACGGAACATCAGGTAAGAAGATCCTGAGGCAAAAAGTCAATGTAGTCTAGGAACTGAAAAGGATTCCAGTGTGGCTGAAGAGGAGGATGGCCCAGATGGACCTGAAGAGGCGGGCATGGGCCAGGTACGCAAGGCTGGGAGGTCATGACAAGGCATTTGGATTTTATTATTCTTCCCTATTATTGAATTGTATTTTTGTTATTCCAAGCAAAATGGGAGGTAAGCCGTGAGAGAGTTTTAAGCAAGGAACTTATGTGGTCTGATTTGTATTTTAAAAGCAGAAGCAGTTCTGTTCTGTTCATTTGCTTATTCATTGATTCTTGAATATTTTCATTCATTCTTTAATTCTTACATTCAGTCGTTTATTTTTTCATTGGGCTTTCATTTGTTTACCTGTTAATTCCTTTCCTCCTTGATTGATTCATGCACTCCTGTACCCAGAGAACCTGCCTCTCTGTGCCAGACCCTGCCTGGGCCCCAGGGGCATTGCCAAGAGCCAGGTCTAGTCCTTGGCCTTGAGGAAAACATATCTCACACCGCACACCCCAGGAAAATGATGCTGAGTGCTCAGCTGGGGATAAGAAGCCAGCCCTTGAAGGATGACAGAGCCTGATAGATTGGGGGATCCCCAGGGATGGGACCAGTCTCTTTCATGTCTGTGCTCCTGGAGCCTGACACCTGACAGGCAATGATAAATGTTTGTTTGTTAACTGAACAGGTGGGACAATAGCCAGTCAGGGAGTGCTTGATGGCGGAGGTGATGATGTCCAGCCAGGGTGACGCCACCCTTCCCAAGTCCCTGCACCTCCACCTCCTCCCCTGTGTCTTCCTCCCCCCATCCTTCCTCCCATTATCCTAAGAGAAAGCCATTCTTACCTGCACCCCACTGTTCTCTGCCACCCCGCAAGCATATTGAGACACACGTGAGCCCATGCGTGTGCACAGACACACACAGGCATTCAAACTCATCCCTGCTCATACACAGAAGCACGTGTGCCTGCATAATGTGTCCCAGTTGTTGATTCCAAAATTGCAGTCATCATGTTCATTCCCTCCAATCACACACTCACACACACACACACACACACACCTGTTCTTACACACACTCCCTGCCTCCCCACTATATCCCAACACACATACTTCTCCACCAAACAGCCCTCCCACACACATCTCTTCCTCCCCAGACAGGAGGGATTCTCCTGGTCCTGGCTGAAGGCTGAAGAAGTAATAATGGTGGGAGGGGGGATTGAACCCCAGGTTGAGGGGAGGTCAGGGACTCCTGATCGTTGGAAAGGCTGGACCTGTGATAGAAGATGCTACTCAGTTTTTCTAAAACTTGGGTGTGTGGGGGAGGCTTGACACCTCCCTGCTTCCTCAGTGTAGCCCAGTGACTGATCCTCTGAAAAGCAGTTTCCTAAGAGAAGGGTCTTCTGCTGCTCCCCACCGTCCTAGATCCCTGCCTCCCCAGCGCTCAGTCCCCAAGGATGGCAAGGTGTGGTGACTGGATCAGAAGTGGCCCTGGTGACAGCAGTCTGAGGTCAACTGGCTGTGAGAATTTGAGTTAAGGTCTGTCCGCATCTTGTCCTCAGTTTTCTCAGCTGCAGAAGGAGGGTGGGGCAGTGATAGAGAAAAGCCCCTCTTAACCTTAAATGCCATGATTTTAAAAGAGCAGGTGCTTCTGGGTGAGAGGAACCTGCCCCTTTGGAGGGGGTCTTGGGAAGGTTGTGCTGGGGGTTCAGGTCTGGGGACAGGAGCCAGGGTGCAGGGGGAGGCCTGGGAAAGCCGAGCCGCGGTAACCCGGGGGGAGGTGGGAAATGGGGGCGGGAGGGCCTGGGATTTGAGGGCCCCTCCCCGCTGCGGGCAGCTGGCTTGGGGCTGGGGCGTTGACTGCAAGTTCTCCTCGTCGCCACCGCCACCGCGCCGCTGCGGCTGCAATAAGAGAAGTCCGAGGCTGCTTCTTCCTCTCTGCCCAGAGGGGGCGGCGGTCAGAAGCGGGCAGCACCCCAGTTTTCTCGCCCCCACCCCCGTCGGTACTTCTGGCTGCTGGGAGCCCCGGCTGGCTAGCCCCGGGGTCGGTCAGAAGCGGTGTCCCCTGGGACCAGGTAGGTGCAGTCAGGTGGGGCTGGATGGGCAGGCGGTGCCCCGCCTCCAGCCCGCCCTAGGCCCCAGGGTCCGGGTTGCTGGGGAGTGGGGGGACGTGAACTTGGGGAGGATTGCTGAGGGAGTTGAAGGCCAAAGCGACCCCGCTCTGAAAAGAGCCTAAAAAGGAAAACTGAGGAGACCTGGAGAGTGAAACTGGTAAAATGTGGGGAGGGGGATGAGGGAATATGGGGAAAGTAAACTAAAAGGACCCCCAAAAATGGTCTGGTGGGGAAAACGGAGGGAACCTGTAGAGATAGAATTTGGGAAGGGGGCTGGGTCGGGGGAGGGAAACTGAGGGGACCCCCACAAGGGCCTGGGAACCTTGAAAGCGAGAATTTGGGGAGAAGCTGAGGGGTCTGGAAGAGAGGAACTACTAGGTGGGGGGCCTGGGAGAATCAGGTGAGGGAGTTTGCCAGAAGGGGGTCAAGGAGAACCATTTCTGGAGGACGCAGAACGTGGGGCGCAGTTCCGGGGGTCCAGAAAGTCCCCCTATCCGGAATCGGCAGAAGTTGGGGGCGAAGTCTGTAGCTGGGAAGGGAGGGGAGGCTGCCACGCTGCAGCCCCCTAGACTCTCCCGCCCAGCACAGGTGGGCGGGTCCCGGTTGGCTAGGGGACTCCTTCAACTTGCTGGAGGCGTGGGTTCCCGTTTCCTGGGGAAGTCCCCGCCCTCGGCAGGGATGGGCCTCTCTGGGTGCCCCCTCCTGGCCCGCGGTGGCGGTCTCGGTCCACGTTCCTCCCGGGATCCGGGAATTGCTGGCCGCCCCGACGGAAATCCTGCCTTTGACCGCGATTGCAGGGAGGGGCTGTCTCCATGGCAACAAGAGGGCGGAGAAACCGAGCCCAGCGCTTGGCTGCAGCAGGACTCAACGCCCACGGTGCCCCCTTTGGTCCCCTCCCCCCCCCCCATTTTGGGTCCTCAGTCGGGGGCGGCCTGCGGGACAGAGGAGTAAGGCAATGATGTTCAGTGTTCAGGGATCCTGAGGTGGGGAATCTGCATTCTCAGGGACTTAGCCAGACTGGGACCTTGATTGCTGTGTGACTTTAGGCAAGTTATGGGGCTTCTCTGGGCCTCATTTTCCTCATTTGAATTATGTAGGACATTATCTCTGCCCCTACCCAGCTCCCATCCCCCACCTTATCCCCAGTCATGAGAACCAGGTGCAGAAAGCAGTTTTTGCCCAGTGTGCTGGAGGGGGTTAAGACTTATCACCCCTTCACTTTCTCAAAAGCATGGAGCGGGACCAAAAAGCCTGACAGGGCCTCCAGGAACCAGCACGCAGCTGACTTCCAGTGAAATAAATGTTTGTGGGTCTGTTGAGGCCCCATACTGGGAAAGTCAGCAGGTTTGAGATATGTCCCCCACACCCCTGCCCCCCCTTTTTTTGCTATTTTTTGTGTTTATGTTCATGGTATAAGCACTGGTTTGTCAGCAAGTTTTGCCGTTCTCAATTCCAAATAATACAAAGTTCAAGAATATGAGTTTTATGGAAACTTCATTTTATTGAAACCAGTGATCCCTGAGTCCTTTGGCATCCTTCCATCTGTGTGTGGTGGTGGGAGAGCAGGGCTCTGTTCCCACTTCTAAGATGGGAAGATGGAGGTTTGGGAGTGAAGGACTGACAGGCCAGCAGTAGGGACCCAGAGTCCAGGGTATCCCGTCCCTGATGTGGTGAAGGAAGTAGCCAGGGATGAGGCCGGCGTTCCCCCCTCAACCCTACCAAATCCCACGTAGCCCTCTGGAGGGGGGAGCGGGTGAGGAGGGGCGTGACGGAAGAAGGTATGGGGTTCCTGGGCTTCATGGCTGGCTCCTGCTCTCCAGTGGGTATGAAGCGGTGAGTGAGGGTGGAGAGTGTCTGTGGGTGTGCTTTGGGCTTTGAGTGAATGAGCATGAGCGTGTGAGCATATGTGTGGGTGTTTGGGTGTTCTCTGAAGCCACCTGGGGCTGACGTGGCAAAGGAAGTGGCCAGACTTTTGGGAGGATGGGTAGGGAGACCCCAGAACTGGGGAAGGAGGAGCCAGGGCCCTTCCTGCACAGAGCAGACCAGGCTGGGCTAGCATGGGACCCTGGGGAAGTCTGGCCACACTGTGGAATCTAGGCTCCTGTTCCCTCAGCTCCTCCTGGACCACCCATGGCTCCCATCCCCCAAGAATCTCAATTCCCTCAAGACCCCTATTTTAGAGGCTAATGGGTAGGTTTTCAGCAACAGATGAGAAACCACCTTTACCCACAAGAAATGGAGAAAATTCAGCTGACGCCCTCAGGGCCATGTGGAGGGGAAAGTGAGTGTGGCCCCCCTCCCACCTGCACGCACCTGGCCCTACCGCGGTGGCAGAGTCAGACCCTGGTATGTCCTCTTAGCCCCTGGGTGTTCAGGGCTGGGGGTGGTAAGGCCTCAAGCAGGAATGGTGCGAGATGGTTGGAGGTTCTATGAGAGGCGAGGGCCTCAGTGAGGGAGATGGGGGCTCAGTAAGGGCACTAGAGCCAGTGAGGGGTGGAGGGTCCCAGTGAGGGGTGGAAGCCTTCATCAGGGGTGTCAGGCCTTGGCGAGGGATGGGGTGCGGCGGGGCTGAAACTTGGGCCTGCCCCTGGCCAGCCCAGAGCCCTGAGGAGGAGCCGGAACTCTTGCTGGATGGTGGTTTCCCGCTGCTGTTCAGTCCCAGTTCCCTTTTGGTGAAATCCCCCAGGCAGCTGGTTCAGCTCAGCCCTCCCGCCTCACCCAGAGCACTTCCCTTTCCTCTCAGCCTTGCCACTCCTCCTCCCTCAGCCTTGGAGGGGGGCTTCCTCAAGGGAAGGGAACAGAAGTGAAAGTTCACTGAGCAACTACTGAGTGCCCTGTGCTTTCAGGGGCTTGACCGCAGTTGATGCGCAGAAGCAACCCCATGAGGTAGAGATTTAGATTCCTATTTTCTAGGCGAAGAAACTGCAGCTCAGAGAGAAGTGAACTGACTTGCCCAATGTCTCAAGCTAGTTGTCAGGCAGGGTAGAATTTGAGGCGAAGTCTGTCTTCAGATCCCACAGGACGTCCTGTGTCTACATCAAAGCCCTGATGTGGCACTGGCAAGTATGGACCTCAAGAAAGATGGGTGAGCCTGGGGCTCCTGTGTCCAGGAGTAGGGGTGGGAGGCAGGCAGGTTCCCTGCTGGGTGGCCATCTGCCGTATGGCAAGGGTGGTGTGATCAGTTGGCCAGGAGCTGGGTAGGAAATATGACATTCACCAGTCAGGGACAGCATGACCTCCTGCTCAGGCTTTGGAGAGCATAGCCAGGAACAGAACTCTGGACCCAAATTAATAATCCTGGCTTTGAATCCCCTGTCTGGCTGTTTGACCTCCAGCAAGTCACTTCCCCCCTACACACAGGAGGGAGGTAGACTGATAAATGGTCCCTGGGAGCCATTCTAGCATATGGTTCTCAGCCTCACTCAGCCACACTGGGCAAGAGCCTTCCCAACAACTGCACAGAAGGTACAGGTGCAAAAACTGAGGCTCAGAGGGCTCACGTTATTCACCCAAGGCCCCAGAGCTGGGTAGGACCACACAGAGGGAGATGCTGAAGGTGGGAAAAACATGGTCCAGGACTGGACCTCAGCTCTGACATCCACAACCTGATTTTGATCCAGATCAGACTTTGGAAGCCAACTCCTGTCAACCAGATGTTCAAGAGGCATGTTTATTAACAGACTCAACTCCCTGCAGTGACCAGAACACTTGTAGCCGTTCTCTGAGCTAGTGCCTTTCTGGTGTTAGCAGGCAGCCTAGATCGGCGCTGAGAAAAGAGAGACCTGGATTCAGATTCTAAGAGCTATGAAAATCAGTGATTGCCTGAGAGACCCTGGGCAGGTCGCTTCCCCTTGCTGGGCTGTAATGAGAATTCAGGGCATGTAGCACAGGGCCTGGCACATTGTAGGTGCTCATTAAGGTACATACATTATTGCTTTCACAAGGACTTCAAAATACAACATTGCTTATGATGGGCTTTGGAGCCAAATTGATTGGGGTTGCATTTTAGCTTCCCCTTACTTGCTATGTAGCTAAACTTAGGGAAGTTATTTAACACCTTTGTGACTCAGCTTCCTTATCTGTAAAATAGGGGTAAAAATAAAACCTACCTCATAGGGTCACTAAATGAGATCAATCATGGGAATTACTTGGCACGTCAGGCACTGAGTAGATGTTTAATAAATTAGTATTTTAAAACTAATAGTCATTGCCCCCCCCCAGACTTTTAGGAAGTCAAATTACCCTCCTAGGAATTGGTGGCTGGTAGTTGAGATCAGAGCTAGGTGAGGACAAAGAGTCCTAGGGGGCTATTTTCATGCAGATGCCAAGCAGAGAGGACCCTACCTGCTCCCTTTCTCTTTTTCCTATTTTTAGCTCTTTAGTTCTCTGTGTCTGCCTCTCTCTTTCTCTGTCTCTGTCCCTCTCTGTCTCTCTACCTCTCATTTCTGTCTGTTTGTCTCTTCTCTTTGTTTCTTTCTGGCAGTGATATGCTGGAGCTAGCTAGCTGGTACTGGCTCTTGGGAGCTGATTCTGCGAATCTCTTTCCAGCCCAGCGTTCAGGAAGTCACTTCAGTAACTTGAAATCAGCCATGGTGGGAATATTTACACCATGGAAATCAGCAACTGCTACAAATCAGGGCCCTTTTTCCCCCTTTTGTTTTAAGTCAGTATACCAGGATACCCTCACCCCTGCCCCCGCTGCCTTGCCAGGACTCTCCCTAAGCCCACAGAGCCTTCCGCCTCCTTCTCGGAAGCTGACAGTTTCTGAACCCACGTTCCACTCCAGGCATGCAGAATTCTGGGCTCCCCTTAGGCTGATTTGAAAACATTGTGGTAACATGTACCGGTGAATTGTTGGAAGTGGCCGCATTGTATCTAAGTGGGGACCCAAGAGGTTGTATAAGTTTGTATCTCTTACAGAGGGGAGCTCTGTGTGGGTCTGTGTCTCAGGGATGGGGGAGCTACATATATCTCTGGGTTTCCCTCTGGGGGCTCCGTGCACCTGTGCATGCTTGCAGGAATGGCTGTAATCATCTGTGTCTGTGACCAGGCAATGGAAGAGAAGTGGTTCAGATCCTGGAACCAAACGCCAGGATAAATCATCTGTGTGAACTTGGGCAAGTTTCTAAACCTCTCTGTGCCTCAGTTGCCTTATCAATAATTATAATACTTACCTCGTAGAGTTGTCGTGAGAATAAAATGAGGTAATATATATAAAGCGTTGAATGCAGTGGCTGGCACAGAGGAAGTGCTATAAATCCTCCATATGCTATTCTTTGGGAGAGGCTGCGTGTGTGTGCGCGTGTGTGTGTGTGTGTAGATGGGTGAGGGCTGAAAGTGTGTGTGTATTCACAGATGTCTGCATCTGTGAATCTGTACAGAGGAGCTCAGAGTCTCTGTGTGAGGCGCTACGGGTAGCTGAGGTGACGTGTGTGCGTCTGAGAAGGTGTCGGGAGGGCCATGTGGACCTGCGTGTAGGGCTCTGTATTGTTTGAGATGTGCAATGTGTCTTCCTGTGAGAAGACCTCCATTCTCACCCTATAACTTTGTTTTCATCTTACCCCCATCTGTTTCCTCAGTGCCTGAAGTCCCCTCCCTTGGCTCTAGATGCCCCCCACCTCCACGTCTATTCTCTGCCTGAGTCTAACCAGCCCTGTAGCCCTTCAGACAGTGGCTTCACCCCAGGGGAGGGGTCCTGAGGTGAAGATCTCGGCAATGGCTTGGTGAACAGGGCCTATTTTGGGGCTCAAACCACAGCCTGCCTCACAGTTCACCACATGAGTGTCACCCCCCCCACACACACACGGGAGAATGGTTACAGTGGAGCATGAGACAGGCTGGTGGGTCTAGAGTAGGGGTCAGGGCACTGATGTGACAGAGCCATCGGCTAAGCAGCTGGATCCAGTGGATCCAGGAAGGCTTCCTGGAAGAGGTGAGTAGTGCTGTGTAGGAGGGGCAGGACCCATAGAGAAGAGGGGGGAGGCTATCCATAAAGGGAAATGGACTTGGGAGTTGAGAAAAGCAAGACCGGGCACCTGTCCCAAGGATCCTTGGGCCCCTCTGGGAGAAATTAGGGTTCACTGGGTTGGTCCCAGCCTAGAACTCTCCATTCCTCTCATATCTGAGATAACCGAGCCCTCTCCCCGGCAGTTCCTCTCTGAGTGTTGCAATGGCAGAGTTTCTGGAGGGGCGTGGAGAGCCCTTGCTCAATGACCTGCCTGCCGTGTCACTCAGAGGACACAGCTACCAGGAAAGGCTTGGCTCACTTAGGGGGCCCCCAAGGGACCCTGGTGGCTCTGGCTTCTGACCTGGGCCTTTCCCTGATGTGGGAATAAGAACAAGCTCTGGAGGTAGGTGTCCACCTGCACTCAGCTACCAGATATAGTCCTGGGGTTGCCAGGGTTTACCCAGCCCAGGGTGGAAGCAGAGGCAGCGCCCGGAGGCTGGGCTTGTTTTTAGGAGACAGTGACCAGAGGCCTGTAGTGAGCTGAGCAGGGCTTGACAGAAATCCTGTTAGAGACATGGGTCTAACCCAAAGGTACGAGTGTGTGAGTGTACAAGTCTGTTAGCCTGAGAGGCAGCCTGCGGCATGTGTGTGCCTGTGTGTGCTACCATGCATCAGAGCCTGGGCTCGTGTGAGAGTTAGCTGTGTTGGTGTGTGGCAGTGCTGGTAAGCACACTCGTGCAAGTGTGTGCTATGAGTACTGGTGTGTGACTGTGTGCTGATGGGTGCTACTCTATGTGTCGGTGTGTCAGGTGGATATGAGTGCGAGAGGGCTGGTGTGGTGGTGTGTCCTGTCTGGGGGTGGATGTATACGTGAGCCGGGGCTGCGGGAAGGAAAATGAAGGCAGAAGGCACGCTAGGGCCGAGCCCAGGCCCCCTGGCTTCCTGGAGAGGACAGGCGCTGGCATCTGGCTGCAGGAACACTGGCAGAGACTTCACCTTCCGTGTCCTCTGTCTCGCCTTCAGGTCTCTGGCCCCTCCCAAGGACCATGCCGCAGCCCCACTGACCCAGGAGTAGGGGCCTGAGGGGTGAGTGGGAGGAATGGAGACAGAGGGCTCTCAGGGTCAGGAAATGGGGTAGGGGGTGGTCTTTCTGGGCCCCACAGTTCCTCACAGCCCCCTCCTCCTACAAGGACCCTGTTGCTAGGTAACAGATGGGGGAGCCGGAATGAGGCAGCTTGAAAGGCCAGAGGCTGGACCCATGACAGGAAATGGCCTTGATCCCCCTCTGCAGGGAAGTTCCAGGTGCAGGCACACAGCCCTCACACACACTTACACACAAACACACATTGATACATAGACATGCACACACACACAGAGACACACACATACCCACAGAGACATGCACACCTACTTACACAGACCTACACACACAGATACACACACGCAGACAGGCACAAATTCTCCCACTCAGGGCTATGCACAGAGTCGTGACACACAGATACAGAGGCACCCACTCACACACACCCACTTGCATGCACAGTCACACACACACAGGCATGCACACGCACGCTCACACAGAAACACACGCATACGTAATACTCATACAGATGTGAACACACAGAGCCATCACATGCAATAAACATACACACACTCATACACACACTCACATACACACACAGACGCAGACATTCACAAAAGGCTACACATACACACACACACACAGACACACACCCACCAGCAAACTCACAAATACTCAGAGATACACACACAAGCACTCCGACGGAGTCACAGAAACCCAACACATTGAAGCACTAGAAGGCAAAAATATGTAAATGAACACAGCAACATCGTGAAGCGGAAAACCAGCCCCGTGGAGGAGACACATACTCTCTCCACACACTAAGGCAGCTGGGGGGGTGGACGCAATGGTGGCCCTGCCCCACCTTTATCCCTCACTAGGGAGGACACCCCCTACTCCAGGCCTGAGAGAGGAAGCTGCATGCCTGCGTGAGTGTGTGTGCGCAAGCGTGCATGCATGTGTGCCTAGGGTGGCATATCTGGCAGGGGCCCCAAGTGAAGCATGCCCCCCATTCTGTAGCAGGGCACGTGGAATGGGCTGTGTGTTCTGCAAGAAGTTGGAGCCGGGGCCCAAGGAGGATGGTGGCCTGGAAGAGGACTTCAGGGGCTACGGGGCTGCAGACCGCTGTGGCCCTGCCCCTACTCAGGGCCGGCCTGCATCCTCCTTCACCCATATCCCCAACTACAACAACTTCTCCCCTCAGACCGCCAGCCCCGCCTTCCTCAATGGGGGCACCATCAGGGGCATCTCAGGTGAGTCCAGTGGGCTGGAGTCAGGCACTGACTGGACCCTGGCAGGACCTAGGGGAAGGAGAGACTTGGACTTGTCCTTAGGAGCCTCCATTATGATTTGGGAGACACGGCCCTGCTTTTAGCGCACAGTCTGAGGGAGTATGTACAGCCCTACCCTCGGAAACCCTAGTCTGAGGGGGAGACATAGTTCTGTTCCCAGTCTGAGAGAAGGACTCTGATGACAGATGCCAGTGGGAAGTCTGCTTGGTGGGGGAGAGCAGAAGCAACTCCCCAGGGAGCCCCCAAGGTGGGAGGGATGGGCTTGAAGGTGTGTCCTGAATCCATGTCCAAAGCAGAAATCCACTGGATTCCAAAGACCTTTGCGATCCAGTGCACTGCAGCAGTGGGGAGGCATAATGCCTGGCTGTGGAACAGGACTCTGGGGTGCAGCCCCTGTGGTGCCTCCTGATGAGTAGCCCTGACTCTGCAGGGACTGGGGTGACCCTGTTCATCGCCCTTTATGACTATGAGGCCCGAACAGAGGATGACCTCACCTTCGCCAAGGGCGAGAAGTTCCACATCCTGAACAACATGTAAGTGATCAGGCCACCCAGCTCAGGACATGGCCTGGACTGGGAGCAGGACCCAGAGAGGAATCCTACCTGGTCCTTGTCCTCAGAAAGCTCTAGCCTAGTTGGGGAGGGATACCTGACAATCACAAGCCGGGGTAATTGCTACTATGTAGGGGAAGCCTGAGGAACTATGGGCACAGAAAGAACACCAACCATGGTCTCCAGGGTAGTAGTGATCAGGGCAGGCTTTCTGGAAGTGATTTCTAAGCTGAGACTAGAAAAATGAATAGACATTGAAAGAAGAGGTGAGAAAAAAGGAAGAGAGCGAGAGAGAATGAAACTAGAGAGAATGAAACTAAATGATGACTTCTGGAAACCACCAAGTGATTCAGTATAGGTGGGCCATAAAGTATGAAGTGCAGAACAGAGAGAGCAGATCCTGGAGAGGTGGGTGGGAGCAGATTCTGCAGGGCTTTTTAAGCCATCTTGAGGAATCTGGATTTTATCAAGAAGGAAATATAGCCATTGGAGGGGTTTTTAATGGAGAAGTGACCTAGTTAGCTGTCCACTGCCCGCCCAAACCCCAGCCCAGCTGAAGTGCCAGAAAAGAAAGCCAGGAGGCCCAGATGTCCCCAAACATATTCCTTCAGTGGGGAGAAGCTCCCGGGGCAGCTGCAGTGGCTGGGGGCAGAATAGACGAAAGCCTTGGGGAGGGTGAGTACCCAAGGTGAGGGGTTGGCAGGGCCAGTGTCCACCTGATCCTCGGTGTGACCCTGCCTGGCCCCATGGTGCCCCAGGGGCTGGGTTGCCAACGCAGCTGCCTGTTCTGTGCCTTCAGCGAGGGTGACTGGTGGGAGGCTCGGTCCCTCAGCTCTGGACAAACTGGCTACATTCCCAGCAACTACGTGGCCCCTGTGGACTCCATCCAGGCTGAAGAGTAAGTAGGGGTTGGGGGGAGGCCAGCCTTACACACAGGACCCTGGAGTCCAGACTCAAGGCCACTTCTTGGGCAAGTCACAGCTCCACTCTGAGCCTGTCTCCTTACCTGTAATTCTGTAAGATCTTTGTGAGGATAAAAAGATAATAATGATGACACTAAGAGTAGGTAAATATTATCTAGCACGTACTATGTTCTGGACACTATTCAAAGTGCTTCCTTTGAATTAACAAAGTTAATTCAACATTAACAAAGTTAATGCATTAACAAAGTTAGAAACTAATAGAATCCTATTTTACAATGAGGAAACTGAGGCACAGAGAAATTAAATATCCTGTCCAGTTCACATGGCTAGTAAGTAGGTGGAACTGGTATTTGAACCCAGATAGTCTGGCTACATTTGCTAAGCATTATATATATATAGCCCCTCGGAGATAACAACAGTGTATGAGCTTTAAAAAAAAAATTGTAAAGTGCTAAACAGATGGAAGGGGGCATTACTTAGAATTAATTCTATTAAGGAATCAGGGAATTATCATTTATGGAGTATCTTGATGTAATTGAGATACTATGACAGATACTTTACCTATCTAGATTCATTTAATTCTCACAGTAACACTATGGACATTATTATTGTCCCATTTTACAGATGAGGAAAATGAGGCTCATAAAAACTCTTTATCTAGCCTCACATATACATATATATATGGGAAAAGTAAAGATTGGAGAGACGGCAGAATGGGAGTCACCAGGACTTGGTGACTGATTTGCCATTGGGCTATGGGGAGTGGGAGGAATCCAGGGTGACCCAAAACCTTCTTGAGGAACTGAGTGGGTGCCATTTGCTAAAGTGGGGAACACAGGAGCAGGTACAGATACATGAGCGAGCTTGTTAGGTTGAATTCGTGGAGAGGAACACCCACATGAAAGAGACGGCCAGCAATTAGATTAGGTTGTGCTTTGTATGCGAGGTGCCCAGCACATGCCAAGCCATGCCCCTGAATTAGCGCAGAGGAAGGGGCATCTTATTCTCATTGGAACTAAGGCTCCTTAGTTTGTGTGCTGTGGCTCCTGCAGAGGGCACATCTGGGCTGGGGTGGCAGGACTCTTCAGAGTGGAGATGATAAATAGAACTGCACAGGGGAGTGAAGGAAGAGGGAGAAGAGTGAGAAAGAGATTGGCCCTAGGACCCAACTTTGGAAAGAGCTGTTGGAAAACCAGGCCAGGCTAAGTCAGAACAGCCAAGAGGGCGGAGGGGAGCTTTCAGGAAACAAGAGAGGGAGTGTCAGAGGCTGCCACTGGATTTGGCAGTGGGGGTGACCTTGGTGAGAGATCTCTCCATGTGAAGTGGGGGTGGAGGCCAGACAGCAGAGCCTGGGAGGGAGTGGGAGGTGAGGAAGTAGAGACCCAAGTGTGAAGTGCTTTTTCAAGTGAAGGAAGGTGAGAGATATAGCAGAATGTTGATGGCAGGATAGAGCTTAGAACGGTTTCCTTTGGGGAAGGAAGAAATGTGGGCATATGTAGAGGCTGGTGGTGGGATGGAGAGGCTGCAGATGGGGGCTGGTCGGTGGGGGAGAGGTGTCCTTGAGCAGATGGGAGTGAACAGGGTCCTGAGCTCAAATGGGATGAGGCCTTCATCTGGAGAGGGTGGTAGGAGGCATGGAGGAGAGGAGAGGTGATGAGGCAGAAGGTGAGAGGTTTGGGGGTCCACATCTCAGCGGCAGTGTTGTGAAGTTCAGAGAGGCACTCCATGCAGTTCATGGTTAAGAACAGTGTCATGGTCAAGAGCGCACGCCCTAGAGCAGACAGCTTGGGTTCCTATTCTGGCAGCACAGCTTAAGAGTCGAGTGGCTGTGGGTAAGTTGCTTAACCACTAGGCATTTCAATTTTCTCGTCTGTCTAATGGGGGTTAATAATAGTACCTACTTCACAGTGTTGTTATAAGAATTAAATGAATACATATATGTATGACAGCAGAGCCTGACACAAAATAACTGCTGTTATGATTATGTCAATTATTAAGGAAGTAGCTAATGTCATGGGTGTGAGTGGGGGCAGAGCATTGATAAAACTTGGGAATGTGTTCTGTCTGCATAGTTTCTCCTTTCCCACCCTGCCTGCCCTCCTGGACACGCTATTCGCCAATGCCTTCCCCTCTTGCCCAAACTGTGCGTAGTACCCAGGTATGGATTGACAGTCCCAGAGTTCACTGAGACTGCCACCTCCCTTGATTTGAAAACTACGCTCCTTTTAATTCAGCCCAAGATGGTCACAGGCCAATTTAGTGATCAAATGACATCTGAGTCTTCTATGACACCTACGGTCACCTCGACTCTCCCAGTGTACTCTCACAGTTGGTTTCAGGCTACAGTTCAGTCCCAGGAAGAATATCCAAGAGACAGAAGGAATGCTTGAGGTCTGAGGTTGAAGTAGAGACTTAGAACAACATCCAAATTTAAGAGAGTGGAGGAAAAGCAGCAGTCAGAGCTGGGCAGGAGCAGTCAAAAAGAGGGGAAGAGGGAGTTCCCTGTCAGTCCAGTGGTTAGGACTCGGCGCTTTCGCTGTCCTGGCCCGGGTTCAATCCCTGGTCAGGGAATTAAGATCCCACAAGCCACGAAGTGCGGCCGAGGGGGGAAAAAATAGGAGGGGAAGAGAAGCAGGAAGGGGTGTCATTCTGGACGCCAGATGAGGAAAGGATTTGAGATGTGTGCAGGGAGAGGAATCTGAGCGACTGCCTGCGATGGTGGGAAAAGAAGTAGGGTGGGAGGCAAAGGATTTCAGGTAGAGCTCATCAGCCAGCCCTGTGGGCAGGTCAGTTCCCCTCTCTGTGCCTCAAGTTCCTCATCTGTAAATGAGCCTATAGAAGGAGCGGTAGTGAGATGGACACTGATGAGGTCACTGATGACCAGGGTTCTAGCAATTTAAATTCAAGAGAAACCCAGAGAGTGGAGAGAAGTCTAACCTTTATTGGGCACCTTCTGTGTACCAGGCATTCTACATTTGCCTTCTCTGTGATCCTCCTAATCAGGCTGAATCTTGGCTAGTGAGGTGACTTTTCCCAGGAGGCTGAGTTGGAGGTTGAACTGGGTGTATCTGACTCTTGCCTGCCCTCCCAACAGGTGGTACTTTGGAAAGATCGGGAGGAAGGAAGCAGAGAGGCAGCTGCTCTCCCCGGGGAACTCCCGGGGGGCCTTTCTCATTCGAGAGAGCGAGACCACCAAAGGTGGGGCTGTGCCACTGACCATCCAACAGGGAAGCCTAGCCATTAGGGGTAGGCTAGGAGCAGTGGGGTGGGGCTTGGGACAGGGCCACGACTGGGACAGGGTTGGAGGGGCAGAGCTAAAACTGGGACTGGGTTCAAGGGATGTGGCCATCCAACCTCAGAGTCCCCAGCCTTTTGGGCCTCTCTGGGCTCCCAGACTGGGGATGAGGAGGAAAGCTGGCCCAAAGGTGACCCTTGCCCACAGGCGCCTACTCCCTGTCCATCCGGGATTGGGACCAGGCCAGAGGCGATCACGTGAAGCATTACAAGATCCGCAAGCTGGACACAGGTGGCTTCTACATCACCACGAGGGCTCAGTTCGACTCGGTACAGGAGCTGGTGCAGCACTACCTTGGTGAGGGCAGCCCTCAAGGCTGGCGTGTGCTTCAGATTCCTGAACCAATCGGCTGAGACTGAGGCCCAGAGAAGGAAAGGGGCTCCCAAAGCAGCAGTGGCTGGACCAGAACTAGAACCCAAATATCCGGGCTCCCAGCCCAAGATCCTACTCTGTAGGTTTCCAGAGGAAACTGAGGCATGAAGCTGTCCATGGCCAAAGGATGCCCTCTAATGTCTGAGCTGGGTAGGAGACTGAGTGGACCTGACTTGGAGGATGGGCTGTGGGGTTGAGGGGAAGGTTAGCATCCATGCCTGGTTTCTGCTTTGGTTGGTTAGGCCAAGGATAGGTCTGTGGAAGGGTGAGGGCTTCATGTCCACACCTTTGTCTGGAATTTCCAAATCCATTTCTACCTGTCAGGCCCAGCTGGAGGCCACCTCTTATGCGAAGGCCCCCAATCTTTTCAGGGATCATCTCTCCCTCTGGTGCCACCTCCTTCCCTGGGCACCAACATGTTCACCTACTCAGTGGACCAGGTTGCCTTCTGCCCTGGCCTGTGACCTCAGCTGTGTCCTAGTTCCTTATAACTGATCTTGGGGGCTGGGGTGGGGTGAGGAATGTGTGGGCCATTCTGGCCTGCCTTTGACTTCCAACCTCCCAATCTCCCACTGCCCAGAGGTGAACGATGGGCTGTGCCACCTGCTCACGGCGGCCTGCACCACCGTGAAGCCGCAGACGCTGGGCCTGTCCAAGGACGCCTGGGAGATCAGCCGCAGCTCCATCGCGCTCGAGCGGCGGCTGGGTACCGGCTGCTTCGGGGATGTGTGGCTGGGTACGGAGGTCCTGGGAGCGGGGGCCGGGGCCCGAGGCAGGGGCGAGGGCTTGGGACGGCGGCGAGCCGGTCCTGACAAGCCTTTCCGCCCGACAGGCATGTGGAACGGCAGCACGAAGGTGGCGGTGAAGACGCTGAAGCCGGGCACCATGTCCCCGAAGGCCTTCCTGGCGGAGGCGCAGATCATGAAGCTGCTGCGCCATGACAAGCTGGTGCAGCTATACGCAGTGGTGTCAGAGGAGCCCATCTACATCGTGACAGAATTCCTGTGCCACGGTGAGGGGCGGGGTCATGAGGCGGAGTCTGGGAGGGCGGGATTTGAGGCGAAGTTAAGGTGCGTGTCTCTGGGGGAGGGACTTGGGTGGAGACTTGGGATGGGGCGAGGAACAATGGGCAGGGTCCGAGTGAGGGGCCGGAATGAGTGAAAACACAGGAGTGTTGGGAGTGGGGGCGGAGCCAAGTTAGACGGGGCGGGCCCGGCCTGGGGGCGGAGCCTTTGCCTGGGGGCGGAGCCTCGTGGGTGGTCAGCTGGTGGGTGGAGCTTGGGCGAGTGAAGGCGGGATCTGTGATGAGAAAGGATCTGGGGCAGAGTCTTAGTGGGGCTTGTCTAGGGAGGATGGAGGAAGAGAAGAAACGAGACGTGGGCAGAATCAGGGTGTCTGTGAGAGTAGGGCCTGGGCGAGATCTGTGAGGGGCTGAGGCACCTGGCAGAATCCTGAGTGGGGGCGGATCTAGGGTGAGAGGCCTGGGAGCAAGGGGTGGGGTCAAACTATGTGAGAGGAGTCATGGAGAGGGGCGAGGCCAAGCGAGAGAAGGCAAGCCTGGAGCTGGGAGTAGTGTCTTGATGCTGATTTTTTGAGTTCTCCTCCCCAGGTAGCTTGCTGGAGTTCCTCAAGGACCGGGAGGGCCGGGATTTGAGGCTGCCCCAGTTGGTGGACATGGCAGCCCAGGTAAACTGGGACAACAGCCTTTATCTCTCAGAGCCCCTCCTATTATTTTCCACATATCCCTGTGTCCTCAAACGCCTAGCCTACCCTGGAAGTGCAGCCCCAGCCCCTGGATCATCTGTGTGACCTGAGGCAGGACACTGCCCCTCTCTTTGAGCCCCAGTCTGGAAAGTGGGTTTTTCAAATGATCCCTCACGCAAACCATGGTGTTCCCATCTCTCTATACCTTCGCCCCCAGGTAGCTGAGGGCATGGCCTACATGGAGCGCATGAACTACATCCACCGAGACCTGAGGGCAGCCAACATCCTTGTGGGGGAGCGGCTGCTGTGCAAGATTGCCGACTTTGGGCTGGCCCGTCTCATCGAGGATGATGAATACAACCCCCAGCAAGGTGCCCTGCCTCACCCCACCTTCCAAGAGCTCTCCAGTGCACCAAGGGGCTGCCATGGGGCCCCACCTTCCCGCAGACGATCCAGGACATTCCCACTCTGATGTAGTGTAAGAGGCAACTTTGGGTTCAAACCCAGCTCCTCCACTTACCAACCATGTGGCCTTGGGCAAGTCACCTAACCTCTCTGGGAGCTGTCTTTTCTCACAATAAAATTCTCAATGAAAATATTCAGACAACAGTAAGTCAACAGATATTTATCAAGCACCTACTATGTGCAAGGCACTGCTATAAATCTCAAGTGAAAGACCATAGAGTGTAATAGGGGAAATGTTGTAGCCAGAATGCCTGGGTATGAATCTTAGACACTTACAAGCTGTGTGATTTGGGCAAGTTATTAACTACTCAGTGCCACCTTTTCCTCTTCTGTACAATGGGGATAATAATAGTAATAGTAAAAAAAAAATAGTAATAAAACTCACAGGGTTTTCATGAAAGTTAATTGAATTAATGCACGTAAATCGCTTAAAATGGTGCCTGGCACGTGGTAAAGGCTATACAAGTGTTAGCTATTATTATGATGAGAATTATTACAATGTTTGTAAAGTGCCCAGTACTATACTAGACACAGTAACAAGTGCTGGCTAGATACCAGGTCTTTTCTGTTATGCCCAGAAACCTCTGTGCTTAGGGTCCCCAGTCCTAAAGATGCCATTCTCTTAATCCAGCTGTTCCCAGGGATTTCTGCACTAACTTTCCCTTCTCCCCCAATCTCTCCAGGGACCAAGTTCCCCATCAAGTGGACAGCCCCAGAGGCTGCCCTCTTTGGCAGATTCACCATCAAGTCAGATGTGTGGTCCTTTGGGATCCTGCTCACTGAACTCATCACCAAGGGCCGAGTCCCCTACCCAGGTTTGCTGGGAGGTGGGGAAGGTGGAAGGGTGGTCATAGGAAGGGCTTCTTCCTGGTTGCCTCTTCAGGAGGGGCTAGGCCCCCTGACTGACAGAGCTCCACCCTCCAGGCATGAATAAACGGGAAGTGCTGGAACAGGTGGAGCATGGCTACCACATGCCATGCCCCCCAGGCTGCCCAGGGTCCCTGTACGAGGTCATGGAACAGACCTGGCGTCTGGACCCGGAGGAGAGGCCTACCTTCGAGTATCTGCAGTCCTTCCTGGAGGACTACTTCACCTCCACAGAACCCCAGTACCAGCCTGGGGATGAGACATAGCCTGTTTGGGCATCAACCACCTCTCTGGGGGTGCTCACAGCCCTTCCAATTGCCAGGGCTCTGGTTCCAAAGCCCCGCAGGCCTAGAACCCTCTAGAGTCCTAGCATGTCAGAGCAAGCAAGTTGCTTTGGCATCATCTAAGGCAACCCATTCATTTTAAAGATGAGGCAAATCAAGGCTCAGACATAATCCCTCACCAACTCTGGCCCCAAGCTCTATTTCTCCCCTTCCCACTTCTGCCCCTGCATGCCTCTAGTCTTCCTGTCTGCACTCCCCCAACAAAAGAAATGCTCAGATCTTGTCTAGTTATTTATAAAACTGTATATCCTTTCCCTCACTTATCTCCTGTCCCTGCTTTCCTACCCTGTCATCCCACCCTGGTCCTGGCCCCCAGAATTCACCTCCTACTCAATTCTCTCATGTCTGTAAGTTACAAAGAGAGGGGAAGACTGCCGGATCCCTTTCCCGCTGGGTGGATTCTGTAGTCCAGGACAGAGGTCCAAGCCCAGGGTGAAGGAGAGTGTTGCTGAGGGCTCATCACCTCTCTGAATCATGTATGTGTTTACTGATTTTGTAAATAAGAAAAGTGACAATATGAATCCTTGAGCCATGAAAATCCCTTCCTGTGGGAGGGATGGTGGTCGGTGGAAGGTGAGTGGGGTTGATTTGGCTGCTGGGAGGCAGGGGAGGTAAGAGAGCGCCCTAATACCTACTAAGCACAGGGCACCCAAGGTGTGTTCTAGGACACCCCAGAGTCCTGAAGCTCATCCCCATGTGAGTTTAGGGCAAGTTGAGAGATGGATATAGAAGACAGGTAACTGCAGATCAAAATATCTCCTTCATTACTCATGTGGCTTTCAATCTGCATGCAGTGGTTTTGCTAATTCTTTACTTGATTTCAGCAGATTTACTGTTCATCACAGGCACCACAGCAGACCCTCAGGCCTCCCCCAGTGGGGCAGGGGGAAGACCACAGTGGACGCTCTGCAGCTCCCCAGAAGGGACAAGGGGTGGGTGGGGAGAAGCCTGAGAGTCTAGCTCATTGGATTTCACTTGGGGCAACTGTGCCCCCAGAGGGCTTTTGGAGAGGTTTGGAAGCAGTTTTGTTAGTCACAATGACTGGAGGCTCCTACTGGCATGTAGTGGACAGGGAGTGGGGTGCTAAGCAGCCTGCCATGTACCCTGAAATGAAGATTTGTCCCCCGCCCAGCACCCCCTTTGAGAGACTCCAGCAGCTGATGTGCCTCCAGGTGGAAACAAGACGAACAGGGAGGGCTTCCCTGGTGGCGCAGTGGTTGAGAGTCCACCTGCGGATGCAGGGGATGCGGGTTCGTGCCCCGGTCCGGGAAGATACCACATGCCATGGAGCGGCTGGGCCTGTGAGCCATGGCCGCTGAGCTTGCGCGCATCCGGAGCCTGTGCTCTGCAGCGGGAGAGGCCACAGCAGTGAGAGGCCCGCATACCGAACAACAACAACAACAAAAAGACGAACAGGGAATAAGGATTCCCACCTCTCCCATCAGGAAGTTGTTGACCCCTGACTTACTAAGGGAATGGCCAGGGGAAAGAGTCTGGGGGCTGGGAATCACTGCTACGCTTGGCAGACAATGACTAAGCATTGACTCTGTGAAGGGCCCTTTGCTAGGCAGGACCCTGGGAACACAGAAATGAATAAGACCTGTCCCTGTCCTAGAAGAGTTCACAGTCAGGCTGGGGAGAAATAATAGTAATAATAACTCTTTTATTAAGTGTCTGCTGAATGCCGGATGTGTTTACATCCATCTTTTCATTTAACCCATTCCTGAATCTGGTTCTATGATTAGCCCCCCCCATTTACAGATGAGGAAACTGAGGCCCAGGGGTTACATGATGTACCAAGATCACACAGATATACGTGACAGAGCTGGGATTTGAACCCAGGTCTCACATCAAGGCCCATGATCTTTCTACCAGACCTTGCTGCCTCTGGGCCTTGGGAAAAGATCCTATCTGCCCCAGGTGGATGTCTGGGTGATCCTTCTCTCTCGAAATATTGGTAGAAGGAGTCCCTGGAAACCCCCCAAGCTGAGTGACTTAAAGGAAAGTGGATGAGGTGGCCAGTGCAGATGGAGCATTCCCTGTGCTCAGCCCTGTGCTGGGGATGGCTGAACAGGAGCGATAAGATGGGTAGAAGCCAAGTGGCTGCTTAGACCAGAAGCCTAGTGTTTTCACCTGCCGTGGAGTAAGCAGATAAGAGCACAGTTCTGGAGCTGTAGTGTAGTATTGTGAATTTTGCCTCTACCACCTGCTAGCTGTGCCATTTAGTGCAAGCTATTTATCTCTCCAAGCCCCAATTTCTTCATCTTTGAAATGGGAATAAATGCACAATACATGTTAGCTGTCTTTGTCACTACCACTTACAAATCATTTACTCTATGCCAGACATCCTACTAAGTGCATGCAGCCTACTAAGTGCACAGAGCCCTATAAGGTGAGGGCTATTATATCTTGATTTTACTAATAAGGAAACTGAAGCACAGTGAAGTAAATAGATTATAGGACATAATGGCAGAGCAGGGGCTTGAACCACGTCCTCTGACTCCAAAATCAGTGCTCTCAGTCTCTAGAGTCTTTTCCTGGGACCAGACTATTTCTGTCTGCCCAAAGGGGCTCTGCCTGGCACCTGAATGTCCATTTAGTTTAAATGGAGGCCCAGCAGGACAGTGAGCCACCTGGAGTCCACCAGGCCCCCATGGCTCCTCAGCAGAGACAAGAGCCACCTGAGCCTGGAATCCCTATGTCTACTGGTTCCCTGTCCCTCCCTCTGGTGCAACCGAATGAATTCTCCCTTGCACCCCCTTTTCTGTGCATCCTTCTGTTCCCTTCAGATAGAGCACAATGCAATTGATTAGGCCTCTGTTTTCTCAATTTCAATCACATCCTCGCCCTGCCTCCCTGAGATTACAGGCGGGTCACCTTGATTGCGGTTTCCACCGTTCACAAAACCCTTCAGTCATTTACAAAACCATCTCTCGCCTCATTCACTCCCCCACCTGGCTCTTCTCTTCTGTGATGCGTGATTTTACTGGCTTAAGACTCAGAGGGCAATTTTATTTCCAAGTTCATGGTGGGGGAGGAGGACACCTAATTGACTAATGCTGGATGTTTCACATGCTTCGTCTAATTTGAGCCTCACCATGAGGCAGTGCAGAAGTATGATTATTCCCGTTTTACAAAAGTGGAAACAAAGACTCTGAAAGACTACAATGCTTGCTCAAGGTCATCCAGCTGGATGAGAGAGTCAGGATTTGAACACAGGTTTGTGTGACTTCAAAGTCTTATGCATCCCTCTGTGTCACATTGCTTTATTTGATGGAGCAGCATGGGAAAGTATAATACTAAACCAGAGTCAGGGCCAGGGAGGATAGGGGGTGGGGGTAGCCCCATATGTGCTGAGGACTGTTTTCATAAAAGAGCCAAGTCATTTATTAATTTCACACACATCTACTGATGTCTTCTGTAGGCTGGTCCTGTCCAGGAGACAGAACAGTAAACAATTGCAGGGCTTCCCTGGTGGCGCAGTGGTTGAGAGTCTGCCTGTCGATGCAGGGGACATGGGTTCGTGCCCTGGTCTGGGAAGATCCCACATGCCACGGAGCGGCTAGGCCCGTGAGCCATAGCCGCTGAGCCTGAACGCCGGAGCCTGTGCTCCACAAGGGGAGAGGCCACAACAGTGAGAGGCCCGCATACCGCAAAAAAAAAAAAAAAAAAAAAAAAAAAACAATTGCAACACTTAGGGGCAAGGTCAGTCTGGAGGCCAAGGGAGACTTCTTGGAGGAGGTGAAAGAAAAGTCTGCTTGATGAAGCAGCCAGAGGGTGAGATCATCTCCCACTGAGGGAATGGCATGTGCAAAGGTCCAGAGGTATGGGAGAACAAGACCAAGTCAGGCAAGAGCAAATAATTATGTATGGGAGGGTTGAGGGAAAAGATGAGGCATATAAGAAGATGGTTGGAAGGTCAGAGGCAAGAGGTAGGAGGGTCAGAAAACCAAGGGTTATGGTCCCTGAGTTGTGGAGAAAAGTCAGAGAGAAAAAATCTCGGTGCCCCAGGACCTATTGGGATGAGTCTATTCTGGATCCCACTGCTCCAGTTCTGAGCTGGGTGGACCCACTATCCACTCCAAGAGTTCTCTCCCAGGTACAGTATCAAAGCCTCCCTTCTACCCGGCCATCCACATCCATTACACACCACACACACACACACACACACACACACACACACGTGCGCACACACACGCGCGCGCGCACACACACACACACACCCTCCGGATGGTCTTGCAGTGGTGTCCATACTCTCTCTAGTGGTCACTCTGGGCACTACATCCAAAACTTTCCTCTGAGACAGGAGGACCAGGTCCCTTTAGAGCCTCCCAATCCATCAGAATGGGAGAGACAGCAATTCAGTACGGTTCCTGCTCTCAGAAATCTCACAATTTAATGATGGTGAGGGTGAAGGGGACAGGCACAGGCAGATGACGTAGGAGAACAGGGGAGGGTCCTAACTCAATTGGGCAGGGGGAAGTCTCAGTGGAGGTGTTGCTTCACCATCAGAGACCTGAAAAACGAGTGAAAGTTTGCAAGCAAGCAAGCAGCAAGCAAGAGAGAGGCGTTCCAGACTTGACAGAATTAAGTAGCTCAGAGGCAGGAAATGGGACCGTGCAGAGAGTTACAATTAAGTAGGTGTGATTGGAGTGAAAAATTTGAGGGGGATCAGTGGCTAAAGATGAAGAAGACGAGGTAGGCAGGGGGTCTTGTCTGCCATTGCCCTCGGGCTAGGATTCCAAACCTTGGGCCACGGAAGCCACTGAAGGGTTTTGAGCAGGGTAATAACAGAGTCAGATTCACCTTCCAGAAGGAACCCTGTGGTGACCAACACGGAGGAAGGATGGGAGGGGAAGAGGTGGGAGAGGAACACCCTTCTTGGACACAAAGAACCACACCAGGTCACACTCATAGGAGAACACAGAGCTTTGGGCAGGCCTGTGAACCAGACATATCAACACACGTGATGACACCTACAGACATGTCAGTGGGACGCCAGGCTGAGCACCCAGACAAACAAACACATACTGACATACACTCAGACATATAACTCAGGTCCTTGAGCCAAAAGGAAACCAAGGACACACATTTACCCCCAGACACAGGCTGACAGTTAGAACCATGCACGCCCTGATGGACACAGGAATTCACACACACACACACACACACACACACACACGCAGTGTGGCTGTCAAGGGCTCTACCCTGCCCCCCTCTCTCTCCCCCTGGGTCCCTCACCACCTCGGGCAGGAACAAAGCTGACCTTTGCCCTCTGGCCTCTGGCCTCTCCTCCCACACCCCCTGCCCAGAGGGAGGAGCCGTTTGAAGTCTGGGCTGCAGCTGGGGTTTCCTGTTGCCTGGAGGAATGTGGGAGGACTTTCAGGGAGGGGCGAGTGCAGGGAAGCTAGCCCATGAGGAGGGATAATGGGGACCTGGGGGCCTTGGTTCCCACTGTACCACAATGAAGGAGGGCTTCCTGCTTCCATGGTCTCTTGGGCCCCAGCTCTGAGCCGTTCCCATCCAGAGGAGGGGAAAACCAAGGCCATAATGGCTCCAGTCCAACGGGCCTCTTGTTCCTGGATCAGTAGCTCAGTGGCTCAGGACAGGCCCTCAACCTCTTTTGGCCCAGTTTCTCCTCCTGTGGACTGGGATGAATCCCTCTCCAGCAATCCAGACCTTTCCTGAGGTAGCTCCAAGAGTGGGACCAACCCCAGAACTTCTGTAGTCAGGGAAGGCAAGGCTCCCTTCACTCTGACCTTTCCAGGAGCTCCAGGGGCCTGGTTCCAGGCTGCTGTGACCTCTCAGTTATTGTCATTATTATTATCATGACTTAATAATCCCTCAGCATGCCCGTGCCAGTTTTCAAAGTGCTTTCACATCCATGTGTTCAGTAAATCTTCTCAACAGCTTTGCCTGTAACACAGAGAAAGGATTACTCCTCAATTTGACACACGTGGAAATTGAGACTCAGAAAGTTTAAGGACACACAAGTAAAAGCAGAATCAGAACCAGGTCTGGGGAATTCCCCGGCAGTCCAGTGGTTAGGACTCCACGCTTCCACTGCAGGGGGCCCAGGTTCGATCCCTGGACGGGGAACTAAGATCCTGTATGCCGCTTGGCACAGCTGAAAAAAAAGAACCAGGTCTGTCTGGCTCCTATTCCACATGGCCTCCAAACCCTTAGGCCCCACAACTTTACCTCTGGACTCTCACCTCTATTTCCTGGGGTCTAGCTATACCACCTTCTGCTTACATTGAATCAAAAATGGTTGGAGTGAGCAGAACCCAGAAAGGATGATGCAGATTTTTCCAGAACCTGGGTCCCCTCTTTCAAGTCTGCTTTCTCTGGGAGCTTATAGCTACCCTGCCCAGCCTGAGGTGACCCCAGATGCTGTTTTTGAGGACTGGGTAGCCCCCTTTTAGACTAGGCTGGTGAAGCAGAGATGGCAATTAGACACTAGGTGGCAGCAGCCACCTACAGGAAGACAGCTTGAGTTTTGGAAGACCACCCCCCTCACCCAACACAATTTTAAGAGGCTCCAAGAGAAAGACCAGCCCCCAAATGACTGGAAAACCTTGTAATGCTTGGTTTCCAGCTATGCCCAACACCTTGGGGACTAAGAGCACCCACCCTGTAGGGGACGGGGCCGCTGAAGCAGCCTGGAGTGCGAGGGGAATGCATGGACAACCCCACCTAACTTCTATTCCCCTCTCACTCGTGGAGCCATGGGCCCTACTAACCTTGCACCTTATGACCTAAACTCTCCCCTCCCATGCCTTTCCCAAATGCCTTTTCATCCCAATCTACCTGGGGCTCCCTATTTCCCAGAAGCTATCCTGTATGCCCACCCAATTCCCTCCCCAAATTTGATTCAGCTTAGGTGGGATCTTCATGCCCTTGGGCAGAGCCTAATAGGTAAGGATGTTGTGAGGGGGTAAAAGAAAGAGGAACCTGGGCCTCTCCTACACTCCCCAGTGATAAGTCTTGCTAGTGGGGGACCACCTGGTGCAAGATGCCAAAGTCCCATCTATTTGTGATAACTTTAGACTCAGGCTTTGGAGATGCAAAGGGCCCCTAACGACTTTAACCACTGCTTTCATTAATATCTGACCTTATAATTGTTCCCATTCAATGAATAAATCTTTGAACCCAGGGCTTGCCTGCAAGGAGAAGCTGCTCCCAAATGGGGGCCTCTGCAGCTGGCCATGCCAGCACCATGATGCCAGATCAATAGGTGTACTATTTAGACCCTAAACCTCTCCCATGGCTGCTGTGCCCCCGGTCCCTGCAAAGGGCCATCAGAGAGTGCCCCCTAGATCCCCTCTTTCGCCCTCTGGGGGTTCCAGACAGTCTAGAGGAGGGGCTTGGGAGGGGTGGAGGTGTAGGGAAGGTGGTGACAGGGAGCTGCAGTTGGCAAAATGACACCGCCTGCCTTTGTCACATGCTGGCCATCACCTCGCAACACCCCGCAGGGCCAAAGGAAGAGTCAGAAACAGGTGGGCCAAGGACAAAGGCACCGCTGAAGAAACTTCAGACATGGGGCAAGACAGAAAAAAGCCAGCAGACACTGGACAAAGGAATGTCAGACACACAAATGAAGTGGGACTAGCGCAGGACCAGTCAGGGCCGGTGCTGGTAGACACCGAGGACTGGACAGCCACCATGCATTATTCATCTCCGTGTCCCCTGTGAGCCCTGCACACCTCAGTTAACATTTGTCTAATTGAAGTGCCAAGGGAGGACACACAGACACTGAGAGAGAAGGTCAGACGGAGACCTGGGGAGTCAAAGCTCCCTGCCACGGCCCAGAGGTTAAGCAGTGGGCTTTGGAATGAAATGGATCCTGGTCTGGCTGGGCTCTACCACTTCTTCAGTGGGTGTCATGGGCCTCAGTGCCCTCATCTCTAAAATGGAAATGATAACAATACCATTTCACCAGGTCTTTGCAGGACTCAAGAGCCCTGCGGTGTTCAGTAAATGGCAGCAGCAGCAGTTTTCCTTTCTGAGCTGTCCAGATACCTCCCCTTGGTAACCAGGCCCTGGCAGTGCACATTTCCATCTGTGGGGATAGGCCAGGCAGGGGGCCCAGAGCGAGGGGCTGGATAACAGATGTGACCTGAAGAGGAGGTAGGTGAAAGTGCTGAGTCCAGCCCCCTGGGCACAGCAGGGGCTCTGAACTGTTGAATCTGAATGCTGCTTCCTGACACAAGGAAAAAGCTCAGTCGAATTCAGGAAGGCAAGGGGTGTGTGTGTGTGAGAGAGAAAGAGAGAGAGAGAGAGAGAGAGAGAGAGAGAGATCTGTGGATTATCCAGGAATTTGTGCCCTCGCCACCCTTGGACTTCTAGAAACACTAAGCTTTGGTGGGGGTCGCTAAACCCAGAGCTCAGAACTTGAGACGGGGTCACTGAGCGAGGAGGAGGTGCTGGTGGGCTTTGAGGTTTCTAGAGCAGCCCTCTTGCCATAAACCCTTGCGTTTTACTCAGTAGGAAACCTTTTCATAAAGGGAGAACGACCCCAAATTCAGGGAGCCGGTCCTGTCCTCTTTCCTCTTCCTCTCTTATTTAATTGGGATGCCCCAGAAAGTAGCAGGCCCTTTAGCAAATCCCTAGATTCCCTATTCTACTCTCATTCCCTTCGCAGACCCCGCCCCTTCGCTCGCGCCCCTAACCTCCGCTCAAGCCTGAGCCCCCGCGGGGGACTAGGAACGTGGGAAACGTTCCCAATCCTTGGGGAGAAACAGCACCCCTTGGTAAAACAGGACTCGCCCTGGCCGGAGGGGCCCGGGCGCTGGGGTCCCTGCAGGGTCCCGGCCGCGCCGTCGGAGCTGCTGGCGCCGCCCCGCCCGCCCCGCGCGCCGAGCGGCCGAGGCGGGGACTACAAGTCCCGGCGTGCCGCGCGCGCGCTCCCCCCTGGGGTTCCGGATGGTGAGCGGCGAAGGTAAGGCGAGCTCGCAGAGGCAGCGGCGGCGGCGGCGGAGACGGAGAGAGGCAGGCAGGCAGGCAGGGCGAGGGCGAGAGACGGAGGGAGGGAGCGAGCGAGGCGGACCAGACAGACAGACAGGCGGGCGGGCGGGCAAAGCGAGCCACCCGCCAGGCTGCGCTCAGCCCCGCTCGCAGCGGAGAGAGCAGAAGGCAGGAGGAGGGAGGGGAGGAGGGGGAGGGAGGGAGAGAGGGAATCCAGCTACCACCACCCAAAGCCAGCGTCTGCTTTCTGTCCTCATTTCCTTTTCCCACCCAGCTCTGAGAGCAGAGAAAGGCAGAGGGAGCGAGAGATAGAGACAGTCAGAGAGACAGACAGACAGCCAGAGAGAGCAGGAGGGAGGAGGGCGGAGGAGGAGGAGCAGGAGGAGGACTACGCGGGGCGCGTTCCCTCCCAGGTTTGCAATTGGGGGGGTGGGGGCTGGGGTGTCCAGGGCTGTGAGAGTGTGTGCGCGGTGGGGGGAGCGAGGGGGGCGCAGAGAGCGAAGGAGTGATCGAGGTGGGGGGCGCCGCGGGAGCGGGGGGCCGTGTCCAGCGGAGTTAGCGGCGGGGAATGTGAGCCGAGGCGCGAGCCATGCTGTCAGCAACGGCGGGCGGCTCAGGGCTCCACCACGACTGCTCTCCCCAGCTGCCGAGCGCCCGCGTCGCTGCCGCGGCCGGAAGACAGACGCCCCCCAAAGCCCCTCGCCTGGCTCGGACCAACGGAGCCGGCAGCCCAGCACTCCGGTGAGTGGCGCCTCCTCCCCAGCCCTAGACCCCTGCTGGGGATCGGCCGGCCGGGCTCTTTTGTGCAGCGCACCGGGGGGGCTCTGCGCCCCCTCCGCGCGCCCGGGTCCGGTCCGCCGGACCCCGTGGCTGCGGTGCCCGCGGTGCGATCGGTCTTTGTTTCCACCGGGGCCCGCGGCTCGGCTGGGCTCGGCTCGAAGCCTGGCAGGCAGCGCCGGGAAGGGGGAGGGGGAGGTGGACGAGAAGGGGGGGCGGGGAGGGGGGGTTCTCGGGTTTCCTGGCCGCCCCGCGGCTCCCCCGGCTCGGGGGCGAGGTGCGCGCCCAGCGCTGCCGCGCGCCCCCTCCTCCTTCCCCCTCCCTCCGTCTTTGGATTTAAAACTGCAATTTGCTCTCCAGCTTGCTGAGAATGTGGGGGGGGGATGAAGGGGGGGACCGTGGGAGCGGAGAACAAGGCTGGATTTTAGGAACGGCCCTGGGAAAGGGGGAGACTGCGGAGGGAGGAGCCCCTCCCCTTCAACCCCCAAATCCCAAGGTTCTGCTGGTGCTCTGGGAGTTGAGGGGCGGGGACCTAATGACCCGGAGGGGGTGTGGGGCGGAGGAGGGATTTGGGGGCGGCCAGGGCCGTAGGGGTTGGGCCGCGTGCCCGGTTACCTGGCGAACAAAGTCGGCTCACTTTTGCATAAATAAATAAATAATCGCCTATCAATGCGTTTCCTCTGAGGCTCTGATTGAATCGGCCCCCTCTTCCCCAGGGGGTGGGGTGCTGAGTGACAGCTGTCAGCCCCCTGGGCCGGTAGCTGGGGGTGAATTGCAGAATCCCTCTGCTTTCTGGCTACGGGCGCATTCCCCTGCTGGGTCCTGGTCCCCAGGCAGAGCCAGAGGGGCAGGGGGCTGGCTCTGAGTCTAGGAAATAACCTTGTTTCCTGTTCTACAGGAAAAGGGACAGCAACCCAGAGTTTGGGGGCTGGGGATGAAGACTGATGGGAGCTGGAGGGGTTCCCCAGCAGCCTGACCCCCCAGCCTCCTGCCAGGCGAAGGGGCCAGCTGAGGGAGGAAGGATGTGGGCCTTGCTGGCCGGAGGCGGGAGCTGGGGCCGTCCCTGAGGCGGGCAGCGGGCACTGAGAGGGAGGAGGGAGAGAGAGAAGCGGGGGCGGGAATTCTCTACCGCAGACCCTGGGGGCCAGGGCCAGATGTGGAGGGGTGGGGAGTCCCCCCTCCCTCCTAGCTTGGGGGCCCTGGGGCTGGGCTGGGAGGGGCTGAGCCTGGTGCCCTCCGTTCTGCACCAGTGCCTGACTGGCAGGGCCAGCTGAATTTGGGCCCAGGCGTCACCCTGGGAGGTAGAGCCAGGCTGCACCAGCCTGGCCCCTGAGCACAAGGAGGGACCCTTGGGGGGCCTGTGCCTGTCTGGCTGGGCAGGCGTTTCCCGCCGGACCAGTTGGTGTCAGGCGGGACTTGGCCCCAGCTCCCTGGGCAGAGCTCAGGGTGTGAGGACAAGCTTTGCCTCCGGGTCAGGGTGGCCACATTTTGTCCGCTGCTGCCGCCGGCGGGGCGGGGGCATGCGCCCGGGCCTGGGCAGAGTCCTGCCAGGAGCATTTGGGGTGTTTCTATTGTTGGCTTGTTCCTGTTCCGTGTGGCCCGGTGTGTGTAGCTGTGTGAGCTGGGGCTGTAGGTGACAGATTACCAGTTGGTCCGTCCCCCACCCACACACAGCCCCCACCCCTGCCGCCTGGAGGGGCAGGCTGGGTTGTGGTGGTGAGCTGCGGGGGGGACCCCCCAGGTGGCATGTGCCTGCAGCTTGCCATCTCCCTCCTTTGAGCAGATGTATATTTTTATAGTAATGGAAAATCAAACTGGATAGTAAGTTGAATTCATTTTTTTCTTCTGCTGTGTCAATAGTTGGAATAACCCCTAGAGACTAGTGAACTTCTTGCCCCAGAGCTCCTACCCTCCAGAGGTTGCAAAGATCAGTGAGGGCATGAGCTTTGGGGGACCAGTTCAAACCAGTGACTCTTGTCCCTCTTGGTCTGGCATTGGGGCAGGTGCCCAGGTGGGCGGGCATTGCCCCCTCCCCAGGCATTCCCCCCACACCCCACCCCACCCCGGGTGTAGTCTGTCCTCTCAGCCACCTCCTTGGTCAGTGCCTAAGCTGTGCCCAAGCCCTCAGGGACCTTCTCCTGGTGGGCTCTCTCCCCCTGCCTGGGCTCCCGGCCCACGTGTTGATATTTATTTTCTGTAGTAAAATCCATTTTTAATGCCGTTACTTTTGAAATAATATAGAGAGAAACAAATGTGATGTGTTTAAGTTGCCCTCTGTGAGTTTTTAATGTGATCTATGGCTGAGGTAGTGATGGAAGGAGCTGTTCGGCTTGGAGGAATTTGGTGTCATAAAGAAAAAGAGCTTGCTGTTTATTATGGTTGCTGGGCTGGGGGGTCTGGAACAGGGTCGTGAGGGCAGGGAGCCCCAGCACCCCCAGGTGCTGTGGATGGACAGCGTTGCTTCTCAGTTTGGAGGTGTGTGGGTTCCAGGATTGTTTTGCATGGCTCCCCAGCCCTTGATGGGGCCTTTGGCGAGGGGGCTTGGGAGCTGGGGGGCTTTGTCCCCTCCCATTCCACCTGCTTAGATTTGGGCAGGGAGGCTTATGGAACCCCCTGCTGAGCTAAGTGGAGGTGTACTGTAGGGAGGATGGATTTGGATTCTAAAGGAGATTAAGAGACAGACGGGATCTTTACCTGCTTGGTGTGGCTGTGCTGGAGGCTTGGGGGGCAAACTGTCCCTGGCAGAAGACCTTTTTTTTTAGGGGGGGCTGATCTGGACCTGCAGAGCCCCAGAGGGACATTGCTTGTTCTCAGTCAGCCTGGAGCGCTGGCTCGAGCCACTACCTCCTCTTGCCTCTGTTCCCCATTGGACAGGGGCTTCCTCCAGGCAAACCTGATCCCCCTCACTCCCCCTCTTCTCTGCTCTGCCCCACCCCAAGTCAACTTCTTTTTTTTTTTTTTTGGTTTGTGGAATACAGAGCTCTGTGCCTCAGGCCAGCCACCCAAGACCACAGGGTGCCATGCCTTCATACCAGATGCCCAGGCACTTCTGGTGTGATTAGTGAGGTCAGGCAGACTCACCATTATGGGATGGAGCCCAGCTCTGCCTCTGGGTTCCCTGGGTCTCTTGGGACAGAGCCGGGGAGGGGGAAGCCAGGATGGGGTGGAGCTGGGAACTGAAGGGGGGGAGCAAGGGTAACATTGTTGCTAATGTCAGCAGATGGGCCCCCCAGGGAGAGAGCTGGGGGAGGTGGGGAGGAAAGAGACCCAGACAGCCCGACATGAGGTGGAAAGAGGAAAAGATGGTGACAGAAGCCAGTGATGAGGGGGTGAGAGAGAAAACGGTCAAGGAGAAGAGCCAGGATCACAGCCCCTGGAGATGGCATCCAGGGGACCAAGAAGGCCTAGGCATGTGCCACTCCCCACCCCACAGCCCAAAATGAGCGGGCACTGAGAGCCTCTCACCCAAGATCAAATGCTGCTCGGATTGTATCTGGAGGAGAGACAAGCAAATGTCTCTGGGAAAAGGGAGGAGGACAGGTGGGAGAGAGAGAGAAGGAAGCTCTCCCACAGGAGGAGGGAGAACGGGGAGACAGGGGCATTCCAGGGGTCACTTGACTAATGCTCCTGCCCCAGGGCAGCGTCTCCCCACTCCCCAAATGTCTGGGAACAGAGCCGACTTCTTCTTTGGACCTGGGGGCGGAGCCTGAGGCAGGTACAGCGCCCCACAGGTTGTGGGCGCTCTGTGTCAGGAGGCACCGGGCTTTTAAAAGCGGGGAACATTAGGACCGTTAGAGACACCAGGGGTGTCATCCGGTTGGATCCCCCCACCTTGTTTGACAGGAGGAAATCCAGTCTAGAGGGGCCCCCTCCCCTTGCTTGCCTGGGACCTAGGCTCTTTCCGTCCACCTCTCTGTAGTTAGAGAGCTGGAACAGCTGCAGGGGGCCTCCTGGGTGCGGAGGGGGCCAGAGCCTGGGGAGAGGAGCAGGCGGGCACCCTTGTGGCCAGAGCCCCCCCAGGGGAGGGGGAGGCGCCGCTGCCGGGAGAGAGAGGGAGGGAGGGGAGAGAGGAGGGGAAACAGTGAGTCAGGCTTCCAAGAGCTGAGGATGAGAGAGCCAGAGCTGGGAGGGAGAGGGCAGGGAGGGCTGCTCAGAAGCGAGGAGAGGGAGGGGGCCCAGCCAGGGGCAAGGAGAGCTCTAGAGGGAGGGAGCCAGCCCCTGGCCCTGGCCCAGCGGTAGGGCTGTGCAGGGCTGTGCAGCCAACATGGACTTTGCCCGTGGCAGGTCAGGAAGGAGCCAGATTCTGCCCCTGCGGCGTCCTTTTCATTCCCGACGTCCTTTTCATTCCCTATTCCTCATTCATGATCCCACCCCAGGGTCTCAGGAAGAATGACTGACTGTGTCATCCCATCCCTTCCTCAGTTTCCCCATCTATTGTGGGATTTGGACTGTGAGCTCTTCTTAGAGAAGGAGGAACAGAGCCTCCTGGGAAGTGTTGAGGGGTACCTCCTCCAGCTGCTGGCTTTGTGCCGGGGCCCTGCTGGAGGCTGCCACCAGTCAGTGTAGGGTGCAGGTCTCCGGCTGTAGGGCTCCTCTTGAGCCCTCAGAGTTGCTGGGCCAGGGAGTGGCTGCGGTGGTAGACCACGAGTGCTGGGGTGCAGTGTGTGTGTGTGTCGTGCTGGGCTGGCAATGGTAAGTGGACTGCCTGGGGCCTCTCAGGATGGCCAGGGTGTAGACAGGCCACGAACTCCAGATGTCCAGAGCCAACCTCCATTTGGGGAGGGAGGAGACACCCTTGTGATCCACCACCCCTCCGCCTTATCCCTGTGGGTCAGAGGCTCTGGGGCAGCTGGGAGGTAGGAATGGTCCCTGTGGGAGCTGGTGAGAACTGCCTATGGGGCCCCTCGTGTCTGGAGCTGGGACCAGAACTGGAGGGATCCCCAGGGACTGCCTGGGAGGGAGGAGGGAAGGAGCCCCCCTCCCACCCATCTGACAGGAAGCTATGGCTTCGCCCAAGGCCTGGCATCCCCCAGCCCTTCCCTCCTGGATCCCCAGCGCCTCTTCCATTAGTGAGGGAATGAGGGAGGTGGGCACTGAAGCTTCCTCTCCTACAGGGCCTGGCTTTGGGGGGAACGGTGAAGCGAAGGCAAAGTGAGGCCCCCTACCTCCCCCTACGCGCGCACACACAGACTGAACTGCAGTGAGGCCCTGCTTTCTCCTCTCTCTGCTCTGGGGTCCTTGGCTTGGGAGCCCAGGGGAGGGGCCACTTCTGCAGCTGGCTGGCCCCGAACTCCCAGCTCAGCCCAGCTGCTACTGAAGCTTCCAGAAGCTGCAGCTCTGCACCCCCTCCCCGCCCCCTGAGCCAGGAGAGGCCTCTGCTGACCTGGGGGAGGGTGTCTTGGTGAGCGAGTGGGCACCCTTAGAAGGACTAGCACAGACAACCAGACAGATGGGTGGCGGAGCAGATGGACAGAGACACCCACGCACAGGCAGACGGAGAGAGACGGACAGATGGACCAGGACTGGGAGAGACGGACATACAGAGGTGCTGGCAGAGACAGGAGTCAGAAAAAATGGAAGGGCCTGGGGAGAGAGAAACAGACAGAGAGAGACAGAGACTTGGAGACAGGGAGATCCAAGGGGGGAGACAAGGTGACTGAGATGGGAGAAGGAGAGATACGGGGGAGAGAGGGAGGGGCAGGAAGAGATAAAGAAAGGGGGAAACCCAGACCGAGAGAGAGAGGAGAGACTGAAGGCTACAAACCACAAACAAGGATTTGATGAGAATCTGGAAGGTGTTTTCTCCTGCTTCCCTCCCCAAACCCCCAGGCCAGCCAAGTCTCCATTCCTTCCACCCCCGGCTCAGTTTCCAGCTGCTAAAGAGGTCAGGGAGAAAGAGAGAGAGGAAGACACACACACACACACACACACACACACACACACACACACACACTCCCCCCAGATCCCAGAGACCCCTCTCCCCTGATCTCTTTGTAGGGGGAGGGAGTTGCGGAGGGTGCCTCTCCTAGCCCTGACCCCTACTCACAGAGGTACAGTACCTCTTGTCTCAGAAAATATCCCAGAATACTCCCCACTCACTCCCCACTCACCCTCACTGTGTGTCTCCTCGTGTAAGTGCACCTCCCCATACTCACACCTGTCCACAGGGGTCTGGCCTCACACACACTCACAAATACACATTTTGTGGCATACACGTCTCTGCTCTCACACTCATCTTGAATCTCACAAACATAACTGGCGAACCTGTCCCTATGCTTTCTTACCCATACAGGCAGTGACACACAGGCCTCATCGTGGCTTCTCAAAACATATTGATAGGGCTTCCCTGGTGGCGCAGTGGTTGAGAGTCCGCCTGCCGATGCAGGGGACACGGGTTCGTGCCCTGGTCCAGGAGGATCCCACATGCCGCGGAGCGGCTGGTCCCGTGAGCCATGGCTGCTGAGCCTGCATGTCCGGAGCCTGTGCTCCACAACGGGAGAGGCCACAACAGTGAGAGGCCCACGTACCGCAAAAAAAAAAATATATATATATATTGATACACACACATACACAGTCCCACTCTCACACAACAGTGGCAGTCACCCCAGAGCAGAGAGAGGACTCTTTCTCTCTGGAGGGGAAGATCAGGGTTCCCAGGGAGCCATGGTGTCATGGTGGGGGTGGCAGGGGTATGCCCCCCACTCTGACCTAGCTGGCAGGGCAGGGAGGCAGGAGACACTTTCAGCCAGGGGCAGCCCTCCTGCAGGGCCTGGCCTGGACACAGAGAAATTGGCTGGTGTGAAAGAGCTGAGAGCTGGTGAGAGTGTGTGTGCACATGTACAAACATGTGCACGTATGTACAGGTATAAGGGATGGTGAGTGTCTGTTACAATGTGTGTGAGAGAGACTGAGTGCGTATGAGGTGGGATATGGGTGTGACAGGGAGATCCACTCCCCAAGGTGTGTGGAGTGTGTGGGGGTGGGTGTGACAGCTACTTGTCGGGTATGTCTGTGTGGAGGCATGTATATGTGACAGGTGCATGTGGCTGTACCTGGCTTTGCAGTGTGCGGGTGTGTGTCATGGGCGTACACATGTGAAGGACTGGGACCCTGGGGCTGAGGGGCATGTGTACCAGGGTGCAGTGTTCTGCAGATGTGAAGGTGTGGGGGGTGTTTGCGTGTGAGTGTAGTGTAGGCAGGGTGCATGGATGAGGGGGTAGCTGCCTGTGTGAGGCTGTGAGCTCGTAGCCTGGGTTGGAGGGCTGTTTTCCAAGGCAAGGATGCTGCTTGAACAGAGGCCACCGGCATGAACACGCGCAAAGGGGCTCCAAGGCACACAGTTGGGCGCTGACCCGCACAGACGCACAAGGACAGACATACCCGCCCCTGTCCTCCCTCTTCGTCTCTCCTGGCGTCAGTGGTTTTCAAAGGAGCCTCCACGAGGACCGTTTGCTGTGCAGTTCCCCCCACCCCCCAGCCCGTGCCTCTTCAAACACAGGGATGCCCTCCAGGCAGCTTTGTGGAGGCTCCTGCCTCGACCATCTGAAGGCAGAGGGTGGGCTGGGATCTGCTGCCGCCCCCCAGGGAGCGAGGAGGCGGCTCTGTCCTTCGGCCTGGGCACAGGAAGAGACAGATGGACTGCCTGTCTCGACACCCGGACGTGGGGTCTGGGGGTGGGCGGGCACCCCCGGCAGAGGGGCTCTAGCGGGCAGCCCCCAGGTGGGCCCCTAAGCAAAGGCCAAGACTCTGCCCTTCACCTCCTCAGAGGGGCACCCGCCCTCACCCCGCAGCCCCATCACCTGTCTGGGCACAGGGGCCCAACTCCAGCCCCTCGTACCTCCTAAGTACACAACCACTTCCCGCTCACAGCTCCAGCACCCCTAAACACACAGCCCCAGCACACCCCCAAACACACAGGCACTACATGCCTACCCACCCAAACACATATTACAGCCCTAGTACTTAACCAAAACCCAGATGTTTATGACCCCCAACATACCCCCAGACACCCCAACACACACACAAGGCTTCTACCACATCCTCAAACAGATCAACTCCTCCTCCAACCCCAGCACCTCCCCAGATACACCCAGGACCCTACTGTAGCCCTAATACCTTCCACACACTCAGGTTCTCAGAGCCCCAGCACCTAACCAGACACCCACAGACTCTCCCGACGGCCCCAGCGTTTCCCTCCGCTGCAGCTCAGCACGTCTCCAGACACCGATACAGCCCCCTACACCTTTGCAAACTCTCCCCGCGACATACACGTACACACACCGCCTCAACACCCACGCAGAGGAGGACACCCCTGCAGCCACACCATTTACCTCACACAGACACGGTGCATCTTTGACCAGTAATGTCCCCTCAGCTTCTCATACCTTCCAGGCCGTGCACGTGCATGCGCACCCCGCACACGCACACGCACACCCCCCCCCATATCCCAGCACCTCCGCAAACAAGCAGTCCTCTGTGTGTTCCCCAGCAAGCTCCAGCTCCAGTACTTTCCTCAGCCATCCAAGGGCCCAGGGACAGCCCCCACCCCTCTCCAAACACCAGTCCCGCACTCATATGCAAACACACGCAGCCCCAGCCCAGTCACCCCTCAGAGCAGCTCCGCCCTGCGCCCACACCTCACCCTGAAGCCACACTCCCACCATCACACGTTCCGGCACAGCTTCCCTCCTCAGCGCTCTCCATCACCGCTCCCCCACCCCACCTTGTCCTCCCCAGCCTCCCTCCCCCAACTCCCCCCCACCCCGATAGCCTTAGCCTTGCAGACACACTGGCCCCACTCTTCTGTGCTCTCTCTCGTTCTCGGCTGCCTGGTCCTCCCCCACTTCCCAGAGCCTCCTCTGCCTGGGGAGGCATCTCCACCCGCCCTCATTGCCCCAGGCCTTTCATTCCTGGACAGTGAGGCTGTACATCTGGTTCAAAGCTGCCCCACCCAAGACCCTGTGCTCTGGGCACCCTGGCCTGGGCTTTGGGGGTTTGGGGCCTCTTTGGGGGCTCTTGGCACCTGGTCATCCTGGTGTGTCAGCCAAGAACTCTGAGTACCCAGCCCTGCCCTGACTCTGGTGTATATGGGTGGGGGGGGGGCCTGGGCAGGGGGATTTACCTCCAGCCTGCGCTTTCTCAGGTGCTTGCCAAATCCCCCTCTTCTTGGGCTCACCTGAGGGGGACATTGGGCCTGGAGCTTCAGGAAAAAAGATGGAGAAGGTGCTGGTTTGACATGCTTCCCCTCCCACCCCCCCCAGATCCGGGCTTGGGGCTTGGTCTCCCTGGGAGTCAGTTCCGACAGTGAAGGTTACTTTACTAGATGCATGATTTTAAACGGAATCTCCACCATCTGTTCCACCCCCTAATTACAGATGCACAGAATCCGCCTCAGAGGGCAGCATGAGGGGAGTGATTTAGAGGCTGAGCTGCTTCTGCCTGCATTAGGGCTGGGGAGACTGGGGGGGCCTCTGGGTATTGCTCATAGCCCCCCAGTCCCATCTCTTTCCCAGGGGCCCCTCGTGCCTCTTCTCTTGCTGGGGGGAAGGCTCCTAGAAAGGTGCCCCGACCCCCTAGACCTGAAAGAGGAAGCAACTGCAATGCTGAGGGAGGGGTCCCTGAGAGATCGCCTGTGTCCCAGGCCCCAAGTCTGGGGAGGCAGTCTCCATTAGAGCCTTAAAAAATTCAGTGGATCGATCTCCTGCCTGCTTCTTGTGCCCTGGGGAGCCACAGGCGCTGGCCTGGCCCAGCTGTCTGCCCACCCCAGGGGTAGCAAGGATTAGTGAGGTTAGAGAGGGGGCGGTTAGAGCAGAGGTGGGGACATCCAGGTTTTGGCAGCAGAGGATGTGGCCAGGCACGCCAAGACCCACCAGGTGTGTTTGCACGTATGTGCCGGTCCTCCTTGGCGCAGCTGGCAAGCCTGACCCAGCTTGAGCCTTGCCCTGTGGGGCTGGACGGGCACCAGGGGCCGGAGGGGATAGACCAGGGCCTGGGCCTCAGAGGGTTCTGAGGGACACCCCGAGGATGGGTCTACCTTTGCCCATGGCTCCGGGGACCTGGGGCCCCGGCCAGCTCGCTGGTGGTGGTGGCGGCCGCGGGCACACTGCGGTAGAAGCTGGAGCATTCACTGTGGGGAGAAAGGGAGCGAGGCCGGGCTACAGGAATTTTAAAGATTGCTGCAGGCAGGAGGGTCTCTGGAACCCTGTGGAGCGGGCAGTCATGCAGAAGTAATCCTATCGCCGCCTGCCTGGAGGAGAGGAGAGGAGAGGGGGCTGGGAGGGGAAGGATGGCGCGGCCGCTCCTTTCCCACCTCAGCCCCTGCCCCGGCCAGCTGTGGAGGGAGCCCGGGACCCCAGGGAGCCCCCCCGGGGAGGCACCACCCTTCCACCGCTGCCTGTGCCCCCTGGAGGGGCGGCACAGCAGCTGTTGCTCGGCTAGGAGCTCTGCGTTTTATAAATAATGCAGCTTGGAGGTGGGGGTCAACTCAGCCTTGGGTCACCCACTGTGGCATCATCTCCAGCTGGCAGTCCTGTGGCAGAGCCCCTCTCCCTTCCAGCCTGCTCCTCTTCTTTTGCTATGTAAGCTTGGGCCAGAGGCCCAGCCTGTGTGAGCTGGGCCAGGGCAAAGGAGTGTGGAAGAACCCAGAACCCCCTGTCCTTTTGCACCCCGCCCCCGCCAGCCTTCACAGGTTAACTGGCCACTGGCTCAGCAAATCCAGGCTGGGAAGGGATGACCCGCTGTACAGGGGCCTCCCAGTTCCAGCCCCTCCATTTTGCAGATGGAGTAACCGAGTCCAGAGAGGGCAGGGATGGCCAAGGCCAGCCAGCTGATGAGCACCTCCTTCCTGTCCCATTCTGCTGTCACTCAAGGCTCTTCTCAGCCTCAGCTCAGCTAAGAGCAGGGCCTGGGGGGGTTGGGGGGTGGGGGGGCGGGGGATGTTTGGGAAAGTGGTTGCGGCTGAGACGTTGCCATGGTGATGCTGCAGGATGCCGAGCTGAAGTGGGGGTCCTACAGGGTCTCTGGGGCCCCCAGCTCCACACCCCTGTGGTCTTCTCCTCCCCATCTCCTGTCCCCCACCCAGAGGCCTGTCAGGCAGCTCCGGTGACAGGCTGGGTGGGTGACAGGTGGTGCAGGTGATGGGCTGGGTGGGTGACGAGCTGGGTGGGTGACAGGTGGTGCAGGTGATGGGCTGGGTGGGTGACGAGCTGGGTGGGTGACAGGTGGTGCGGGTGCGAGGCAGGCAGGTGACAAGCTGGGTGGTGACGGGCCCTGCTGATGACAGGCAGGGGGTGTGGTTGGCGGGGATGCTGTCTCCTGGCTGGTGGCCTGTCGCAGCCCCCCACCCTCATGCGTGTGCACATGCACAGACTCTGGGCTCAGAGCTTGGGGCTAAGATACTAATGAGGCTTATTACGTGTGGAGGGGCAGGTGCCCAGGCTCACTAATGAGAGGCCTTTAACGAAGAGGGGAGACAGCTGGGGGGCTTCGAGGAATTTGGCTGGCCCTCCTGGTCTGGAGGATGAGCCAGGTCGGGACCCCACCTACCCTTCCCCCCGGCCACTTGGCTTTGTGTTAATACTACCCACAGTCATGATGGTTACCGTTGTCCAAGCGTTTGCTACACTGGCTGAGCCCTTTACATGCGTTTTCTTATTTCAACTCAGCAGTCGTAGGAGGGAGGCACTGTTGCCCATTTTATGGATGAGGAATCTGAGGCTGAGAAGGCAAGGGACTTCACATAACAAGTTTCTGTTGCAGCTGACATTTTAATCTTAAGTCTTTCTGTCCCCAGAACCCGTGCTCTTAACCATCCCACCAGTAAAACTCAGGTCTTGGTGCAGACCCCGACCTTCTCTCAGGGCCTCAGTTTCACTCTTCTGGAAAATGGGTGTGCGGTGGAGGAGTGAACACCATACACTCTTCAGCTCTGACTTGGGTGGCTTCAGGGGCTCCTCCAGTTAACTGCCAAAGCCTCACCCCATCTGGCCTAGATGGGCCCATCTGTCACCCAGATTCTAGGTGACACCCCTGGACTGGAGAGAGGGCAGGGCTGAGCACTGAGGGAGCAGAGCTGAAGAGGGGACACCTGGGGTATCCAAACCACTTCCTGCATCGTGTGGTGGGGAGGCTGAGGCCTGGAGAGGAGCAGCAACGGCCCAAGGTCACACACCCTGTGAGCTTTAGGGCCCCATGGGATCCCAGGTCTCCTGGCCTGTTGGAAGGGTGGGGCTGGGAGTGGTGCCAGAGCTGGGAGGTCACCTCCTCCTGGACCCCAGCCACCAGCCTAGCTTCTTCCCTGGAGGTTGTGAGCCCCTACATCCTGGGAGGGTGCAGGGGGCTGTTGGCCGCCTCTTTGGGGCCCCTTCCCCATCAGTCTGGGCCCCTAGTGTCAGTTGAGCTCCTCCCTTTGGGACCCATTGGGGTGGAAACTCCCTGGCAACAGCTGATGGATGGGCTAAGGCCTTGACATTGGCCTGAGGCCACAGCATGACCCTGCAGGGACCAGGCTAGGGCTGGGGGGCTTGGAGGGGAATTTAAGGGAGAAGAATTAGGCTCATAAACCTTGGAGCGTCTGGGTTCTCTTCTCCTCGACCTTAATCTCTTACCAAACCTGCTCTCCGGCTGCTCATCCAAGACTGAGGGTTGAGGGGGGTCCACCTGCCCATTCCCCTCTCCGTCCAACTGATGCCCCCCGCGAAATTGCACCCCCTATGGGGAAGAACGAGTTGCAGCCACTGCCGCTGGACAGAATTAAGAACTTGGGTGTCTAGACTACTGGATTTGGCCTCTGATTCGTAACGGTAGGCAGAGCAGAGAGCTTCACTGCCTCAATTTACCCAGCCTTGAGTTTGAAATCCTCTCCTGGTGCCTGACTGCTCAGTCAGGAAGGAGTGCTAAGACCACGAGGGATTTCACAGCTGCGGGACACATGGCCCTGTCCTCAGAAGCCCCATTCTGAGATAAGCAGCACAGTGCTGGCCTTGAGAGCCCTCAGACCCAGAGGTGAGGTCTTGAACTCAGGCTGGGTGTGCGCTGAGGCTCAGGTAGGGAGTGGGTGGTGCTGGTGGCTGGTCTGCTTTCTGAAGCAAAGGCCAAGGCTGGGGAGAGGCCAGAAGAAGGGTGGCGGTTTGCCTGGGGGGCTGAGGAGCCGTCTGTGGTTGGGGGTGGGAGCCTGGAAGGGTCTGGCTTTCCCATAGTCCCGGGCAGCTGTAGCCTGAAGTTCTGGGGCCCTCCTAGCTCCCCAGGGAACCCGCTGCTGCCCGGCCCTGGGGACCCAGGCGTCCTGGCGGGTGAGGGCGGGTCTCCGGCAGGCGCCCTGCCAAGCCTCGCAGCCTGCTCACCAGGAATCTTGTTGCTGAGAGATGGAAAATCCCGGCCGGGCCTGCAGCTCATCCCTCCCCTCCGGGAGGAGGAGGGGCCCAAAGATTCCTTCCTGCACCCGCCCTCCCATCTGGGGCAGGGCCCTCCTCAGCAGTGGGTGGGGCTGGGGGGCCCAGGACAGGCCTCTAAGGCTCCGTCACATGTCCTGGAACCTAGCCCAGCCAGCAGTGGGCACCGGGGCACTCTGGAGGCAGAATGAGCCTGGTGTGGCAGAGGAGAGGTGGGGGTAGGGTGCTGAGGCCACAGGGGGGCCTGCATAGGGGCCTAAGCCTGGCCCTGGCCCCACTGGCTCCCCCCAGGGCGGAGGGTGAAGAGTTGGTTCTCTCCTTGGACAGGAAGACGAATGATCCCATTATGGGAGCGTGATTTTATTCCACGTGTCACGGAGTCTGAGATTAACTTGCTCACCAGTCTGTGACAAACCCCTCACACCCAACACACACATACACACACAGAGGCACAGAGACACACGGAGATCCTTGATCTCACAAACGCACCTTCCACAGGCACACATAAGCATTACCATACTACAATGCATGGCAGACTCTCACATGCAGATACACAAGCACACACTCACACTTAAAGATACACCGAGATCTAGACCCACAGTCTCCAAAGCACGATGTTCTCCCACTCACACTAAGGCCACACAGACAGAGATACAAACAGGCGGTCCAGGGGGATGCTCGCAGCCCTACTTAGACATGCACAGATCAAGGACGCCCGGTGCCCCACAGGCACAGATACACGTAGACACACACAACCCCAGACACAGTCTTGTGGGCAAGCCTAGACCAACCGCCACACACACTGAGACAAAGGCCCAGATACATACAGAGACAAAGACAGGCACAGACACACAGCCGGCAGCACGCACACAAGCACAGGCGTGCACACCCGGACACAGACAAAGACAAATAAATGCCCAGAGGTTTCGCTGTGGACAAGATGTGAGGCACACACACATCTGGGCCTCCTGCTTGACCTCTCTGCCTGGGGACGTGGTGATCTGGCGCCCGTGGCTCCAGGGAGAACTCTGAGGAAACTTCTGCTCCATCAGAGCCCCCCACCCTGGGCCCAGGGCCAGCCCCCACCTCTGGCTCCGGGCCCGTTGCCGAGGCCATGCAGCCACACCCTCAGCAGCGCCCTGACATCCTACCTTACCCTCCGCGTCGTGCACACTCACGGTCACACCGTCTCCTCCTGCACGTGCTCACGACACCCTCCACGCCCGCACACTTACGGTTTCTCCCTCACACCCCCCTCAGGTGTCCCCTCCTTGTTGTCTTTCTCAATCACTGTCCCCACCCCCTCGCCCCGCAGACACACACAACCTCCGGCACAGCCTTCGTGGCCCACACCCTCGCCTTCTCACGCAGACCCCCATGCACAAATAGAATGCACAGGCTCTCCGCCACAGACCCACAAGCCACGTACACACGCTCCTTCACATACTTCCTCAGCACCGCTCTCACAGACTGATTCACAAATGCAGCACACACACACACACGCACTCCCCCGCATACATCCCCACCGCCTTCTCACATGCGCGCGTGCGTGCACACACACACATACTTTCAGAGCCTCCCTCACACCATCACTTTCCTTCCTCTGTCTCTCACAAACACTCCCTCTGCCAAGAGCATGGCTCTGCTGCAGAGCAGCCCCTGAAGTACTTGTCACTGTACTCCACCACATCCTTGGCCTTCCTGGCCTCAGTCTCTTCCCTTCCACCTCCAGCCCTGCATACTGTGGCCTTGTATTCTTCTGCCATTTCTCCATTTAGTCAACAAGAATATATAGAGTATTCATTTATTCATTCAACAAATGTTGACTGAGCACTGATTATGGGTTAAGCACTGGGGATACTGTGGTGACACAGGTCCTTCCCTCGTAGGGCTCTCAATTTTGTGGCCAATTCGTTTGCTGCCTGTCTCATCTGACTAGAATGGAAGGTAACCCTTGATCTTGGATGTTGAGAGATGTGTAGGAGTTCACAGGAGGAAAAGTAGGGGAAGGGTGTTCTAGGCAGAGGGAAAAGCATGTGCAGAGCCTACAAGTAAATCAAAGTACAGTAGGCTGGAAACTGAGGTGATGCTCAGAGACTAGAGGAGAAGCTGCAAAGAGGGAAGAAGCCAGATGTCACAGAGTTTAGATGCCATGCTCAGGGGTTTAGATTTTGTCTAGTGGGCCACAAGGAGTCATGGGAAGTCTTTAGTGACAGGACAGGGCGAGGAAATGATGGTGGTCTGACCTAGAAGAGGTGAGTGGGAAGGAAAGGAGACTCATTTAGGCACAAGAACCAGTGGGGTTCCAGTTCCAGAGCGGTGGCCTCAGGAAAGTCACACAACCTCGGTGACCTGGGTCCATCACATGAGGATGGGAGACAGTACCGGAGCCGGGCTTATGGTATATGCTCGATAAACAATGGCCATTATTGTCAGTTATCGGTAGGACATGGCAGGGCATCAGATGAGGAGGAGATTTTACTGAGCACCTACTGAGTGCTGGGTACTGTGCCAGGTGCTGGGGCCCAGAGGGGAGGTGGTCTGCAGCTTCAGGAAACTCACACACCGTGACTACAGCTCACGTGGACAACAGAGCGCGGGGTGTGAGGGTGGAGGCAAAGCCCCTCGGAAGGTTAGAGGAGCATGAGGGCTCTGGGTGGCTCACGAAGGAGCTGGCATTGAGCCGGACCCTAAAGAGGCTGGTTGAACTTGGGCAGGCAGAGGTGGGAGAAGGAGCTTCGGGGAGAAGGAGCCCTGTGAACAACAGCCTGAGGGCAAGGCGTCTTATCCGGCTGTTGTGTGGGACACAGGAAGGGGGTGTCGTGGGATGGGATTATGGAGGCGAGACCTTGGTGGCCAGGCTAAGAGGGGGGGTCAGTACGGGCTGAGCTGCACTCTAGAAATCCCATGTTTTGGTGGTGACGTGGAATGTGTCCATTAGAGACTCTGCTCCAGGCTCCGCCAGTAAGCCATTGGGTGACGGTGAACAAAATGCCTTGCCCTCTTCGACCTCAGTTTCCCCATCTGTGTGATGAGTTTAGTCTTGTTTAGGAGGGAATTCCGGTATCATGTCCTGGGGTTGGTCTAGCCTACTTTGTTGGGCATCTTCTGGCCTGGGATTCTGGGTCTCAGCAGTCCTTCCTTCCTGAGCACTCTCAGCCAAAGAAAGGAGCAAAATGAGGGGTTCCCCAGAGGCAGGTGTTGGGCGCTGCAAATGAAGAGCCAGGAGCTCCACACGGAAGGGAGGGGTCTTTGCCAGGATCTGACTCCAAGCCCCAGGGGGAAACCAGAAGAGAATGCCAAGGTCCCTCTTCCCTCTTGCCCTGACCCGTGTGGTGGCAGATGTGGGCCATGTGCCCAGTTCCTGGTCCAGGGGGTATCAGGACTATTCTGCCCACTGACAGAGGAGCAGGGCTTGGGTTCAACTACGTGGCCCAGGGCTTAGAGTCCCCTGGGGTTAAGGAGCCGGGAGGCCAATCTCAGGGTGGCAGAGCCAAGTAAACGCCCATGGGTAACTGGGTTCATTTATATTTGGTGTTGCCAGGAGTTGTGGTCTAAGGCAAGTCCTGGTGACACCCCAGCTGCCCGGGATCCTGGCTGCAAAGGGCTCTTTAAGCATCTCACCTGTGAGGTGGGGCCGGCAGAGAATTAATTTCCTGTGCTATTTTAATTTTGCTGTATTTAATTTGCTGTTTATTTTAATTAATTAATGGCGGGTAATGGTCTATCGTAACTTGCTGCCGCTGGCTCCTCTTCCTCTTCAGAAGGGTGGAAGGCCAGGCCAGGTGATTGCCGAGTTAGCAGTGGGGGCACGGGACGGCCTTGGGGGCCTGACCCTCTTCCCCTTTGCCCCTCAATCCAAGGGTCTTCTCCACTCTCCCTGGTTCTCCTCCAAAGGGGCCCTCTCCTCCCCCCTCACTAGTAGCCCCTCCTACTTCTTCTCTTCTCCCCTCAGGCCTGCCTCAGGGCCTCAGATGCAGTAACTTGGTGAAGAGAGGCCAACATGAGGCCCCTGCCTGTCCCCCAAGAAACTGTATTTTAATGTCATAGGTGGTGGATTAAAGGACAGGGAGCTTGGCTTGCAACCGAAGTGGTGCTTAAGAGCTGTTGGGAAAACTTATAAAGTGGGGGTCAGTTTTAAATGGCAGCTCCCTTCCCCACCCCAAACAGCATGCCCATCGGTGTGGTCAGGCCTATGGGACATTAGCATGTTCAAACGCCTGTGAGCACATCCATGGGCATGATTTCAGTTATTAGTTAATCTCTAGGACAGACCTCCAGGGGAGGATTATCCCCTGTAGAGAGGAGGAAGTGAGGTTCAGAGAGGCTAAGTGACTTGTCCAAGGTCACACAGCAGCAAAGGAAAGCAGGGTCTGGATTCTGGCTGTAATCTATCTGGCTGCATAGAAGGAGTTAACAGTTGGAGGGAAGGGAGGGCAAGTGGCTTGGGGCTTAGGGTAGGGGGATTAGGTCAGAAGACTGATGGGGCCAGGAGATGGGGTCCTCTGGCTTTCGAGGATGTGGGGAGAGGAGAGGAGTGGGTCCTTGCCACAAGGGGCTTCCCGAGATGTGAGGCCTCTGCCACCTGTTTCCATTTCCCTTGGTGCCTTCAGTTGTCTGTTTGGAACTGGGGTTTGCTTTGTCACTTGCACTGTACCTTACCGGGGGACCCTTCCATGGCTAGGTGGAACTCTACTTTTATTTATTTAACAAACACATAGCATTTACCACGTCCCAGATACTCTTCTAACTTTATAAATAGATATTCATTTAATCATCATAGTAGCCCTCTTATTATCATCTTTATTTTACATATCAGAAAACTGAGGCTTAGAAAGGTTAAGTATTGATAACTTGTCCAAGGTCACACAGCAGTACCTGGTGGAGCAGCCTTTGAACTTGGAATACCAGGATCCATAGTCCTAGTTCTGAGCCACCATACCATCCTACCCCCTTAATGCTCTAAATGGGAGATAGGGCCCTGAATTCCCAGGACGTACTGCATCTTTGGGGAGCCTCTAGCCTTGGTTGAAGGGGAGCTCCAGCCCCACCCTCACCAAACCCAAGTCTGATAGGGCAGACAGAGCCCACAAATCTAGACCTGCTTTGTGAGGGAAGCTGGCAAAGTGTCAGGGTATGCCTGGCTGGGAGGCTCATATCAGCAGTTAGGAAGCCTTTAGAGCACGGCCCGTGGCCACAGTTCTGGCCATGGTAGGGGGTCGGGGACACAGAAGTGTTGACAGAAGCATTGCCTCAGACTGAGCCCTCATAGAGCTTGCCTTCTGACTGACTGGAAAAACAAGGCAGATGTGTGTGAACAGTTATCAACAGTTGTGTAAGACAGGGAGAGAAACGGCACAAAACCCGATGCTGTTGAAAGAGTTTGGGCTTGGAATCCTTTGTGGCCGTTTGACTCCTCTCTCAGCCTCAGTTTCCTCACCTGTCAAGGGGAAATAATGATGGCTCTGACTCCATAGGATTTTGTGAGGCTCAAATTAGATAAAATGTGAAGGGTTTGAGCCCTGGAGCAGGGGCCCAGTGAGCATCCATCTAGATGGCATTGGAGCAGATCAGAATGGGAATAGTGAGGATGAGGAGGCCAATGAGGGTCTCGGCTTTGGAGTCAGACTGCTTGGGCTTAAATCCCAACCATGACAAGTCACTTACCCTCTCTGGCCTTGATTTCCTTGTCTGTAAAATGGGTATAATATTAGTGCACCACCACCACCATCATTGGGTATTGTGAGGATTAAACTAGTAAATCATTTATTAAATAAGCAATATTGAGCACCTGCTGGGTGCCAGACATATTTCTACTCACTGCAGATAATAAATAGTCAGTACGTGTTAGCAATCTTATTGTTATCATCAGTCATTTTCAGGAGGCAGGGGACTGTTCAGGGAGGAGGAAAAGAGGAGGCTGAGGCTTTTCAGGGTCTTTGCCTAAACGGGGATGAACGACATTCTGATCACAGGCTGATATTTAGTGAGTGCTTACCATGTTCTCGGCACGTTAGCTTATGAGGCTTATGAGGTGCTCACATCATCCCCGTTTTGCAGGTAGCAAACAGGTCGAGAGAGGTGTAGTGACCTGCCCAAAGGAACACAGCTAGTAGGAGGTGGAGCTGGGTTTTGAGAGACCCAAAAGCCAGGCTCTTGATTACAAAGCTTTAAACCTGGTTAAGAGATGGCATGGGGTGGGGGTAGTGATCCAGCAGAGGAAGGAGGGAGAGACCTGGCCAGGAGAGGGACAGAGGTGGGCAAAGCCTCCAAACTCGGCAAATAGTGAGGAATGGACCAAGTCAGCATATGCTCCCCAAGTGGGTTTTCCCAGCAGTAAACAACAAGGCATGAGCTCAGGGAAGGGAGCGAGTGAAGACTGGAGGCCAGGCTTCCCAGAAGAGGTGGGTCTTGAGAAACAGGCAGAGTTGAAAGACATGGGGAGCCGGTACATTCCAGGCAGAGCGCACAGCATCCGCAAAGGCCCTGAGGTGAGTGAGCAGCATGGTGTAGGGCTGAGAAGTGGGAGGAAATGGCTGAGGGAGGTCAGAATGAGGGTTGGGAGGGCTGGTGGCCTCAGGGGCATAGAGAGAGAGACAGCCCCAGGGAGATGGGGAGGATGACAGATTCAAGAGGCCTAGCTAATGTAGGAATAGAAATAACCTCCCATCTGGACAGGAAATAGAGCACAGTGAACAAGAGGGCAGGTTCTAGAGTCACATTCTAGTCAGGCTGCTTCCTACCATGTGATCAGAGCAAGGCACTTGATGTCTCATTTTCAAAATGAGGGGTAATGAAAGTACCTCTCTCCTAAGATGAGACCATCTGTGAGGAGTGCGTAGTGCAGTGCCGGGCACGTAGTAAGCGCTTGATTCATTCATTCATTCCTCAACTATCAAGTGCATGCTTGGTGTCAGGCACTTTTTGAGGGCACACAGCAGAAAACAAAGTAGATAAAAATCCCTGCCCTCAAAGAGCTTACATTTAGAGGGTGAAACAGTTAACACAAAAATCAGTAAAATATATGGTTTGTTAGATGCTGATAAATGCCAAGGAGAAAAATGAAACATGGAAAGAGCTTGGGGAGTGCCAAGGTTACAGGGTGGTTGCAATTTCAAGTAAACTTATAAATGGAGGCTATTGTGTAGAATTATTGTATAGCTGTATTGTAGCATTATTTGTATGACAAGTTTTAGTAGAAAAAGCACCTTCCAGTTTAGGAGGCATTTATCCTTCATTAGAATCACTCAAGGTGTAGGTATTTCTGTCCCCATTTTATAGATAAGGACGTTGAGGCTCAAAGAGAAGATTCTGACCTTGGAGTCATGACTCTTGAGGACAGGCTATACTGGCTGACTCCCTGTGACAAGGGGAGTGTTGTTCCTGAAAGTCTGGAGAGAAGGAGAGAGAGGCTAATGGGAGAGGATACAGAAAGTGGCTAAGGTGGGTCAGTGTCTCGGGATAGAGCCGAACTGGAGAGCAGGGGCAGAGGCCTACTTCCTGGAGCCAGAGCTCAGGTCAGCATACCTCAGTGTGGCCTGATCAGAGTGGGTTCGAAGTGGCTGGACCCAGGGGCAACCCTGAGGGCAGAGCAGAGGCAGCAGGCTGGGCCTGAGACACTGCGTGATTGAGCAGAGGGGCAGAATCTGTCCAGCACTGAGTGAGTGTGGGGGTGGTATGGAGAATATGGGAGGGGCTTGAGGAGAGGACTGACCTGACAAGAGGGAACAGTGAGGAGGTTGGTGGCTGTGCAGCCTCTTGAATATCAGGGTAAAGACCTCGGCCTTGATGTTGTTGTCAGCAGTGGGGAGCTGTTAAAGTTTGGGGAGCAGGGACACGGTGTCATGAGAGTGAGATTTGAGGAAGATGAATCTAGCACTAGGTAGAGCAGATTTAGGGGAGGCATTTGCTTTTGGTTTTTTTTTAACTTTATTTATTTATTTTTGGCTGCGTTGGGTCTTCGTTGCTGCCGCGGGCTTTCTCTAGTTGCTGAGAGCGGGGGCTACTCTTCGTTGCGGTGCGCGGGCTTCTCATTGCCGTGGCTTCTCTTGTTGCGGAGCACGGGCTCTAGGCACGCGGGCTTCAGTAGTTGTGGCTCTCGGGCTCAGTAGTTGTGGCTCACGGGCTTACTTGCTCCGCAGCATGTGGGATCTTCCCGGACCAGGGCTTGAACCCCTGTCCCCTGCATTGGCAGGCGGATTCGTAGCCACTGAGCCACCAGGGAAGTCCCTAGGGGAGGCATTTGGAAGTGGGGAGCCTGCCGGGGGGCTACCATAGTTGCCCAAGCAAGAAATGATGAGGAGGTCACATCAGAGAGACAGCTTGGACTAGTAGAAAGAGTGGGGCCCAGGAGACGGTACTCCTGGATGCTACCCTTGGGTCTGCCTTGAATTTTCTTTTTTCTTTCTTTCTTTCTTTTTTTTTTGTTTTCCTTGGGCACACACCTCGCGGCTTGTGGGATCTTAGTTCCCCGACCAGGGATTGAATCTGGGCCCACGGCAGTGAAAGCGCCGAGCCCTAACCACTGGACCACCAGGGAACTCCCTACCTCGCATTTTCTGAGGGACCTTAGGCTAGTCCATTCCCCTCTGTGCCTGTTTCCCCATTTGGATTGAACTAAAGGCTTCCCCCGACTTTTTTTTTTTTAACTCTTTGGGCTAAGGATCCATTTTGAGAAGATGATGAGCTTTCTCTTCAGAAAAATACTAAAATACATTTTAAGGTTTACAGACTTGTCAAAGTCCATTCATGAAACCAAGCTAGATCATCAGTAATAGTAAAAATAGCAGCTAGCGTTACATGCTTATTATGGGCCAGGTGCTTATTATGGGCAAAGTGCTATACATCATAATCCTGTTCAGTCTGCTCAACAACCCTATGAGGTAGGTACCATTATCATCATCCTGTTAAGAGTTGAGGAAACTGAGGAGGCCTAGAGAGGTAGAGTGACCTGCCCAAAGTCAGAGCTGGAATCAGCACCTGGGTGTGTCAGCTCCAGAGCTTGAGATCTTAACCGCTATGGTTAAAGGCTAGGATTCTAGGATGGATGAAGAAGTGTCAGGGAGGAGGGCAGATGTGGGAGAATTTTCAAAGAAAGCCATGAAGAAGGAGACCTAGAGAGAAACTGGGGGAAAGGCGGATAGTGGTGCCAGCTCAGTCCTGAGGTGATAGGCACAAGGTGGTTGGAGGTGAAGATTCCGTTTGGAGGTGCCTTGTGTAGCTTCCAGGAGATTGGTACCTGTCCCACATGACCCTCAGCTAAGTGACCTGCTCTGGAGCCTGCTGGGGAGGGGTGGGGCTACTCTGTCTTCTTGGCTTGATTATGTTCTGCCCCTTGGGCAGGAAGAGCTTACCCTTGACTCTTTGACTCAGCCTCCAGTGCTGTCTCTGGAATCTACCCTTCCTCCCCCTTCCCAAGGCCATTGACAAGGGCCAGTGGGCCTTGATCTCTCTAGGGGAGTTTGGAAGTGGGGACACCCTTTCCATCCCAGAGAAGAGTACTAGGGCCCATGTCCTGAGATCAGAGTGGGATCTGGAACCCAAACAGCATTGGGTACATGTTAGGTTCTGGTTGAGATCCTGATCAGCAGTACCATCTAGGAGGAGGTGATCGAGATTAGACTGGGCCATAGTCTCAGGCTGGAATCTAGATTTATGGTGGGCTGGACTTGTTGGTCATCTAGAACGGGGGTTGGAAACTTTCTGTAAATAGTCCGATAGTAAAAATTTTAGGCTTTGTAGACCATTAGGTCTCTGTCATGAGTACTCAGCTCTGCCATTGCACCTTGAAAGCCTTCATAGACAGTGCATAAAATGAATGAGCATGGCGGGGACTTCCCTGGCAGTCCAGTGGTTAAGACTTTGCCTTCCAGTGCAGGGGGTGCAGGTTCAATCCCTGGTCGGGGAGCTGAGATCCCATGTGCCTTGGAGCCAAAAAACCAAAATATAAAACAGAAGCAATATTGTAACAAATTCAATAAAGACTTTTAAAATGGTCCACATCAAAAAAAAAAAAAAAAAAGAACGAGCATGGCTCTGGTCCAATCATACTTGAATCATAAAAACAGACAGCAGGCTAGATTTGGCCCTCTGGCCATAGTTTGCCAATCCCTGATCTAGAACCTTATTCTTCCTGCGGATGTCTAGATCTTAAATATTGCTAGACAGTGATCTAAGCAAGCAAGGCTGGGTGATCTAGAGCCACACTCTTGCTGGATCTAGATATTGGGAATTGGTGATCAAGAAATGTACTAGAGAGTGGTTTAAAGCAGGCTAAGCCATAATCTCTGGCTGAGCCAGATTCACAGAAAGCTGGGGAGGGGTGGTGTGGGATGGTGAGATTTAGACCCACACTTAAGGCTGTGGTCTGGATATGGGGAAGTGGGTGAGCTAAAGCCACACAGATATTGATCTAGAGTAGGCAAAGTCTTGGTCCAAAGCCAGAACACCATATGATCTAGAACAGCACTGTCCAGTGGAAATGTAATAGGAGCCACATATGTAATCTAAATTTTCTAGTAGCACATTAAACAAAGTAGAAAGAAAGAAATGAATTAGTGTTAATAATATATCTTATGTAACCCAATATACCCAAAATATAGTCATTTAAACACATAGCCATTGTAAAAATCATTGAGATATTTTATATTCTTTTTTCATATTTAGACTTCAAAATCTGGTGTATATTTTATATTTACAGCACATCCCAGTTGCAACTAGCCACATTCCCAGTGCCCAATAGCTAGTTTCTACCACATTGGGCAGCATATTCTACCAGCATTGGGCAGTTTGGAAGCAGGCTTTTCTTTGGGACCAGGGTCCAGAGGAGTCATGAGCCAGGATGATCTGGAGTAGATAGAGTTGGACACACCAGAGGTTATATTCTTAGCAGACTTGAACTGGGTATAGACTGGCTTATCCTGGGAGAGCATCTAGGCCCTGGGTTGGGAGGTGGTAGTGGTAGTGGTGGTGGTGGGATCCCTTCCTTGGGAGTCCTGACCAACTGGCCACCAGCCCCTCCCTCCCTCATCCCAATGTCACCTCTGACTCTGGAGTCTGGTCTGGCCTGGCAGGTGTGGGGGGGGGGGCGGGGTAGCAGCTGGACCCTTGAGGGAGCAGGAGCTCCACCCCTCCAAGCTAGCTGCTGCCAGCCTTCCTGGACTGACTGTGGAAACAGGGGGCCCAGAGACACAAATAAACTGCCAGGTTTCCGGGGCGGAGTGGGGGGCCTGCCAACCTTTGTGCTTCCTTGCTAAGGGGTTGGGGGGACAGGAAGCAGCTCCCAGCCCTCTCCCAGGCTGTTACCTCTGCATGCCATCTCTCCTTACCCCCAGGTGTCCTCACCCCCATGGCTCTGAGGCTGGGCTAAGCCTAGAATTTGGTGGATTAGTGAACCCTGGGGGCCCAGGAGTCTGGGACTGACCCTTGGGAGCAGAGGGTGATCCTCCAGGGCCCTGGACACAGCTTTGTGCCCATTTCTAGATCCCATCCTAGGGGCCCCAGTAGCTGCTGCCCCAGGGCAGGAGCTGAACAGATTCAGAGGACTGCAGCAGGGCATTAGACTAGGAGTTGGAAGATCTGTGTTAGATGCTCAGCTCTGCCACTAACTGGCCAAAGGCAACTTTGAGCAAATCACTTTGAGCCTCAGTTTACTCTTCTGTGAAAACGGGGCAGTGTTTGTCCTGCTCGTCTCAGGGCACTATAGTTCAGTGGTTTACTCAGACTCTGGCGCCAGAGTTTTGCTAATTCTGGCCTCTGCCACTGTGTGACCTTTGGCGGGTCACTTAACCTTCTTGAGCCTCAGTTTCCTCATCAGTAAAAAAGGAACATTACCTACTTTATGGGAACTTTATAATCAAGTGAGTTAATGCGTGCTGATTATACAGGGCAAGTGCCCAGTGCTGGTTCTTGCCATTGGGTAGACCATAAGCTCAAATGGGTTGTAAGTGAAAATGCATTATTCGAATATGAGGGATTCTTCCCCTGTTAAGAGTCCTCTCGGACCCCCTCATTTTATAAACGGGAAAACTGAGGCCCCCAAAAGAGAAGGCATTTTGGCCAAGGAGAGGCACACAGCAAGCAAAACCTTTATTTGGTACCCACCGTATAAAGCCAGGTAGCTCACCCCCAATTTACAGGTAAGGAAATCGAGGCCGGTGATTGGCTACTGTTGCCCAGTGGCGCTATCCAGTGAGGCCTGAGTCCGCTGCTAGGGAGGGAGTGCCCTGGCCGCCCGCGCTCACCGGAGGAGGGGTGTGCAGGTAGCGGGCGCCCTGGAGCCGCAGCCGGAGCCAGGCGCGCTATTAATAATCCCGCCGCTCCGGCTCGGCCTCGGCCGAGAGCGCAGGTCCGGACCGCCGCCGGGCGCCTCCCGGGCCTGGGCCGGGGCCCGAGCCCCAGACGGATCGCGGCGGCCCTCCCCTTCCCCCCGCCACGTGACCCCCCCACTCCGCGGGCAGCCGAGGGCCCGGGCTGGCGGGCCGGGGGCCAGGAAAAAGCCAAAAACACCGAGGCTGGGCCGCTCCCCTCCCGCTCAAAATAGCCCCCAGCCGGGGCTGCCACGCATTCCGCTGGGCCCGGGGCGCGGGAAGGGGCGGCCGGCCGGGCCCCCGCCCGGCCCGACGTGGCTGCCCGGCCGGGTTGGAAGGGGGGGCGAGGGCGGGCCGCGCGGCCGGCCGGCATGTGGCTCTCCTTCGGGGAGCCTTGGCAGCCCGGGCTGCGCGCTGCGCCGGGATGATGGAGAGCTTCTGGAATTTCCTGCAGCTGGAGAGCGCGGCCGGCCGGGGGAGCGGGCTGAGCGCGCGGCTCGGGAAGGGGCGCCTTGCAACCCGACCCTAGGGGGCGCCCCCGCGGCGAGGGTACTGGGGGGAGATCTCCAGACCCGCCCCCCAGACTGCATGCGAGGCAGGCGGCACACCCCCCCATCCCCCGCCGCGCTTTTCGGGTCTGGCGGGGGTCCAGTCCCGCCCCTCCCGGCCAGGGCGGCGGAGAGGGGCCAGGTGCAGGCAGCGCCCCTCCCCCAGCCGCCTGGTTTCCCTCTCGGCCCGTCACCTCCTCCAGGAGTCAGAAGCTCTGCGGCCTCATCTGGGAGGGGGCGGGGGTGGCAGAGATCAGGGGGCTGTGCAGGGCTGCCAGGTAGCCCGAAAGGCGGCGGCGGGAAAAGTCGGAGACGGACCGTTCGGGCCTGAGAACGGCTGGGCCTGCGGACCAGAGCCTCCTGCTCAAGCTGGAGGCGCCTAAGGGCTTCTAGGAGGGAGTTGAGGCCACCTTCTCGCAACCACCCCCCAACCCCCATCTCCCGCAACTGCGGACCCGGTGGTGGTCGGATGAGCCAGAAAAATCCTGGACAATTTTCTCGACGGCGGCGGCAGCTTTCTTTGGGGGCGGCTCTGCACCTTGCAGGTCCCGGAGTCCAGAAAAGGGCTCCCGGGAGGGAGGGGCTTCCTTTTACAGGAGCCCTGAGATCCAGGGGACTAGGTAAGTGACCTCTTAGTGCTCACTCTGGGCACCGTGTCTTGCGGGAGGGAAAGAGGTCTACCCTGCCCTTTGTGGGGGAGGGGAAAAGATGCTTTCCCACCACTTTGCTAGTTCCAGTACCATTTGGTGCTCTGAAAACTGATGAACCTTTTGGCAACTCAGCAGGCGCCTCCCCCCCTGGGGTGGACCCCCTCTCCCCTTGCCAGTGGTCCCTGTTCAACTTCATGTCCTTCCCCAACCCAGCAGACCCTCACTGTGTGAAACAAGCAGAAGGGATAGGTGCAGTTCCAATACCTTTTCCTCCACTCACTGCCTGTGTGACCTTGAGCAAGTCCCTTCACTCCTTAGTCCCTTTGCTCATTTGAAAAGCTAGATGATAGTAGGTAGGCCACGGCCTTGAAGTTGAAGAACATTTAAGGCAATCACCGTAGTGTCTGCATATAGTCAGGACAGGAAATAAAGGGCACCTGTGTATCAGACAGCCCCATTCAGAGCCTTCAAAGTGTTCGAATCCCCCTTCCCTTCCAACAACCTTGAGAAATTCGGCCTTCCAAGGTAAGTAGTGCCTCTCAGTTGGGCTGGGAAAGACGGAAAGACATTGGTTCTGTTGAGTGTTTATTTATTCATTAAACACATATCTAAGGTTGTTCTCAGCTAGTTCCAGTCTGGGGGAGAGACGTACATTTGTGCTGGAGACTGAGAAATTAGGACTGTTCGCCACATTCTGTTAAAGTTGGCAGGGCCCTTAAGAAATCCTTCCTGCTAGGCTAGCTCTTAGTACAGATGGAGAAACTGAGGCCCAGGGAGGAGGCAGGGTCTCCTCACAGTGCTCCTTCTGCTGTTGGGGGGTGGAGGTGGAGGTGGGGGTGGAGGCTGGCAGACAGCTCTGGGGCCGGGAAGTTGGGGCAGCCCCCGGCCCAGCTCCCTGGGGCATGGCCCATGCAGGCTGAGAAGCTGGTGGACTTCTGCTTTCCTCTCCCTCCCATCTCCTTGCTGACCTTTCACTTCACCTCTGCTAGAGTGGGTGGGGGGGTGGAACCCAGATACCCAGATTCAAATTCAAATGCTTGTTGGCTCCCCCTCAGCCCAGGATGTTGGGCCTGGGCCTGTGTCAACTCCCACCCTTCCCTCTCCTCCTATCCCACCCTCCCCCCAGTTCTCCCTGTTTCCTGTTGGATGGGCCTTCCTTGTGTACTGGAAGGAACTCAAGGCTCCATTTGTTGTCTGTGTGAACTTGAACAAACTACACCACCTCTGTGACCCTCATTTTGCTTTTCGGCAAAATGTAGTTGAAATTAAAACTACCTTGCAGAAAACGTCTTTCACAGCATCCCAGAGGCTCCCTGGCAGAGAACTATTTAAATAATAAAAGGCAGGGACTTCCCTGGCAGTCCAGTGGTTAAGACATCATGCTTCCACACGTTTCCACTGCAGGAGGCGTGGGTTCAATCCCTGGTCAGGGAACTAAGATCCCACATGCCACATGGCGTGGCCAAAAAAAAAAAAAATAATAATAATAAAAGGCAGGGATTCCCTAGAATGTACATTCTAGGCCGGGTATAGGGAATAGAGCAGCCTCCCTTTACCTTTGGTTTGGGGAGGCAGCTCTCTGGGGCCCTGGGATAAGAAGTGGGTTGGGGGTGAGTGTCTACCAGATAAATTTGGCAAAGTACAAATTCGAGGAAGCTTATGTGGCCCAGATTCCAGGGCTGCCAGGTGCCCATGTGTCTGAATACACTGCTGGGCAGTTCTCATAAACTCTCTAGGACTACAGGCTCTCCCTCTCCTAGCTAATCCAGTCCCATCTCTCTCTGCCTCAGAGAAACCTTCCTAGGCTGACTGTCCCCCACCCCCAGTTATCATGGAGGGCTCTCAGAGACTGTAGAAGAGAAAGGGGCTGGAAGCAGCAGTTGGGCTGTGTGACTTTGGGCAGGGCACTTCCCCTCTCTGGGCCTCGGTTTCCTCCTGCATAGCAGAGGAGGCTGGATTAGTGACTCCCTAAGGCACCTTCCAGCTCTGACAGGCTCGGAGCCTGTGTTGACTGATGTATCCTAGGAGATAGGAGCACACAGAACCGAGTCAGCTGGGAGATTCCTGTTGAGGTATCCCCCCCCTCCTCCAGAAAGCTGGAGCGCCTCCCTTCCCAAGACACACCCTCCAGGGATCCTGGCTGAGATTGTGATGGGTGGAGGGGGCATATCACCCAAGTGGTGCTGCTGATTCCCAGGGTCCCTGTTGTCAGTAGAGAGGCCTGTGCCTAAGAACAAGAGCTTGTGTCAGGCAGGGCTGTGAGACTCTGCTTGCTTCTAGGGGAAGGGAATGTGTGTGTCAGTGACCAGCCAGCCTCCAGGGAATGGGGGGCGCGGTGCATGAGGCAGCTAGCTTGTGGGATGGTGTGTCCAGAAGAGCAAACACAGGGGCAGTTTACTGGGGTGTGTGCAAGACAAGGAGGCTGACAATGGGAGGGAGGAAAAAAACATAGATGAACCGCAGAGCCAGGCTTTGGGTTAGGGCAGGCTGTGTGGCGAGGCTCCAGCCTTTTGGGGAAGTTACAGAAGATTCAACACACAGTCAAACACAGTTTTGCCTGTGCCTAGGTTTGTCGGTTTGTTTATAGGTGCTGTGCTGAACTGCACTGTTCTGAATTGCAGTTGTCACATTCTATTGTGGGGTATCTGTGCAGGGGTGTTGTCAAGGTTTTCTGAACAGCAAGTGTCTGGCTGTTCGCGGGGAGTGTCTGTACAGGACGACATTGTAAGGCAATAGGCAGCTTTTGTCCGTTTGGGGTACTCTCAGATTGTACGAGGGGCATCAGTTCTGGCTGTTAGGAAGCCTTGGGCTGTATTGGGGGAATTGCCAGGCTGTGAGGGATTCCTGGCCATGTTTTGGGTGCCTCTTGCCCTGCCATCTCTTACACACTGGGAGAGAGGTCTTCTGTCTTAATCAGTCCCTCCGCAGGTAGGCAAGCAGGCAGTTGCAACCCGCTCACACTCGCAGTAATTTTACCACGGTGCCTAAATCAGGAACAGGCGTGAATTGACCTTTTAACCCCTTCCCTGCCACGGGATTAGACTGTTTCCTGTTCAATCTCCTCCAGAACCAGTTCCATCCCTCTTGGGGCTCCCCCCCACCCAAGGAGCGGATAAGCAACCCCCACATCTCTTTTCTCCCCCTCCTCTCTTGAGCCTTGCGGGGGGCCTGAGGGCCAGGCTGGTGCAGGGCCTGGCAGGAGCTGAGGGCCCAGGCAGGAGTGATAAATATTGAAGAGGAGGGATTTCGGTGTGGGCTGGAGCAGCTGCAGTGGTTCGAGTGTCACACTATCTCTCCCCAGGTTTACTGACCCATTTCCATTCACGCGGCTGCCGGTTTCCTAGCAACGGCAACAGTCCCCCCAGAACAGGCGGAGTGTGTGTCTGCCATTAGCGACTGCTGCAACTGTGTCAAGGTTACCCCGCTCCCTGCAAACCCACCCCGGCGGGTTTGTTTTCTGCCAGCGCCTGGCACACACCGTGCCAGCCTGGGAGGGCGAGGGAGGGGGCCGGGGGCCAGCCCAGGGGCTTGGGTTGGGGGGGGGGCGAGGAGGAGCTGTAGTTCCCGGTCCAGTGGGAGCCAACTTGGACTGAGGCCGAAGCAGCCGCCCCCCCCCCCTTGGCTGGTGGAATTCCTAAGCCCGAGGGGAGCAGGGGGCGGGGCTGTCCCTCAGCCCTGACCCCCGAGATTCCAGAGCCTGGGGGGAGGGGTGTGGACAGAGGGGCCTCCGGGAAGCCTGCCCGATCTGACCCCACCTGGCTTGTTCTGCTCCTGCCCTGGCTTCCTCCCACTTCTGCGCGGCTCCATGCTCTTCTCTGCTCTCAGCTCTTTGTCCCAGCTTCTGTGCCTGGTCTCCCCCATCAGACTCCCCAGGGCAGGGTTGTATTTCTCCCATCAGACCAGGGGCTCCCGAGGTTGGGGTTCATGATACCTCCTTTCCTTCTCTTCCCTCAGCACCAGTTCATGACTGTTTTTCTAAATGTCATGGGAGATGAGACTAAACAGTTGGTGTGGCAAAGGATAATTTTTCTTAACAGGGACTAGCAGGGCAAGTACCCCCATTCCACCCACTGGGGGAAGTAGGTTCTGCCTGCACTCCCCAGCCTGGCAGCACTGTTTGGGAGTGGCCATTGGAAGTAGAGTACCCCTCTTTTTCACCCTGGAAGCCTGGCTGCAAAGGGTTAAAGCAGCTCCCACCTCACCTTGGTATGTGAGCTTCCCCCAGGCTGGGGGGATGGGAGGATGGGGGTCTGTCGCCTTATAGCCACTCATGTGGTCAGCTCAGACCTGACCAGTCACATTCCTGCCCAGGAGGACCGGGGCTTGAGGTGGAGGGGCAGGGGCCTGGAGGGGGCTGGGTTTGTAGGAATGGGGGGGTGGGTACCGAGAAGGTGGGGCAAGGGGCTGCTGGGAACATGGAAGGATTGTGCAATGTAAACCTCTGGAAGCCTGAATCAGCCTCCTATTCCTCTGGGTCTGTCTCCCTGTCTTTCCTCCCAGTTTGCAACCCCCCAAACATTCCCGTGGTCCACATGGCTGTGACACAGGTACAGATCTGGTCCCAGTTCTAAACAAAGAAAAGAGTGTGGCAGAAGCAGTTTCTGACATGTAGGGTGGCCCAGAGATTTGTGGGTAGCCTCCAGTGTGACTTTCTGGTGCTTGGAGGAGGTCGGCTGGGTTTTTGGCTGGGTCAGAGGCTCTGAGATCTAGGGTACAGAGCAGGCTGTGCTAGATAGTAGAAAGAGACCTGGGCGGGGACCCAGGAAGCCTGGTTCTCTGCCCAGTCCTGTACCTGACTCCTCATGGTCTCAGTCTCCCCATCTGAGGGGCTCAGGCCAGTGGTCTCTTACAGCCCTCCTGTCCTATTGGTCAGTGGTTCTGGGTGAGGGATGAGGAGTGGGGGGCAACGGTCTGGAGGGATTGTGGGAAGCTGCCAGCTCAAGGGGGAGTTTGCAACGTGATCCCAGAGCGAAAATAGCCCAGGTCATTTTCAGCTGCTTGGGCGGAGGTATCTGATCCCAGCAGGGCAGGGCAGCTTGGGCAGGGGGCAGGGAGGAGCATTCTGTAAAGCTCTCTGGGAAACCAGACCCCAGGATGGGAGGGTGGGAAAAGGTTGGCATGCCCGGCTGGGCTTCCTGAGACCACCCCCTCCCCGCGGGGGCTCTGGAATGGAAAGATGAGGAATGCAGAGGGTTAACAGGAGGTGAGGGCTGGACTCCAGCCCCCTTTGGGTCATGGCCTGGATGAGGTGAAAGGTCAGCCCCAAGGAGTCCAGGCACAGCTGGGGAAAGAGTAACCGGATCCTAGCCCTGCTCAGGGGATCATAGAGCCGCCTCCCCCAGGAAAGGTGCTTTGACATCCCCAGGAAGGAGTTTGTTTCGAGGACTTGTTCTCAGCAAGCACTGGGGGCTAGGGGAGGGTCCTGGCCCAAGGGGTCAGGGAGAGCTGCAGGCCTGGAGCCCCAGCCAGTATGGCAGTGCTTTTTCATCCTAAGGTCAGGGGAGGTGGAGGTGAGCTTGCTGGAAAGGTTAGAGGTAGCCTGTTCTGGCCTTGCTCCTACTGTGTCCCATTTATGACTCTGATAGCCAACATTGGGGATTGGGGAAGCTTAAAGGTAGGAGACTACCCCCCAGAACACACACTGATTAGTGAGAGAAGCTGCCTGATACTAGATGGTGACGCTGAGATGTGTTTGGGGTGGAGAATTACACCCTAACTCTGAGATGGCTTTGCTGTGTGTGGTGGGGTGTTAGAGGGTAGCATGGTGTGATGGGAGGCAGAGATAATACACGGAAGAACGTGGGCTATGAAGTCAAGTTTGACCTGGGTTCAGATCCTTGCCTCTGGCTTAGGCAAGCTATTTAACCCAAGGCTCAGTTTCCCCAGCTACAAAATGGGACTAATAGTACTCACCATAAAGGGTAATTGTAAAGATTGGCACAGAACAAGTGCTCAGTAAAAAATAAACCTTAGTGAGCCTCATTATGTCCCAAGGTCACACACTAGTGTGGCACCCGCATTAAAACTGGCAGTCTGGCTCCAGAGGAGTTGGTGAGCCGCTAGAGTTGGTCTGAGGGAGAGGATAGTTATGAGAATGTGACTGGGTCAGTGTCCCCAGGGCTCTGCAGGAGACTGTGGGAGTATCCAGGTCACTTGGGCTAGGATGGGGTGAGGTGAATGATGTTTAGTCTGTGGCAAGGGGTGGCTGGGGCAAAGTTCTTCTTAACGCCAACCTCTGGGGCTGGCGACAGCCCCCTGTTCCCCACCCCGGCGGGTTTGTGCAGCCATGTGTGGGTGTAGCTCTCCCCGGAGTGTGGCTCTAGGTATGTTTGAGAAGGCGCAGGCATCCCAAGAAAGAACAAGTCGCCTTTTGTACGAGTCCAGCCCGGGGCTGGGCTAGGCCCTCTCTGGGGGATCCCCTGTTTCCGCGCCCAGCTCCCTGCCCACGGACAGCGCCCCAGCCCCGCCTGCCACCTGAGGGGGGCCGCGAGGCTGCCTGAGCGACCCCTCCCGGGACCCACGCTTCGGCCCGGAGCAGGGGGGCGGGGTCTGGGGCAGGGGCGTGTCCGAAGACCTGGCCCCGCCCCATGACATCACTCCAGGTGCTACCAATCTCCGGGAGCCGTGCCTACGGGCGGCCCGCCCCTCCCAGGCTCCGCTCTCCGGAGATCTGGAGGCGCAGTAGGTGGAGGGGGAGGCAGCGCCGGCCCATGGGGCGGGGAGACCATTGAAGGCCTCGCCCTTCCTGCTCTGGGCGGGGCTGAGCGCACGACCCTGAGAGTGTACGGAGCAGCTCCCAAGACCTCCTCTCTCCTGGTGCGCTCTACCTTCTTGCCCACCTGTCCAAATCTTACCAGGTACCACTTTCTGCAGGAAGCCTTCCAGAACCGACCTCCACCCAATCTTTTCTCTGATGACCTACCCCCTTTTAGCGATCCTCCGTCATAACGGCGATACCGGTACTGACTGCTCCTAACAGCAGCAGCCGTCCACTGAACGGTTTACCAAACTGCTCCTTGTTTTTCATTGAATATCTTACCTGATGGGTCTCTGATTGCTTTCTACCTTGTCTTATGAGCCTTTCTCAGCCACTGGGTTGGAAGTTCCTCTGGGCAGGAGTTCCAGACATGGCATGGCTCAGAACAGGCACTACTAAATGTTTAGGATGGATAGTAAATGAGGAGATAGGCTCACGGAGGGAAAATATCCTGGCAAAAGTCACACAGCAAGTAGGTAGGACAATCAAAGCTAGAAACCAGGTTTCCAGGCTCCATTCAGGTCTTTAGTTCTGGTGTGTGACTAAGAGTAGGAAGCTGCACAGAGGATGCCATAGACCTTCCCTCTTCCCGTAGGAGGGCTTCTCCCCCCACCAAAGATCAGAAGAACCCGAAATCTGTTTTCCTCTGCAGTCCACACACCTTGTACCAGAATCCCTGACTTCTGAGAAGATGAGGAAGAAGAGATGTTGGAGGAGCTGGGAGGGCTTTTGCAGGCCAGAGTGGCGGTTCTGGGCTATAAGGAGTACTGTGATTCCAGTAATTGGGGGGTACTGGTTCTGGGGACATAAAGCATTTCGCTTGCAGGTGGGAGGTTCCAAGCGGGGCAGGGAGGAGGGTTGGGAGCCAAAGTATGTAGGGGGTTCAGTGCGAGGGAGGCAGGGATTGTGCTGGGCCAGCACACCCCCCACCACCGAGCCGGCCCGGTGGAATGCTGTGAGGCCCGGGGGATGGGGCCAGGCAGCCAAGGTGTCTCCGGTGGCACAGAAGCAGTTAAGAGCTGCCTCAGCCCGTTCCTTCAGACAATTAGTGACATCTCGCTTGACAACACCACACTGAGCTGATGCAGACCTCAGCCCCCCTCCCGGCCCCCCCATGGCCGCTTCAGCTGTTTATTCTTGGGCTTTAACAATTGGGATTCTGACTTGGAGGAGCGGGCGCCCTGCGCTGCCCTCTGACCCTCCGTCGCCTTGGCAACTGGAGCCCGGTAGGCCTGGGCTCTGCGTTAGGATTACAGATCCTGAATTCACAATCTTGCTGCTCCCCTGCAAGCAGAAGCAGCAGCAGCAGCAGCATGCGGGATCTTCAGCTAGACTGGAGGGGACAGAGAAAGAGGATCCCCAGGGGCCAGCCTGAGGCATGGGTGGGAACCAGGGATGCCCACAGGCACCCCAGAGGGTGGTGCCCCCCATGGAGTGGAGCAGGGCCCAGAGCTCTGCTCAGCTCCCAAGGTCTCCCATCCTCTCTCTGGAAACTTTCTTCCTGGTAGAGCCCCGAGGGCAGGGGCCAGGCTTCTTCATCACTGCCCTCTCTCCCCCTCAGTCTGCCCCCTACCATGCCCAGAACTCCAAGTGCCAGCAGACTGTGCCCCTGCAGTGCCCGCAGCCATGGCAACAGGCCCCCCTCCCTTGTCAGCTCTCCTCCTTTCTCCCTCCCCACCACCACCATATCCCACCCCCCCACCAACAGCCAACTGCCCCAGCTGAAACCGGAGCCGATGCATCTGTGAGCCTCATGCCCAGACCCACATTCCATTTCTGTCCTGTCCCCCCCAGCTCTGACGACGACATCTCCCCCTCCTCCTCTTCAGGCCCCCTCCCTCCTTGCCTCCGTCTACTCCTGCTGCCCCACACACACACACTTTATCACTTAGTGTCTCCCCCTTCCTCCCTCCCCAGTCTCTTGAGTGCGTCTCGCCCTTTCACTCTGTGTCTGTTGGTCTTTGGGTGTGTCAGTCCCTCTGTGTGTCTCCAGCTCCCTATGGTGTCTTCAGTTCCCTGAGCCTTGCCCCGTCCGCGGCACTCCTTCTCCATCTCCTTCCCCTCTGCATGTGTCTTGCTCTCTCTCTCTGCCTTTGTCTCTGCCTCATCCTGCCTGTCTCTCTTGTCTCTTTGTCTTTTTCCTCCTCCTCTGTCCCTCTCTTCCTGAGTCTCTTTTTTGCTCTTCTCCTTCCTCTCTGGCTTCTTCTCTGTCTCTCCCGCAGCCCCTCCCTCCTCATCTCTTCCTGCCTCTTCACCCTCATTCTGCCCCGTTTCTCTTGCCCCCACATTCTCCCTCTTTCTGTCTCTCTTTTCCTGAATCTGATTCTTTGCCTTGGTTTCTCATTCTCTCTCTCTCCCTTCTTCCGACTGTCTCCCTTCTAGTACATAGATTTCCTTCCAGCCTTCTTTATCTATTTCCCACTTGGCCATTACCCTCACGGCCCCTGGGTTGGAACTGGGAGAGGGGGGCCCTCCAGAATCACCCCGAAGGAGTCCCCTTTCAAGTGGGGGCCAGATGTCCTGGCACCCCATTGGGCACATGTAGTTGAACCTGAGATGAGGAGGGGAGGTTCTATGGTCAAAGAGCCCACAGGGGGCAGGGTACCGGGAACCAAGAATGCCAGGCCTCCCTTCCCAGGGCTTCAGAGGACAGGCTCCATCCATCTAGCTTACCTTCTACCAGCCCAGGTGGAGGCAGAGGCTAGTCCTAGGGGCTGAGCTGGCCCAAGAAGCCCCCGGCTCTAAGAACTCAAAGTAGAGCATGTTTAGGCTTCCCTCACTGATTCCTGGGATTTGTTCCTCCCCTGCTACAATGAAAGCTGTTTCAGACTGTGCCTCAGTTTCCCCCAGTGGCACGGGGTGGGGGTGGGGTACTAACCTTGCTCTATCTCTGACTTTTTTTAAAGTACCTTGAGTTCCTGGAGCAAAATCGGGCTTCTAAAGAACAGGGAAAGGGTAAAGTGACTCCCAGCCCCTTGCTCACCACTACTCTGTGCCGGAGGGGGACTCCAGCACAGAAGAATTTGTTTGGCTCAGGGCAGGGGTAGCATAAGGGTCCTGTCTCCTTAAGTATCTGGTGGAGGACAATGCCCACCACCACCACCCCGCCAGCCCCCGCCCCCCCGCAAAGACTGGCAGCCCCTGCTGTCAGGCCCTCCCTCCCTGTCTGGGCAGTGGCCTCTAGCCCTTCTCCCCACAGCCCCTCTTCAGAATGAGCTTCGCATCATGGGAAGCAGGCCCTGGGGTGGGGATGCCAGGCCTCCAGGGCCCAGCCCTTGCCTCTGGGTGTGATGAGACCTGGCCAGACAGACAGTTCTAGGACCCTGGGGTCTGGGCACTACTCACCAAGTGGCCAGGCGGGGGAGTAGGGGTGCCTGGGGGAGGCGGGTTGCACGCAAGGCATGCTGGGCCCCCTCGGCGGGTGGGTGGGGGGAACAAAGCTGGCATCGAGGCCTCAGCTAAAATTAGCCGCTTCCCTGCGCGGGAGCGAGCATGCCTGCCAGCCGCCCAGATCGCCGCTGCCTCGGCAGGCCATCTGTCGCCACGTTTTGCTCAGTCCCCCAGGGCCCCCCAGCTCCAGCCACCCTAGGGGCTAGACAACTCTGCTCTGAGGCTGGCCCCGGCCAGGGTTCTGGGCTCTGCTGCTGTCATGCTGTGTGACCTCAGGCTAGGCCTGTCCCTCTCTGAGCTTCTGTACAACGAGAGGGCCCCAGACACTGACCTCCCAGTCCCCCAGTCCTTCCGAGCACCAGGTGCTGGTGCTGGTCATGGGGGCTGGAGTGTGGGCTGCCTCCCTCCCCTAGAGCTGGCCCTCTGGTCCAAAGTTTGAAGGTGGGCCAAGTGGGGTTTCGGGTAAAGGTCAGGCTATATGACAGACTCCTACCCATTTCCTTGATCTTCACTGGACAGTAGGGCAGCTCTATAAGCAACAACACCCTAACACACACGTGCACACACAATCAATCTCCAAGCAGTCTTAAGAAACAGCTTCAGGTGGGAAGCCTGGAGGTGGTGGCTGAGTTCAGCCGATACGAGCTTGATCTGTGGCTTGGGCACATCTCCTGCCCTCTCTTAGTCTCTTTTCCCCTCTTCAATAAGAAGCTCCCGTTTCCTGAGCACCTGTCCACTTCATGCTGCGTTATCTCATGAGGCTGACGTTATCATTCCTGCTTTACAGCTGAGGAAACTGAGGTACAGAAAGCTGAGGTTCCTGGTGGGGAAGCAGTGGAGCCAGGGGTTGGACCCGCTGTGTCCTCCTTCCCGTGGCCCCAGGACTGTGCTTGCTGGTCTGCAGCCTCAGTGCTTCCCTGGCTGCCGCCTCTTCCCCACCTCCCCAAAGCCAAAGAGACTGAGCCTCTGCTGCAAGGTCACTCCGCTTGGCCTGGGAGGAGTTCAGACTTGAACCCAGGCCCCTTGGCTCCTGTCCTCCCTCACTTTCTGGCCAACAGGCTGGGCCTGTTCCCTGGGTGAGTCATGCCCCTGGACTTTGGCCTCCTTGTCAGGCTCTGTGGCCTGAATTTGGAGAGGGGGCCCTTGTAAGAAAGAGGGGCTCCCCCGGCCACAGCGGGAGTCTGAAGCTATCGTCCCGCTCCCTCAGTCCTGGGCCCCCGAGGGCATGGTGACGGCAACCCCTACCCTGCCTCCCCTCCCCCACCTCTAAGAAGTCTTGCAGGAACTGCTCCTCAGGCCTCGTTGACAGCCTCCCTCCACTACACAGCCTGCCCCCTCCCTCGATAACAGCTACATTCAGTTAGAAGTGGGGTGGGGGTGGCTGCCTGGGGAGGTGGCATTTTCAGGTTGTCTGTGTGCCCAGGCGGCTTTCTTCCCAGCACTCATCTTCCCCAGCTCCGGGCCAGTGGGTTACCCAGGAGGGAGCCACGGCACCTCCCCTGCTGGTGTTCAGGGACCAAGGTCACGCCCAGAGCCCTGTGCACCTCCACCTCCTGGGGCCAGTGGTGTTTGTCACTGGGGCAACATGTGGCTGGGCCCGGCTCTGGCAGTGCTGGGGTGACATTCATGCCCTGTGAGCTGTGACGCCTCTGCAGGCAGAGGACGGCACCACCAGGCTGGCAGTGACGGGGGAGGGGTGGGGTGGGCTGTCACCCGTCCAAAGCAGCCAGGGTGACATGTCGTTTACCCATCCTGCAATCTGGAGGGAGGACTGATGGGGAAGGGGTGAGGTTGTGTCCCTGGCTTATACTCTGTGTGTTCGGGGGAGGGGTCCGTACCTCTGTCACACCTGGAAGGTGAGGGGTGTGTGTGTGTGTGGAGAGAGAGAGAGAGAGAGAGAGAGAGACAGTGAGTGAGAGACAGGCTCTCTGTGCATTTCACATCCTATCAGTGGGTGAGGGGGCGCCTGGTTGTATGTCAGTTACACCATTGTGAGGGTGACAACCTGTGTTCTTGTCTCATACTGTCTGGGGGTATCAGATGTGCCCATCTCAGGCTTTGGAGGAAGTGACAGGTTCTGTGCTTAGCTCATCCTGTTAGGAGGGTAGTCACCCACTCGTACTCCTGTCTCTCTGACTGTTGGGTATGTGTGAGATGTCACCATGTGCCTATCTCATGCCGGTGTGGGGAGTGACATGTGTGATTATCTCATGCTGTTGGGGGGTTGTCAGTAACTCGGGAGCTTGTCTGTCACCCTAAAGAGACGACATGTTGCCCAGTGGTATGGGGCGGACAGTTGGCAGGGCCCCAGAGGGCAGGCCAGAGCAAGCACCCAGGCCACGGGCACAGGGACAAGCTGGGATGGGGGAGTCTCTGTTCCACAAGACCTACCTTCTGACCCAGGTGCCAGCCCTTGGGACTGTCCCCCAGGAGGAAAGACCCAGTGTTTTGCAGATGGTGTGGAAAGGGGCCTCTGGGGCTGGGGCAGGTGTGACCGGGGAGGTGGGGTGCCAGGCAGGGCCGGCATGGGGGCCTGTGTCCCCGCAGGTCTGGGAGACCCTATTGCCTGCCTCTCCTGCCCCTGAAACTGTTAAACTAATTAAGGCTGTGGAGCCGCAGGATTAATCGGGGCAGCTCGGCGGCGCGGGCCGGGAGCTCAGGTAGTCGATTAGTGCGCCGCGGAGGATATTGGATTTCTGAACCGCAAGTCAGCACTATTCCGGCCTGTTATCTCTCCCAGGCTCGAGGGTCAGGAGGCGGGAGGCTCCGGGCTCCTGGCCGCCCCGCCCGGCGGCTCCGGAGCAGCCACGCCCCCTGCCCACTCGCGTCCCCACCCACCGCCCCTGCCCTCCCTGGCCCTGCAGCAGGTTCCCGCTCTGTCACCCTCGGGTCCCCTCCATCAGGCTTGCGACCCCAGTGCCGCCCTCCGCCCCCTGTCCCTCCTGGCCTGACTCGCACTCTGTGCCTCACTGACTCGATCCTCAGCCTCTGACTCGTCTTCCCTGTCGCTCTCCCTGTCCCCCACTCTGTTAGCCTCTGTTAGCCTCTCCCATCACCCGTCTCTGTCCCTCTGCTTCTGTGTTTGTGTGTGCCTGTCTCTGTTCTCATGTCTCTCTGTCTCTGTCTCTCTCCCTGTGTGTCTCTGTGTCTCTTTCTCGCTCGCTCTCTGTCTTTTCCTCTCCCTCTGGCGCTCAATCTCTCCTCTCTCTCTCTCTCTCTCTCTCTCTCTCTCTTCCTCTCTCTCTCTCTCTCTCTCTCTCTGTCTTTTACTCTCTCTCTCTTGTGTGGTCTCGGCTGGTGTCTGCAACCAGAACAAATCTCCCCCAGCCAACACCCCCTGAACAAGGAGGCCAGAGCAGCTAATGGGAAACATGTGATTCTGCCTTGCGCTTGGAGCACCGTGAAGGGAGCCTTAGTCCCAGCTCAGCCCCTGCTCCCCCCTTGCTGCATTCCCCCCACCACGCTGTCCCCTGCCTCCCAGCATCCCCCCAGCCTGTGCGGGCGCAAGTTCCCCAGTCATTTACATTTCCGGGGGTGTCGGAGCTGGCGTTTATCAGTTGGGGAGTATCAGGCTGTGGAGGGGTTGGGAGCAGCTTTACTCCTTAGGTCGCCCCAGCCCTCAGGGCCAGGCAGACCTCATGCAGACTCCCCCCACCCACCACCACCATATGTAGGAGAACAGGGCCAAGATGAGCTGAGCTGTGGCGGCCTGGGGGTGGGGGGCAGCCAATCCACCCCCACTGGAGGGCTCTGGGGCCACCCAGATTTCCATCTTTTCCGCCCTCCTGGGCCTCTGGGGAGCTGCAGAGGTGGGGGCTCCCCAAGGGCTTGGGAGCTGCCCGGCTGCATTTCTCTGCCCACCCAACCAGGGGGGAAGGGGGGACGGATCAGAGGAGGGAGGCTCTGGCAGGTTGGAATTCTCCTTCTCTGCCTGTGGATAAATTGTCCCTAATCCAGGCTTGGGGAGTTGTCTGGCTCCTACAGAAAGAGAGAGAGAGAGAGAGAGAGAGAAAACGCAGGAGATAGGGAGGGAGGAGGGAAGCAGGCACACAAACAGTGACACAGACACACACCGTCTCACAAAGGGTCTCCCATGCACACACACATGCGCACGCGCACACGCACTGACAAGTTACATAAAGGCACCACACAAACACTGAGGCACCGTTTTACTGATAGGCATACCATGGCACACAGACTCACCCATGTTGACATTGACACAGACATACAATGACATGGCACAAGGACCCACTGACATACACAGATGCACAACGATAAAGTCATACAGCACACACACGCAGAGTTACGTGAGCACATACTGACCCACAGTGAAACAGACCCACAGGGACACTGTGACCAGTCATGCCATCACACCGTGACCCTGAAAACCCAGAGAAAGGCAGAGGTAGGAGGGAGGCAACACTGATCCACAGTGACACCAGTGCCCGCAGTCACAGGCCTTGAGATTGGAAGCCTGCAGGGACAGCAGAGGCACCGCCACACGCCCCGCCCCAGTACACACGCCCAGAGAGTCAGAGATGGGCAGAAGCCGGTTCAGCTCCTGACAGCAGTGAGATGCAGAGAGCTGTGTGCACACACGGGCACTCACCCCCTGACCACAGCTGGGCACACCTTGTCACACACTAGGTACACACTCACACCTCTGTGTCCCCACAGGCGTGCAAACATAGGCTCAGCTGGACACACACAAAGAACTGAACAGACCCAGGTGCACACACCCACACGTATAATTGAAGACACCGAACACAAGTAAGTATCAGCTCACTCACACACACACACGCATACACAAGTCCCATATGTGTACACTCTTACACATATACTCGTATAGACATACAAATACACCCAGAGAAGCATACAGAAGGCTAAGTAGACCCAGGAAGCCCCACACAGGTGTATTTGCCCAGACAGCTGACGCTCACAGATGTGCATTTGTACAGGCAGGATCTCTCACACACACACACACACACACACACACATTCCCAGGCAACCAAAACCTATAAGCAGTCCATGAGGCCTGGTTCCCAGACCCACTCTCGGCTTCAGTACAGACCTCAGGAAGGCAGACAAATGGGCAGGAAGCGGTGGGGGGGGGGGAGGGGTGGTAAGGAGGGCCACGGTTATTAAAGAAAACAAGAGACATATAACCAGTCGCTGATGGAGAAGGGTAAATGCCAGCTGCGTATACACCTCTCATGAAAATCTGCATTCACCATCACTTTGAACAGCAACTTTCACACCTACGTTGTAAGTGAGCTCTTAGCACTTATAGTTTCCCCAGAGTGCTTCTCCCCATTCATAAGCTCTCCCCATTTTTTAGATGAGAAAACTGAGAGCCAGAGAGGTTAACTGACTTGCCCAAGATCACATAGTTGGTGAGAGTTGAGCCAAGGACCATTCTGACTCCCAAGGCCAGGTTCTTTTCACCATAGCATGTGTGTTCATGTTCACGCATACATGTACCTACCCGCACGACGATACTACCTGGGGTTTCAAGAGATAGGCTCACACTCCCCAGTGAAATGAAGTTGGAGCCAATTTCATCCTGTGCAAGAGTGGACCCCATCTAGGATGGCCTCCTGGTCCCTCTCTCTGACTCATCCTGTATCCATGCTTATGTCTGGGGTGCTGTTTTTGTTTCCACAGATGGGAGCTTGCCTGCCTGTCTGCCCATTGGCCTGGACCCCAGAGCCTGCCCAGCTAAGTGTGTGCAGAGGGCCCCGGCTTTGGGGTGACTCTCAGGCCGCCGAAGAGACCACCCTGGAATCACTGGCGAAGACAGGCCTTTCTTGCTGAGCTGGGCCTGTCTGCACAGCCTGCTCAGGTAACAGTGTATAGGGAAGCTGGGTCTGTGCCTGGCCACCCCAGGAAGTGGGGATCAGGGGTACTTCCTTCCCAGTCCTAGCAGGGATTTCCCCCCTCCCAGCTTAGGCCAAAAAGAGGCCCTTTAGAATCAAAATATTTTAACCCAACTTACTCAGACTCCCCATTATCCAGAAAGGTGAGGTCCATGGATATACAGGCGGTTCCCTGGAGTCCTGCCTCCTAGTCTGGGGACTCTCCCCTGCACCTGGATGACCTGAGAGAACTGGGAAGGGAAAGGGGTTGTGACAGTGACCAGAACCCAGGACAGAGGTAGAGACCAGAATACCTGATGTGTGAAGCTGACCCCGCAGGACCCTTCTCTTCTAGAGTCTGTGGAAGCTGAGAGGACCTGGGTAATTTGGGCATGCTAGGCTGCCCTCCTGATATGAGATGGGGCAGGGGTGGGGGCAGGACCCACCTCCCAACTCTGGGCCCGAATTAGCCCACCCAGGCTCGAGCCACAGAGGCCAGGTGGGGCTGCCCTGCCCTGCAGAGGCAACTCCCCGAACTGACACATGAAGCCTCAAGCCTCGGGCTCCAGGAAGCTCCCTAGAGTCCAGCCTGCCTGGGGACCCCACCCAACTTCCAAAAGAGCATTCCTGGGGCCTGAGGTCTGGGGGCGGGGCCTCCTGGGATTGTAAGGGTGGGGAGGTTCAGCTGTGGGAGGATGCAGAGCTGGATGTACCTGACTGTATATGCACAGGGCATCTCGTGTGCAAGTCCTCCAGCTTGTGTGCAAGCAGGCACATGCAGGACTCTGTCCGTAGGTGTGCAGGGTTCTGCACACAAGAGTAAGTAGACTGGGCTGGGGGACATTCAGAGGCTGTGTATGTGGTACATCGGAGTGAGTGTGCAGGATTCAGAGCGTGTCCTGGGCAGGTGTGGGGATACTGGAGTGTTATGTGTGCCACGCTGGATGGTGTCGGTGTGCAGGGCTCTAGTGTACACTGGAGAGGTGTGTAGACAAGAATCTGAACACACTGGGGTGATGTGTGAGTACAGTGGGGTAGGGTGTGTACACGAAGATCTTCGGCGTATCACCGGGGAAGCGTGTGTTCAGGGTTCTGGCTGCACACTGGGGGTGGTGTGTGCACGTGGCTCCGTTTGTGCTTTGGAGGTGGGCTGGGCAAGCCTTCAGCTGAGCTGGGCTCAGCAGTGCCCAGCCTTGTGGCCAAATTGCTGAAGTCACTTCCTTTCCAGCAGCAACTTTCCAGGAGGAGGAGTTCTTCAGACCTGGGCGGGGAGGGGGGGGCGCAGAACAAGGAGCTCTCAGGGGAAGGAGGTGGGCGGTGGTGCGAGGCTGTGGGGAGGGCCTGGTGGGGCTGGAGGAGGGAAGTCCTCCAGTAGACAGAAGGAAAGACAAGGACAGGAGTCTGGAAGGGCCAAGGGCAGGAGGGGATGGGGGCGGAGCAGGGCGGGAAGCACAGTCCCTGGGTGACCTCGGAGAGAGGAAGGGAGGGCTGCCCGGCAGGGTGACCCTCAGGTTCAGCCAGAGCTGGCGCTGGTGCCCACACACCTGGCACCCAGGGCTGGGGGCTGGCAGGGGGCGGGTCTGGGGCAGACCTGCTTGCCAGGTGCCCCGCTCCGGGCAGGAAGGGGGTGGACAAGGGCTGCACAAAGGAGCTCTGTGTGGCTGGGGGTAGGGTGGGGTGGGGTGTGCTGTGCTGTGGTGGGGAGCCCTGATGATTCCAGGGGGTGGGGCGGGGCTTGCTCCCCTCGGGGGCGTCAGTGGCTCTAAGGGGACACCTAGTGGTGAGGGAGGGTAGTGCATGGGATGACCTAGGTGGGAGGGGTGCCGAAGCTGAGTGGGGGTAGATTAGAAGTCGAAAATTAGAACTGGTGGTTGGGACTAGGACAGTTAGAGGAAGCTTCAGGGAAGGGGGGTGACTCTCTGGACAGTGAAGAAGTTTGGTTTAGAGGAGCCCAACAAACCTAAGTGCAGACTCCAGCTCTTCCCTGTCATGGCTGTTTGTCCTTAAGGGCATTACTTAACCTCTCTGAGCCTCCATTTACATGCCAAATAAGTGACAGCTGCCATTATTTTTTTCATCATTGGTATTTTTGTTATGATTTTGGTCTGGAGTCAGGTTGGAAGAAGATCTTCAGGTACAATTGGGTGGCTGGGAGGGGGCTGAAGAGAAGGAAGTTGAGAGGGGTGATGCATAGTTCCTGAAGGGGGCAGATCCTGGGAGATAAAGGCCCTGAAGGGAGGTGATGGGGGAAGTTTCACAGCAGCAGTGATAGCCCCTTTGATGCAGAGTTTTCCATTTGAGGACATCCCTGAGCCTTCAGTCCGGGCTGGGAGGGAAATGGTGTTGGGGGGTGGGGGGAGGAGTATGCAGGCTAGAGAGAGGGTCATGAGGCCGGAAGTGAGAGCTGGGGCTGGCAGCCTGGCTCCCCTGGGGAGGCTGTGGGTGGGGGAGGGGAGGCTGCCTGGGGAAGGGGTGGGGTGGTCACAGCCGCAGCGGGGGAGGGTGGGGCTGGGGACTCAAGGATGTGGGCTGGCCCTTCCCGGCACTGTGCACAGCAGGTTGGGGCCCCCAGCCCCCTTCCCTCCCAGCCAGCTGGTGTCCCCATAGGCAGGCTCAGACACACTGACCCAGAAGCAGACAGATGGACAGAAGAACCTTTTCGACTTTGTTCACAGACGTGGGATAGGTGGTGCCCTTGGGAGGGGTCCAAGAAAATGGATGCCTGGGTGTGGTGGGGAGGGGTGCCAGCTGCTTCCCTCAGATCCTGGAGGCTGCGGGAGAGAGCAGTGGACAGAGTCAGGAGGTCTGGCAGGACGACGTGCCCAAAGGTCTTCACGGGTGGGTGGAACAGAAGCAACCGCTGGAGAGGAGGTTTCTCTCTTCTGCCAAGATCACACCCTCAGGCCCCAAGTGGGAGGTCTCCAGAGCAAGGAGGGTTGGTGAGCCCCACCCTCAGTAAGGGAGGGATGATGGCTTCTGGTAGGCATCTCAAAGAGGGCAGCACTTGTGGATCAACCGTACTGTTGGAAATTTGACCTGGAGACTCCACAGAGTCTGAGCCCCTTCCCTCCTTTGTGAGTGTCTTACCCACAGTCCTTCCTGCAAGAGCAACAGTGAGATTCTTGAAGCAGAGAGAGCCTAGCCTGGAAGGGGCCAGGCCACAGTCTGCCGGCAGGCATGAGAAAGAACAGAACCCTGAGTGATCGAGTAAATGGGACAGTGAGGAACAGCTGAGGCCTGGGACCTGCAGGGACAGGGGATGTTCTGCCTGGATGAGCAACAAAGAGGCCCTCCTCATGCCATTTTGTGGTCTTGGGCAAAGTCTCTTTCCCTCTTCCGGTCTCAGTTACCTCATCTGTAAAATGGGAGGCACACGAGGTGGCACTAGAACAGCGTAGCCACTAGGGGAGCCAATTAAAAATACAGATTCCTGGGCTTCCCTGGTGGTGCAGTGGTTGAGAGTCCGCCTGCCAATGCAGGGGACACGGGTTCGTGCCCCGGTCCGGGAAGATCCCACATGCCACGGAGCGGCTGGGCCCATGAGCCATGGCCGCTGAGCCTGCGCGTCCGGAGCCTGTGCTCCACAATGGGAGAGTCCACAACAGTGAGAGGCGGGCGAACCGCAAAAAAAAAAATACAGATTCCCAGATGTCCCTTCAGATTTATGAGTCAGACTCCCCTGGACTAGGGTCTGGGTGTCTGCAAGGTTACATAGCTTCCCCAGGCCCAGGGTTTGGATGCCAATGGGTTAGATGATTTTAAGGTTCCTTCCAGCCTTAAGTGAGACCACAGCTCTAGAAGGAGCACTTTCAGGAGTGGCTGAAGGAGAGTTGCGGGGGCTGGGAGTGGAAGGAGGCTTTGGACTTGATAGAATTATAGGAATCTTGCCACTTAGCAGCTATGTGACTTCAGGCAAGTTATACAACTGCTCTGAGCCTGTTTCCTCTGTAACATGGAGACAGTAAACCATGTCTCCCAGGTTAGGTGAAGATTCAGTGGGTCATATATGTGGAGGTGCTTCATAGATTGCAAATTGCCGCCCACCAAAGGCGAGTGGACGAGTGTCCCTGCCCACACTCTCCTGTCCCCAAGTCAGCTCTGCAGTCTTCCTGTGGAGTTAACAACTCTGGGCAGCGATCCTCCCAGTGGTCAGGGACCATTCAGCTCCCTGCTCCCCCAAACCCCAGCTCCTGGGGATCAGCCAGGGCCCTGAGTCCCCAGGCTCCCTTGGGTGTCAGACAGGCCTGGATCTAAATCCCAACTCTGCCCTGACCAGCTCAGGGAGTCAGTCGGTAAATATTTATGTAGCATCCATAACCCAGGTCCTGGGGTCAGGGGATACAACGGTAAACAAGACAGACACAGTCCTTGCCCCTGAAGAGCCCATACTTGGGGAGCAGACACACTGAACAGCCAGTTATACAAGTAATTGACTGCAGTCATGATAAATACTGTGAAGGTGAAATAAAGAGGGCTCTAAAAATATGTAGCAGGGGCCGGATGGAGGCTAGAGGTGGCATGGAGGGCGGAGAATGTCCCTTTTCACATTCTTAATCTCCTTTCCTCCTTCCACATCCTACTTGGGTCCCACTTTTCGGTCTGGAGAGGAAAGAGAGAGAGGCTCAGGGGGAAAGGCAGGGCTGATGGTTCTGTGTGCCTCATTCATTCATTCATTCGTTCAGTAAATTTTTTTTTCTTTTTTTTTTTTTTTTCTTTTTTTTTTGCGGTACGCGGGCCTCTCACTGTTGTGGCCTCTCCCGTTGCGGAGCACAGGCTCCGGACGCACAGGTTCAGCGGCCGTGGCCCACGGGCCCAGCCACTCTACGGCATGTGGGATCCTCCCGGTCCGGGGCACGAACCCACGTCCCTGCATCGGCAGGCGAACTCTCAACCACTGCGCCACCAGGGAAGCCCAGTAAATATTTTTTGAAGGACATTTGTGGGCCATGTGCTGATCCGGGGGTTGGGAGATATACACAGAAGTCAGCAGGACAGAAATCCTTGCCTTCATGGTGCTTACCACCTTCCAGCGGATGGTTTCCTCGACTGTGAAAGCAGGGATGATAATCGTATTGATCTCAGGTTTGCAGGGGGGTGAGATGAGGTAATCCATATAAAGCACTTAGTCCAGTGTTTGGCAGCAGAGAAAGTGTCCCCAGAATATGAGCTTTTGTCGTTGTTGACCCCCTGGTATGATTGTTAAACCTCTGACCTCAGGCACTCTTCAGTTTTTCTTTGCAGCTCTTATCCCACTAATAATTAAGTCACTTACAATAATGTGATAAGTGTTTGTCTACCCAGTCTTTGTGCAAAGTAGGCACTCCATAAATAATGAGTATATGAATGAGTGAATGATGTCACTTCATCTCAGCCTCCATTTCCTCATCTGCAAAATGGGGTTATTAATAGCCCCTACCTCGCAGGATTGGTATGAAGAATTAAATGAAACGATGCCTGGACAGCTTCCAGCCCAGTGCCTGGCGCGCAGTAGGTGCTTACTAAACCTGAGCTGCGGTGGTCCTTTCCAGGCGCTGTCCACGCCCCGAGGCCTGGGCGCAGGCCGAAGCTGCTCCACAGCACCCCCAGCTGACAGCCAGCGACTGGCAGAGCCCCCAGGCACGGGGGCCCTCTCTCTTTCAGGTCAGCTGGGTATGCGCTGGAGGGAGTACTGGGGGAGCTGGGATTGGTATGTGGGGGAGACCGGGCCCCGTGGGCAGGTGGGCAGTGGTTGGGCTGTGGCCAGCAGACCGCTGAGATCTCCTCTTGCCTGTCTCGCTGCCCACAGAGATCTCCAGTGTGACAGCCCAGGCGACAGAGCCGAGGGTGAGTGGCCGGGGTTCTCCTAGAGCCCTGGGGATGGGGCAAGAAGGAAGAGGCCGTGTCCTTGGTAGGACTTCCGGGCCCTCTGACAGGGGCCTGGCCCTCTCCTGACGTTTGATCCACCTTGCTGTTGGGCTTCCCTCTCAAAAGCGGGTGAACTGTTCTTCCGCAGCCCTTAGCCAGAGTCTAGACAAAAGTGGGTGAGCTGTCAATAAGTGGAACCGGAGCCCATGGGGGTTCACGATGTGTGTGGTGGTTTAGGAAAAGCTGGGGGTCAACAAGGGGATGGGGCTTCGGGAGGGGACTCAGGGGAGGGGTGCAGGGGATCACTGAGGACATGGGAATCTGATGAGGACTTAGGCGTTCGGTGAGGGACCTCCTGCCTGTGCTGCCCGGCAGGTCCTGGTCCCGGCTTCTCGCACCCTCATGTCAGCCCCGGCCCCGCCCGGCGGCCCGCGGAGGACAAGGTCAGGATGCGTGTGAAGCCCCAGGGCCTGGTGGTGACTTCCAGTGCCGTGTGCAGCTCTCCTGACTACCTCCGGGAGCCCAAGTACTACCCCGGCGGCCCCCCCACCCCCCGGCCCTTGCTTCCCGCCCGGCCCCCTGCCAGCCCACCCGACAAGGCCTTCGCCCACACCTTCTCCGAGAACCCGCGCCCACCCCCACGCCGGGACCCCAGCACCCGGCGCCCACCAGTCCTTGCCAAGGGGGACGACCCGCTGCCCCCGAGGGCGGCCCGTCCTGTCTCCCAGGCCCGCTGCCCCACCCCCGCGGGAGACGGCAGCAGCTCCCGACGGCGCTGGGACAACGGGCGGGTGAACCTGCGTCCAGTGGTCCAGCTGATTGACATCATGAAGGACCTGACCCGGCTCTCCCAGGACCTGCAGCACAGCGGCGTGCACCTGGACTGCGGTGGCCTCCGGCTCAGCCGCCCACCTGCCCCGCCCCCCGGGGACCTTCAGTATAGCTTCTTCTCCTCACCCAGCCTGGCCAACAGCATCCGCAGCCCTGAGGAGCGGGCCACTCCCCATGCCAAGTCTGAGCGGTCCAGCCACCCCCTCTACGAGCCTGAGCCTGAGCCTAGGGACAGTCCCCAGCCCGGCCAAGGCCATAGTCCCGGAGCCACGGCCGCGGCCACCGGTCTGCCACCAGAGCCCGAGCCTGACGGCCCTGATTACTCAGAACTCGCTGACGCGGACATCCTGAGTGAGCTGGCCTCCCTTACTTGCCCCGAGGCCCAGCTGCTGGAGGCCCAGGCCCTCGAGCCACCGTCGCCTGAGCCAGAGCCTCAGCTCCTAGACCCCCAGCCCCGCTTCCTGGACCCGCAGGCACTAGAGCCGCTCGGGGAAGCTTTGGAGCTGCCGCCCCTGCAACCCCTTGCTGATCCTCTGGGGTTGCCGGGCCTGGCTCTACAGGCCCTAGATACCCTGCCCGACTCCCTGGAGTCGCAGCTGCTCGACCCTCAGGCACTTGACCCCCTGCCCAAGTTGCTTGACGTCCCTAGCCGCCGTCTGGAGCCCCAGCAGCCCCTGGGACCCTGCCCGCTGGCTGAGCCCTTGCGCCTGGACTTGTGCTCACCCCATGGCCCTCCTGGGCCTGAGGGTCACCCCAAATACGCCTTGCGGCGCACTGATAGGCCAAAGATCCTGTGTCGCCGACGGAAAGCCGGACGGGGACGCAAGGCAGACGCCGGCCCCGAGGGCCGTCTGCTGCCCCTGCCTGTGCCCACAGGGCTGGCGGCTGCCCTGGCTGAGCCCCCACCCCCGCCCCCACCCCCACCTCACACCCTGCCCGGCCCAGGCCCAGTCCCAGAGCTGGAGCCCGAATCCTCCCAGACCCCAGTGGTCCCTACCCGCAGAGGCAAGTGCCGGGGCGTGCGGCGCATGGTGGTGAAGATGGCCAAGATCCCCGTGTCACTGGGCCGGCGGAACAAGACCACGTACAAGGTGTCGTCTTTGAGCAGCAGCCTGAGCGTGGAGGGCAAGGAGCTGGGCCTGCGCGTGTCCACAGAGCCCACCCCGCTGCTGAAGATGAAGAACAATGGGCGGAACGTGGTGGTGGTCTTCCCACCCGGCGAGATGCCCATCATTCTCAAGCGTAAGCGCGGCCGCCCTCCTAAGAACCTCCTCCTGGGCCCCGGCAAGCCCAAGGAGCCAGCGGTGGTGGCAGCCGAGGCAGCCACTGTGGCGGCAGCCACCATGGCCATGCCGGAGGTGAAGAAGCGGCGGCGGCGGAAGCAGAAGCTGGCATCTCCCCAGCCGTCCTACGCAGCAGATGCCAACGACAGCAAGGCCGAGTACTCAGACGTCCTCGCCAAGCTGGCCTTCCTGAACCGCCAGAGCCAGTGCGCTGGGCGGTGCTCACCGCCCCGCTGCTGGACACCCAGTGAGCCTGAGTCAGTGCACCAGGCGCCCGACACACAGAGCATCTCCCACTTCCTGCACCGTGTGCAGGGCTTCCGACGGCGAGGTGGCAAAGCAGGCGGTTTTGGTGGCCGGGGTGGGGGCCACGCGGCCAAGGCGGCCCGATGCTCCTTCAGCGACTTCTTTGAGGGCATCGGCAAGAAAAAGAAGGTGGTGGCCGTGGCAGCCGCTGGGGTCGGGGGCCCTGGGCTCGCTGAGTTGGGGCACCCGCGCAAACGGGGCCGGGGGGAGGTAGACGCTGTGACTGGGAAGCCCAAACGCAAGAGGCGGTCCCGGAAGAACGGGACTCTGTTCCCGGAACAGGTGCCCAGCGGCCCAGGCTTTGGGGAGGCGGGCACTGAGTGGGCCGGGGACAAGGGTGGTGGCTGGGCCCCTCACCATGGGCACCCAGGCGGGCAAGCTGGCCGAAACTGCGGGTTCCAGGGTACCGAGGCCCGGGCCTTTTCCTCCACTGGGCTAGAGAGCGGGGCTTCGGGCCGTGGCAGCTACTACAGCACAGCCGCACCTGCGGGCCAGACGGAGCTCAGCCAGGAGCGCCAAAACCTCTTCACCGGCTATTTTCGCTCACTGCTCGACTCGGATGACTCCTCCGACCTCTTGGACTTTGCCCTCTCAGCCTCTCGCCCCGAGTCCCGGAAGGCATCAGGCACCTACACAGGGCCCCCCAGCAGCGCCCTGCCCGCCCAGCGGGGCCTGGCCACCTTCCCCAGCCGGGGAGCCAAGGCCAGCCCGGTGGCGGTGGGCAGCAGCGGGGCTGGGGCGGACCCCTCCTTCCAGCCTGTTCTGCCCACTCGCCAGACCTTCCCGCCGGGCCGGGCAGCGAGCTATGGGCTAACCCCCGGCACTTCAGACTGCCGGGCAGCCGAGACCTTCCCGAAGCTGGCTCCTCTGCCTTCTGCCGTGGCTCGCTCACCTACCGCACACCCGCCCACCAACACCTACCCCCCACAGTACGGGGGCTACGGGGCTGGACAAAGTGTATTCGCACCCGCTAAGCCCTTTACGGGCCAGGACTGCGCCAACAGCAAGGACTGCAGCTTTGCCTACGGCAGTGGCAACAGCCTCCCTGCCTCACCCAGCAGCGCCCACAGCGCTGGCTACGCCCCACCGCCTACCGGTGGCCCCTGCCTGCCACCAAGCAAGGCGTCCTTCTTCAACAGCTCTGAGGGGGGCCCCTTCTCTGGTTCGGCCCCCACACCCCTGCGCTGTGACAGCCGGGCCAGCACGGTCTCACCCGGCGGCTACATGGTACCCAAGGGCACCACAGCCTCTGCCACCTCTGCCGCGTCCTCGTCGTCCTCCTCCTTCCAGCCCTCGCCTGAGAACTGTCGGCAGTTTGCGGGGGCTTCTCAGTGGCCTTTCCGGCAGGGCTATGGAGGCCTGGACTGGGCCTCGGAGGCCTTCAGTCAGCTCTACAATCCCGGTTTCGACTGCCACGTCAGCGAGCCCAACGTGATCCTGGACATCTCCAACTACACGCCACAGAAGGTGAAGCAGCAGACAGCCGTGTCCGAGACCTTCTCCGAGTCGTCCTCCGACAGCACCCAGTTCAATCAGCCCGTCGGCGGCGGTTTCCGGCGTGCCAACAGCGAGGCCTCGAGCAGCGAGGGCCAGTCGAGCCTGTCCAGCCTGGAGAAACTGATGATGGACTGGAATGAGGCATCGTCCGCCCCCGGTTACAACTGGAACCAGAGCGTCCTCTTCCAGAGCAGCTCCAAGCCAGGCCGCGGACGGCGGAAGAAGGTGGACCTGTTCGAGGCCTCGCATCTGGGCTTCCCGTCAACTGCCTCGGCCAGCGCCGCGGGCTACCCATCCAAACGGAGCACCGGGCCCCGGCAGCCTCGGGGTGGACGGGGTGGCGGGGCCTGCTCAGCCAAGAAGGAGCGGGGCGGGGCGGCGGCCAAAGCCAAGTTCATCCCCAAGCCCCAGCCGGTCAACCCACTGTTCCAGGACAGCCCAGACCTCGGCCTGGACTACTACAGCGGGGACAGCAGCATGTCACCACTGCCCTCGCAGTCGAGGGCCTTCAGCGTGGGCGAGCGAGATCCCTGTGACTTCATGGGACCCTACTCCATGAACCCGTCCACGCCATCGGACGGCACCTTCGGCCAAGGCTTCCACTGCGACTCGCCCAGCCTCGGTGCCCCTGAGCTGGATGGCAAGCATTTCCCGCCGCTGGCCCACCCGCCCACGGTGTTTGATGCTGGCCTGCAGAAGGCCTACTCCCCGACCTGCTCCCCGACCCTGGGCTTCAAGGAAGAGCTGCGGCCGCCACCCACAAAGCTGGCTGCCTGTGAGCCCCTCAAGCATGGGCTCCAGGGGGCCAGCCTGAGCCATGCAGCTGCAGCCCAGGCCCACCTGAGCTGCCGGGACCTGCCGCTGGGCCAGCCCCACTACGACTCCCCCAGCTGCAAGGGTACGGCGTATTGGTACCCGCCAGGCTCGGCCGCCCGCAGCCCGCCCTATGAAGGCAAGGTGGGTTCAGGGCTGCTGGCTGACTTCCTGGGCAGGACGGAGGCCGCGTGCCTCAGTGCCCCACACCTGGCTAGCCCACCGGCCACACCTAAGGCCGACAAGGAGCCACTGGAGATGGCCCGGCCGCCCGGCCCACCCCGTGGCCCCGCTGCAGCTGCTGCTGGCTATGGCTGCCCACTCCTTAGTGACTTGACCCTATCCCCCGTGCCGAGGGACTCGCTGCTGCCCCTGCAGGATACCGCCTACAGGTATCCAGGCTTTATGCCGCAGGCGCATCCCGGCCTGGGTGGGGGCCCCAAGAGCGGCTTCTTGGGGCCCATGGCGGAACCTCACCCTGAGGACACATTCACCGTCACCTCCCTGTAGTGCCAACTGAAGTGCCGACTGGACCTCGAGGTTTTGTTCCTGGGTGAGTCTGAGGATGTGGGTGCGGTGGGAAGAAGCGGGGGGTGGGGTGGGGGTGGGGTGGGGGATGAGGACATTAGAGCTTGGGCATGGGGAAGAAGTATAGCAATGAGCAGGAAGGATTTGAGGACAAGACTGGGGACCCGAGTTGGGATTCAGGGAGTCTGGCATTAGGAACAGTCCTAGGGAGGAGATGGGGCCGTGGGTGGGGAGCCCAGTGTGGGGCTTGGGCATTCAGGGGGTCCCATTGTTGAAATGGCTGGAGGACCATAGACTGGATGGGGCCATCTAGTTCGGTTCCTCAAGCGTTCATTTCCCTCATCCATGCTAGGTCCTGGGCAGGGACCACCTGAGTCCCAGGAAGCACTCACCACTTGACCTCTTGCAAGGGAGGGCGTTTGCATCGCCCTGCATGTGACAGATGGAGAAGGAAGCAGGTTGGATAATTATCCGCCGAGGCCCATCCAGGATACTGACCCTGCCTGCTTCCTTGTCTCCCTGGGAGCTTCATTTAGTTCAAGATGCAGTCTGGCAAGGGCCAGACTGAGGGTGTGGTCAGTATGTCCTTTTCTGCTCTCCCAGGGTACCCCAAAGGCTATTTTTCAACAGGGGTGTTGGGATCTCCCTGTGCCTGGGGACCTGTAGCCAGCAGATCTATCCCCAGGCAGGATGTTTCCTACCTAGAAAAAGCCAGTCCCTTTCATGAAGCCAAATGCTTTTCTTAAGAATTCCATTAGGGAACTCCCTGGCAGTCCAGTGGTTAGGACTCCTCGTTTCCACTGCAGGGGGCGTGGGTTCGATCCCGGGTTGGGGAACAAAGATCCTGCGATCCTGCAAGCCGCACTGCGCGGCCAAAAAAAAAAAAAAAAAGAATTCCGTTAAATATTGTTAGGTATTCAGATATTGTTTTATCAGGTACTGTCACCTCCTTGAGTTTTCTTAAGATTTTGTGTTTAGGCAAAGGAAAATAAAAGAGGGGAAATGCCCCCAAAGTGGTAAAACGGGACAGACTTGGAGGCATCATTTTCTTGATGAACAACCTGCTCCAGAAATGCAGCCGTAACTGGCCCATGAGATCCCACTTTTGGAACAGACCTGTTACAAAAATTGACCCAGACGTGGTGGGTGGTGATGGAATGGGCTGGGGGCCTGTCTGAGCCCCTCACTCCCTGCCACCTCTGCTACTACTATAGCCTCCTGGGAGTGCCTTTTCTTGGAGAATGAATAGCAGGGCTCCTGGAAAGCCCCGTCCCTGCTCTGGGAAGACTGTTCGAAGCCAGGGTGACTCAGGGTCCTGAAGTCATGTCAGTGGAAACTTATTACCCCCTCTCTGCCTGACCTCAGCTCCCTTGGTGCCTGAAGATGGCAAAGGGCAGCACATGGGAGTCAAGAGGCCTGGGGAAAGACCACTCCCCAACTGGCCAACTTGCTACATGCCCTTGACCAAGCTTTTGCCCCTACTCCACCCACCCCCCCACCTCTGTTTCCCCATCCGTTGAAGGCAGTTGACTTTGATAATCTCTTGGGCTCTTAAAACTCTGCATGGCATAGACAGTGGACCAGACTTCCTTGGGGGACAGCATATTTTTCCTCCTAATGAAACCAGACCAAGATTAAAATGGCCTTCCGTTCCCCATGCACCTCGTTGCAAGCAGCAGAGCCACAGATCTGAAGCAGGCCAGGGAGAAGCTGCTTAGGGTTTAAAATGTCAAACTCCTGATCCTTCTCACTGGAGGGGAGATGTCTCATGGATAATCCAGACATGCGAAATAATCTGAAAACCTTTCCTCCTGGGCTCTGGGTGGGAAAATAAACGGGTGAGGGGGCTGGGTGTTTGGGCAGGTCACGGCTCAGTGAGATACATAATGGAACCACCCAGTGAGGCCTGAACGCAGGAGGAACTGGGATGCCATCCAGCCCCACATTCTGGCCCCGCTCCCCACTCAGAGCTGGGAGTTGACAGCACTGTCCTCAAACCGATGCATTCAGTTGTTCCAGCCAGAGACGTCTGTCCAGCACCCACTGCACGCCAGGCACTGGGGACACAGCAGTGAACACCTCAAACAAGGTCCTGGTCCTCACGGGGCTTCCAGCTTAGCGGGAAAGACAGGAAACAGAATGACACAAAGCATCTGGTAATTATCTCTGTCGGAAGGACAGTGCAAGAGGAGAAAAGCTAGGAGGCCGTGAGGGCTTGCGGCCAGCTGACCAGATGCTGAGGCTGATGCCTGAAAGATGAGGGGGCGTCAGCCAAATGGGAAATGGGAAGAGCATTCTGGGCAGAGGGAACAGCAGTGGGTAAAGCCCTGAGGCAGGAAGCGGCTCAGCTTTGAGGAGCCGATGGGAGGATGGCAACACTGCGTGAGGGGGTGAGGGGGCAGGGCCAGATCATGCAGGGCATTGGAAGGAGTTTGAACTTTGTCCCAAGACAAATGGGGAACCACTGAAGCGTTCTCAGCTGGAATGTCGTGGGCCACAGTGGAGCAGGGCCCGTGTTGAAGGAGGGAGACCGGCTGCAGTAGCCCAGGCAAGCAGTGGTGGTGGCTTGGACCATGGTGGTGGGAGGGCTGTCCGCCTTCTTTATCCAAACACTCCCTCATCTAGGGCAAAACCACCACCCCGCACCCCGCCCAAGGACTGATTACAATCATTGTGGGAGTGAAGAAGCCTTGGGGATATAGGGGAGGAGAACAGTGAGGAAAAAGAGTTAACAGAGGGAGTGTCACTGTCAACAGAGGGCTTAAGCAGGGAGGACAGTGACACACTCATTCACCAACAGGCAGTGGGCCCTTCTGACCCTGGGCACAGGGGGAGCAGTCACTGAGCTTAGCCTCACATCTTGAGCCCCTCCATGCCCGTCCCGATACCAGGCACGGGGAAGACAAAGCAAACGTGGCCCCTGTCCTCAGAGTGCCCATCCACCCCAAAAAAGCTAAAACAAGCACACAGAGAGCCTCAAAACACCTGGTGGGAAGTGGCAGGGAGAAGCAAAGCTCGTGCACCAGGAAGGTAGGCCATGGGGTCAGAAGTCACCTCTCTGTCCCTTTGGTGAGAAAAGGGACATATATTCATGCTGGGCCCTTTGTGCAACACTGCCTCACTGACCCTTCACAGCAGCCTGGAAGGTGCGGGGTCCTCACCCTCACCCCCCCATCAGAGAGTTGAGGAAACAGGTACAACTCTGAACCCTGCCCAGGGGATCCATAGGTAGTAAATGGCAGAGTCATGATTTGAACCCAGTACTGCACCCCCTCCCAGCCTGGATGCTCTGCTGCCCCTCCACTCTGTGCCCCTGATTCCCCATCCGCAAAATGACGGGTTGGTTGGATGCTCACTACAACCCTTTCTGGGTCTGACGTTTTAAATGGATTTTGAGGTTCTGTGATAGAAGGTACATCTGAGCTCGTCCTTGAAGAATAAGCAAGATTTGGACACACGGAGATGGAGACGGGGGGAAGGGCATTCCAGGCTGAGGAAACCGTGAGCCAGGGCAGGTCACATCCCAATGTGAATTAGAAGAAGAAAGCTTGGAGGAGCCAGAGTGGGGAATGTGGGACCTGAATGGTCTGGGAGCTGCGTTGATGGGACAGAGAGGGAAGTGGGGCCGGGGTGGGGTGGGGATGGGGGTGGTGAGGGAGACTTGGGCCCTGCAAACATCTTCTAGTCCCTTAGATGGAATGCAGAGCCAGACAGACTGGCTCCGCCTTGGGCCCTCACGGCTGAAGATCAGCCCTTCCAGACCCTGGGGAAAGGGTGGGAGGGTGGGAAGGGCCCTCCAAGGTGTTTAGGGATCTCGAGTCCCCCCTCTCCTCCCTATTCCCTCTCAGGCCTGGACCTGAGGCCAAGAGAAATGTCACAGGTCCTCCAAGGTTACACCAACTGGGGCCTCACCGGAGCAGAAGGCAGCTTCCAAGGCCACCAACCAGCCAGGGTCAGCAGGCATGGCCGGACCTGGGCCAGGCACTGGCCGCTCTGGGCTTTGTCTCTCCATGTCTTGAAACCTCAAGAGGTCACCTGATCTTGTCTCTGGCCCTAGGCAAGAGGCCCTCACGTCAGGGGTCAGCCAGGCCTGCCCTGCCGCTCCTGGGCTCCTCTTCCCACTCTCTGGGGCTATCCTCCCTCCAATCCTATCTCTTGCCTCTCCTGCAGCCATTTTCAGGCCAGGCCTTCTTGTGCTGAGCCCTCATTTCCTGGAAATATAATCTCTCCATGAGCATGCCCTCTCACGCTCCTCCTCTCCCATCTCCCCACATCCCTGTGGACACAGAAGAACCCAAGGGAGCAAGGCCCTGAAACTGGAGGGTGCTGGCTAGGAGCATGCCTGTGGGCACAAACAGGCCTCCGTGCAGAGCCTGGTTCCATCCCTTACCAGCTGTGTGACCTGGTGAGTCATGTCACCTCACTGCATCTCTTGTGAGAATTAAATGAGATTACCCGTGAAGCACTTAGCTTGTCCCTGGCACACAGGAAGCATGTAATCAGTGGTTGGTAGATGGGTGAATAAAATACCTCCCCACCGTCTGTGCGCGTCACACACCTCTGACCCTTTCCTCCAATCTCAGGACTCCGTAGCCAGCACTCCTTCACCTGCTCTTCATGCTTCCCTTCTAGGAAGGAGCTTGTATTCTAGTATGGGTTTGGGGCCTTTGGCAGGAGGCTGTGAAATACCACCTAGTTATATGCCTTAACAGTGGGGCTGAGTCCTCCCTGGGCGGTCCAGAGACAAGGTAAGCCACAGACCCCACACCAAGGGACCTAAAGCCTGTTGGGCAACAGGACCCAGACTCCTAAATGACCCAGGTCAGCTAGAAACTCTATCCACACACAGTTATCCACAGCAGTCCTCTCTTTTGGTACAGATAATCTGAAAGAAGATTGCCTTGTGATTTTGTAATACATCGTGATTTCTCTCCCAGCAGATTTGCCCTCCTTGTCATCCTAACTTTTGCTGCCATAGTGCCCTCTGTTTGTGCTGGAGGGCAGGAGGAAGTAGGTTAATTCTGTGTTCAACCAGCATGAACCAGGCGCCTGCCCTGGGCCAGGCATTGCATCTGGTACTAAAGGTACCACTGAACAAGATGAGCTGTGTCCTGCCCTCATGGAGTTTACAGCCTTGAAGCAGGTGTTCATTTCAAGCCTCCATGTGGGCATCACTCTCCAGGGGAGGGACTGAAATGCTCCCACCGGAAATACCAGGGACCACCCTCTTGAACCACGGGCAGGGCAGACAGCAAGAGCTTCCTGGGGGGGCCGGGAGGGCAGAAAATGGGTCTTGAACAAATTTGAGGCTTCGGAAGCTATAGCCCTAGCTCAGCCACCTGGGTCAGCACAGCCAGTGTGTGCCAGGTCTCTGCTCCAACACCTGCCCCCGCTTCCTGAGCCCACAGCCCCCATTGTGGCTGCTGAATGTCCTTCAGCATTTTGGGATGCATGGTGTCTGGAGCAACCTCCCCCCCGCCCCAGAATATTTACTGGATGAATTGATTTAAACATGTCCGCTCTTGTGACTTCATTGCTTAACACGTTTTGATTGCATCCTCCCCTCGCCAGCCTCCTTGCCTCCAAAATAAAGGCCCGACTTCCTCACCTGGTATTCTGGGTATTCAAGGCTGCTTCTTCAGCCCTGACCTCCTGCTCACACAGCCTCCCTTTCCAGCTCTATACTGTGGGATCGGGAGGGAGCTTTCCAGGCCCTTTCCCCAGTGTGCCCTGCATCTTTGCTTTAGCTGTTCCCTGGCCTGGGCCGCCCTTTCCTAGTCATCATCCATCTCCCACCTGTCATTTCCTATCTTTCACTCAGACACTGCCTCCTCCAAGAAGCGTTCCAGGATCCTTCCCAGGCGCAATTAATCTCCAGCCCTTTATGCATCCATGACAGCCCTTCCGGGGAATGTTTTCCTCACCATGCCATCAGCTCCTTTAGGCTGGTTACTCATCTCTGTGCTACTCATCTCTGTGCACTGTCCCTGTCTCCCCAGTGTCTCATCTTGCCGGGGACACTTCAAGGGTCAGGATTTTTTTTTTTTTTCCTGGAGTCAAAGAAGGGCATGTAGACTAGGAAGAATTGTGAGAGAAAAGGTTAGGCATCGGGGAACGGGGCACGAACTGGTTTCTCTCAGCCCTACTGATATCAGATGCACTCCTAAGGATGAGGGGTGTATAAATAAACCAGTTCCAACTCTCAGGCTAACTGAGCTTTTGGAGTTCTGTAAATTCAGTGCCTCCCAGTTTACAGAGAGGAAGAGGGACTCGCCCAAAGACACAGAGCCACCCAGGCAGGGAAGCACGGAAAGGTAGAGCCAGGAAGGCCCCTTGGGGATCACCCAGTTCCATGTTCTTGCCGCTTCCTCAGCCTCCACTCAGTTGCAAGCCCAGCACATACCCAGATGTGGGACAGATGCCTGTCCTTACATAGGCATCTCCGATCAGGAGGGTGGAGAGTGTGGGTGTTTGGGGTGGGGGCGTGTATAGCCTCCTCCCAGGACAGGTAAGGAGCATGAGGCTCTGAGAGGTGAGAGATACACAGAAGGTCACACAAGCTTGGTGGGCAACCATGGATGTAAACCCCATTTGGTCCCACTAGCATCCCTCTCTATGCCCAGCAGTGGGGGGAGGTAGGAGAAGATCTCTAAGGAGGGAATGACTGGCAGAGCTAGAGTTTAAGGAATGCCTCTAGTCACTGGTGGACAGACTTTGAAAAACTTCCCTGGAGTGAGGAGGAGAGCCACACACCCACCCACATGCCACAGCCTACCTATCCCCAGTTGGAAGCTTCATCCCTCAGAGAACTCTGGGTCCAGAGGGTATCTCCATCTGTCAGGCATGGTCTGGGCCTCAGGGAAGCAGTATCCTCTCCACATTTAAGGGACTCAAAAGCCTGACTTTGCCTGAAGACATCAGAAGGGCTGGATCAGCCTCCCTGGGCAGCTGTGATTTGTCTCTGACCCCTTGTCTTTGGTGCTCTATCTCAGTGCCTGAAGATCTCTGCCATTCCCTGTTCAACCCCCTTATTTTACATAGAAACTGAAGCCCAGAGAGGGAAAGGACTTGCCCTGGGTCACACAGCATATCCGTCTCTCAAATCCTCATGCACTCTTTGCCTTCTGCTCCACTGCCTTGTTTGATGTTGAGACCCTTTTCTGGAGGGTAGAGACTGGAAGGTGGGGTTAGACCTTAGCTCATGGCCTGGCAGTTAGTGGCTATGAATACATGTCTGCTGGTTGCTTGAATGAATGCTCCTTTTGCCGGGGAGAGCCGCTCTCTTTGGACAACCTGATTTATATGTGATCTGTAGCATTTTAAATCCCTGCTCAGCTCTTCCTTGGCACCCCCAGCGCCAGCGCCCACTGACAGGCAGAGACCACTTAAAGCCCTGGCCTCACAGATGGTAAAACTGCTGGAGCATGAGACTCTGGAACGTGCAGTCCTTCGTTATGGCGGCACTAAAAGGTTAAGTCTCGTGAACAATGGCTGGCATCCTGGGGCGCCAGCCACATGCTGGCATTGGGGATACGGAGGTACCCCACGCAGGTCTCTGCCCAGGAGGAGCACAGAAGGGAATGATAAGTGCCCCAGTAGCTATGGTAACAGGGCGGTCTGAGGAGGCGTCCGGAGATGTGGAACACCTGACCTGGACCTTGACTCGCCGATCGGACTTAGACCGGTCATGGCTCTTTCGTTCAGTCGGCACACATCGTTGACCCCAGCATGTGCTGGGCGCCGTGCTCAGCAGTGTGTTGAAGAGCCACAGTCCCTCTCACCAAAGCTGGGTGAGGTGCCCCCACTGTGCTCCCTGAGTCCCCCAGGGCTCCTCTTGACACACCCCCATCTCCCTGCATGTGATCGCCTGGTTTGGGGTCCGCTTTGCTTCCCTCTGTGCTCTGTGAGCCCCTCAAGGGCAGGGACCAGATCCATCTTGCTCTCTGCTTTGTCTCCAGTGCCCAGCACTGGGCCACCTGGCCCAGCAGCACTGCTTCTGTTCCGTGGCGAGTTGAACCTGGTGAAGTCAGGGTTCTGCACGGCCATAGCATTCTGCTTTCTCCCTGGCTCAGGAACCTCTGTTTTTGATTCTCTCCCCATCCCCCACCCCCCCCATCCCCCCAGATTCTGGCCAAGTCATGAAAGCTGGGGAGGGCGGTGTTAGGAGGAAGGTGAGACAGCGGTGGCTTAGCAGAGGGTGAGAAAGCCTCCCTGCTGCCTGGCCGCCGGCACCACGGGAATGGTTCTGGCAGGAGCTGCCTGCTGGGCTGAGATCACCATGGAGACCTGGCTTGGAGAGGGTCACTGGCAGTGGCTAAGGGCTGGAGGGGGCGGGGGTGACAGGGATTTGTGCAGAGGCTCCCAGCCTGCCCCGGGGCCCTTAAGGGGAGCAGGGGAGGCTGGGGTTCAGCACAGTTCGCTTGCTAAGTAGTTTGGAGCCGCCCGTCCTAAATCGCCCCCTCACTTGTCACCCCAATACACCATATCTGTCACCCCAACAGAGGTGCCTTAGCTTGGCAGCTGTTCTTCAACTGCAGTAAAGCTGTCCTACAGATGCCCCCAGCCCTCCAGCTGAACCTGTCTCCCCACCCTGTTTATCACCCTAACTGGAGAACTGACACCCACCCCAACTGTATCCCCTGCCCCAATCACCCCAGTTGCAATACAGCTTTTCTCCCCATCACCCCAGTTGTAATACAGCTGTCGCCATAACAAGCACACCTCTTACCCCTATGGCTAATATTCCATCCTCCCCTCACCAGCAGGAGACCTGACAGCTTAACAAAGATGCAGCTCCTACCCTCCCCCTCATGCCTCTGCATGCCACCTGGGCTGAGGCACCAGGATGGGGTGCTGTCCCGCCTCCCAGGAGCCCACCTGGCTCCCTGAGGGGAGTCCTGGCAAGTCCAGCCTTGGGACAAAAGTCTTCCTGGGGGCTGACTGCCCAGGAGACAGCAGCCAAGGCTGAGCAGAATTTAAATGTGGCCCCGTTGGAAAGGGAAGCCAAGAAAGAGGACAAGAGAGGGAAGGCTTTCTGTGGCTGCCTGGTTCCTGCAGGGGTGGGGGAGGGTGGATGGCTTGCTGAGGAGTCTCAGAAGGTGGTTTTAGGACCCCCACGCCTGCCCCTTAATTTTGGTGGGTTGGTCACTCACCCAGTGTAGGAGACATGAATTTCAGGGCTCTGAGAAGAGCACAGAGCTCTAAAAGAGCCAGGCTAACGACTGGAGGTCTTGAGAATAACTGAGCCCACCCCTTTCCCACTGGGCATCTTCCCACTCACCCCAGCAAAGCTAGGGGTCTGGATAGGGAGTCAGGTCCCCAGAGCCCTGCAAACATAATTAGGACTGACTGTCTAGGGAAAGGGGGTACTTGAGATCTCTATTGTCTGGTGATTGTAGGGACTGGGGACTCGAGATTTTCTGAGCTTCAGGAAGGCGGGGTGCAGCCAAACACAGATGGTATTGTGTTGGGCAATTTCTTTATTCCTTTATTCAGACCGACTTCCTCATCACCTCACCTCTCTAAGGAACAGAATGACATTGATAGGGAATGGGGAGAAGGTTGGATTTGGAAGAAATTAAAGCAGTGGTTCACACCTGTGCTGTGCTAAGGCCCTGTCTTCGCATTATGTCATTCCTCAGAACAGCCTAGGTAGGAGGAATTACTAAACGGACTGTTACATGAGGAAGCCGAGGCTTGGGGAGCCTAGCTGGCCCACGCCTCATGAAGATAATGACTAGTACTAATTAGAATCACTTATGACACATTTATGGACCAGGCTTAATCTGCCTCAAACCACTGAACCTTCCCAACAAATTTACGGGATAGTTCTGTTATCCCCTTTTTACAGATGAGTAAACTGAGGCTCACAAAGATTCACTGACTTTCCCAAGGTCATAGAGCTATTAAATGGTGGTGCTAGCGTTTGAACTCAGCTGTGTCTGACTCAGCTCAAGTTCTGAACAGATTGCACTGCCTGGAATCCCAGCTCCTCATCCAGCACATCCTTTACCTCTCAGTGGTGTGGGCCTTGGACACACACCTATTTTACAGATGGGGAAAGTGAGCTCAGAGCAGGCCAGAAGCAGTCCAGAGGCTCATGGATGGGGCCACTTGGAATTTTCTGTGAGAAGGAACAATGCAGTTCCCTTCTCTCAGAATCCTGGTAGGAACCAGGTAGAGGTCCCGCTTTTAGCCTCCCTGTTCCCAGAGCTCAGGGTCTGTCCCTGCCGCTGACTTCTGCCTCTTCTCTTGTGTTTCTCTGCAGCTTTCAGAAAACCAACGCCAAGACCCCTCCCAGCGTCCACATGGTCCTCCGGCAGGCGCCTGCCCCTCTGCCTCCCGCCCCACCTCCCCTGCACCCCTTGCAGCCCCATCGCCCCCCAACCCCTCCCTGCCCATCTCCTCCACGCAGAAGCCGAAGGTGAGCCCTTTCTGCACAAAACCAGCAATTGTAAATACTTTTTAAAAATGTACAAAACTTAAAAACAAAACACAGTTTTAGAAAAAGACAAAAAAAAGAGAGAGAGAGAGAGAACGCGAGCGTGTGCAAGAGGTTGCGAGCAGGGCCTCAAGGTGTCCAGAGCCCCTGCAAGTATGCACTGAGAAATTTATCTACAGGTCGTTTGACAAAAATGAACAATATCCTATTTATTGTATATACTGTTTTATTATAAATCGTGGATTGTATATTGCATTCTGTAAACCTGCTGTGGTCCCGTGGTGTGCAAATTCGCATGGTGGGGGGGAGGGAGAAGAACCTCTTGGGGGAGCTTTTTTTTTTTTTTCTTATTTTTCACTCTTTTGGGTTTTCTCTTCTGTTGTTGTTGTTGTTTTCTGTTGGCAGGACACACCCAAAGATCCAAGTTTGTATTAAAAAGAAATGAAAAAAAGCAAAAAAAAACAAAAACAAAAACAAAAAAACAACCTCGTGTCTTGTGAAAGGGGGTGAGTGAGGGTGGACAGAGTGGAAGGGGTGTGACAGCTGGGGGTCGTCACCAGCCACTGGGTCCCCAGAGGAGTTGAAATACCTTCATATGTTCCCTCCCTCAGAGCTCTCCCTTCTGCCTGAGATCTGAGTCACCTTTGCATCTGGGCCCCTTCCTTTACACCCCAGGCCCTGGGTCTCCCCTGCCTCTGGGCTCCCCAGACTGCCCCCTGGGGTTTCGTGGCCCCTGGTCCATGCTTTCTGTCCCAGGTCCAAGGAGTCTGCCTTTTAGAGCTTTCTTTTGCCCTAGGTCCTGGGTCTCCCATGATTCTGAGACCCCTGTTCTCCCCCAAGTCCTTGGTTTCCTCTCCCTGAGGAGCCCCCATTATAAATCCGGTCTTGGGTCTCCCCTGCTTCTAGACCCCCTTACTCCATCCTCTGTCCCAGGTCTCTGACTCCAGCCCCTTCATTTGTCCTGTGTCCCCTCAGCCTTTGGGCCCCACCGTTGTACTCTGGTTCAGGATACCTGTCTTTCAGACACCCATCAATCCTGAGTGCAAGAACCCTTGTGGGACACTCCCCTTTCCCACAAAGACTGGAGTATCCCCTGTTTGTGTGTCTCCCATCTACCCCAGGGCCTGGGTCTCCTTTGTCTCCAGGCCCCCCTCTTTTTTATCCTAACACACCTGCCTCTGCCTATGCAAACTCCAGGGTTTGACTAGGCCAAACCCATCTGCCTTCTCCTTTCTTTCCACTCTGAACCCCAAATGCTGGGTCTGTATTTCCTCCCAGCTTTTGTAAACTTTGGAAAAAGAAAACTCCTAATCCTGTGCCTATTTCTGGTGGACCTGGCAGGGCCGAACTGTATCACACCCCCTGACCTTGGGGAGCTCTTGGCTGCCCTTGACCAAATAAGCCCACTTTGGGCTGCCTGGTCCTTAGCAAGCAGCTTTTCCCATAGACCCAGTTTATGTTAAAGCTCTGCTCTTTGTCCCTCCCTGCTGAAGCTCAAGGAGACCCCAAGGGACAGCTCTGCACCACCTGCCCCCCTCCCTCACCCTACCGGCAAGGCCCAGGCCTTGGGAGGGTCAGAGGAACCCTCCGCCTGAGGCAGGAGACAGACCCCCACCTTCTGGGCACCCCTGTCTGAAAAAGGACGCTGGAGGGTTCAGACAGGAGCAGGTAACAGTCCCTAAAACTGCATTCTCTGTGCTGGATGTGAAGGTTCAGCCTCCCACCAAGCGCCCTCTGTGCAGCCCCAAGACTCAGCTGAAGACGCCGTTGTTCCCACCCTCCTGCGCGGTGAGGGCGGAGGCATCCACTGCACTCAAGCTGCAGCCCGGGGTGGGGCTGGGAGTCGGGGCAGGGGCAGTAAGACCCAGCGAGGGTTTCCTGGAGGCCAAGACCGGGGTGCAGAAGAATGAGGGAGTTCCCAGAGGAGGAAAGAGCAGGCCAGGGGGTGGAAGCCACACGTGGCTAGGTCTGTTTGGAGTAGACACTGTGTGTGTGTTTGGGGAGGGGAGAGGGCTTTGGAAAGGTCACCCCTGGGCAGGGGGGAGGCTGGTTGGAAGGGGTGGGTGGCTTCAAAGGCACCAGTGAGAGAGGCCAGGAGAAGTTTGTTTTCAGCCCCAAGAATCGCCCGCAGGGAGAAAATGAGTGTGTTCAGGACTGCTGAGGAAGCGGAAGAGATCAGGGAAGGCTGTCCAGGTGGGGCAGGCTGGGTAGAGGGGGGGGCTCGCTGAGGGGGTTGAGGGCTGGGGGATGGAGGTACAGTGGGGAAGGGGTAGTGGGGGGATTATTCCGTGGAAGGGACTGTTGCAGCTCTGCAAGATGGGGAGGAGGGACAGTGAAGGCTTGTGGGCCCAGGAATTGGGGTGGGGGTGGAGAGGGGTGACCCAGGAAGGAAATGGGAGTTTAGGGAGGAAATTATAGCCCAGCAAGGAGGCTCTGTAACTTGAAGAGGGCTTTGTAGGAGGGGTGGGGATTCACTGAAAAGAGAGGGGCACCTGGAGAGGGATGGAACCCAGAGAAGGCCTTGTGGTTTCCGGGATGGGAGGGAGGCTTGGCGAGAACTGGGGCTCCTTGAAAGGTTAAGGGTGAGCTCCTGGAGAGAATGGAGCTCAGGAAGGGGAGGGGTCTCAGTCCAGGGTCTGTGGCTTAGTCTGGGCTGAAGAGGGCTGAGGAGGGCCGAGGTGTATTTGGAGAGCAGGCTCAGGGACATCTGCCATGGCCAAGGGCCCAGCCTTTGGGATGGAAGCTTCTCTTGGCCCTTGGGCCCTGGGGCTTCTGGGGGAAGGGCCTTCGCAGCCACAATCCCACACCTGATCCTGGAATTCATCAAGGCAATGTGGCTCCTAGATATTTGGGTTTTGCCGCCATTTATTAAACGCTTCCCTGAGGTTTTTATTCCTCAAGACAATCCGTGAGGTAGAGAAAAATACTCACCTCATTTACAGATGGGAAGACAGGTTAAGAGACACGGAGTAAGTGACCTGTCCAAGATCCCACAGGAGGTGGCAGAAGCAGGTTGGCCCAGAGTCTGGCTCTGAGCCCTTTTTCATAACAATTTAAAGGGAAAAAAATCTTGCTTATAAAGTTCATCCCCAAATTCATCTATTCTATAATAAAATTTTTAAATGATAGAAATAAGAGTAAGAAAAAATTATATAACACTATGTACTAGTTACTATTCTAAACCATATCTATAAACTCATTCCATCCCCACAACAATCCCGTGAGGCTTTACTGTAATGATTATCATTCCCATTTTACAGACAGGAAACTCAAGTGCAGAGAGGTAATTTACAAAGACCACTCAGTGAGTAAATAATGACACCAGGGTTGAAACCCAAGCAATCTCCTTCAGGAGTCTGCTTCACTATACTGTTCAAGGTGAAAACCCACTCTACCCCCATTCCTGGTAACAATCCTTGTGTCAACATTTTCGAGTCCATTCATCTAGATCACTGGTTTTCAATCCAGAGATTTGATTGGTCTGGGTGGGGCCTGGGCATGGGGATTTTTAAAAGCTCCCCAGGTGGTTCTAATGTGCAGCCAAAGTTGAGAACCTCTAATCTAGCTATTGTGCTGAGTGCGTACAAGCAGCCACCTGTGTGCACACACCTATATTTAATGAGTTGTCCTAGGTGTGCATAAGATGCTTTCTTGAGTGTACACTGTGGTATCCATCAGTGTTTATCACTGAGTGGCTGGTTGTAAATTACCATGGGTCCTTCTCAGTGACTGTTAGAGACACTGTGTGAACACATTAATTCAACCGATATTTCTTAAGCATCTATAAGATTCCAAGCACTGTCCCAGGCACCTGGGGATACACCAGTGAACAAGACAAATGGGGTCCCTGCCTTTGTGTGTATGGTCTGATAGTATTGACAAATTTGGTCTTACGTCTTTCCCTGTGGGTGGCAGGGGTTGGGAACCCCTCAGGGGTTGCTAAGGGGTGAATGGCTGGCTGGGAGGGCTTAGGAAGGTGAGACTTGCTGGTTGGCTGTGTGCAGGGTGGATCTTCTGGCCCTGTGTGCAGATGTGTTTGAGAGAGGGAGACCCAGGGCATGTTTCCGGGTTTGAATGAGTGTGGCTGACTATGTGGCATGTGTTTAAAGGTGTGCATGATCTGGGCAGGTGAAAGTGTGGACAACAGTGTGTGTGTGTGTGTGTGTGTGTGTGTGTTTAGGAGGGGGTGATGGGGGAGGGCTGTGTGCAAAGTAGGCACCAGCCTAGAACAGCACACAGATGGTGGCACATGCACACTCAAGCACACACACACAGACAGCTGCTGCAAAGAGGAGGCTGGGTTCCAGTCCCAGGGCACAAACTCCCAGGGCCAAGAGAATTCTGCTTTGGGTGTGTGGAGGAGGCACAGCTGGGGCTGGAAACTCTAGAGTGGGAGGAAGGGAGGGAGAGACAGAGAGGGAGGGTGGGGAGCCACATCCTTGATCTCTGGTCTGTTTCAGCAGTTCCGGACTTAGTGCTCCGGGTCTCTCTGTGACTCTGGGTCTCCCTCTCTCTAATGTCTGGATCTTGGATCTGTTTCTCTTTTCTGGGTCTTGGGCTCTGAGGCTGATCACATGACTCTGGGTCACCACCTCTCCAGCCTACTTGGCTCTCTGTGTCCCCTTCCAAGTCTGTCTGTCTCTGCCTCTATGTACGCCTCTGTCTCCGTGTCCTTCCTTGTCCTTGCCAGGTGGGAGGAGGGGGCCCAGTGCTCAGGAAGCAGGTGTCAGCTCACTCGGGCAGCAGGGAGTGAAGTTGAGAAGGGCACAGAGCCAGGAGCCCTTGGACACACAGCCACACTCCAGGACACATACTCAGGGAGCTCACAGGAACGCACAGTGTCATACATGGAGAGATGGGTCCTCGGGGACATACACCCAGGTACACAATTCAACACACAGCTGCACCCCACAACACACGGATGCCAAACACCGAGGGTCACATGCAAAGAAGTCACACACACACACACTGACAAATACTCATCTAGGCACACCGGGATACACAGTCACAGGCACTCAGGGCATTCTTCCAGAGGAAAACCCAGGGCCATGGGCACGCACACGGACACAACCATACACACACCCTAAGAAACATACAGACACACCGGCACAAAGATAGGAGACACAATCACACACTGAAACACAAATATACAGAGGCACAGGCACACTCAGTTCCACCACGGCAGTCACACTCAGAGCCACATACAGTCAGGAGTAAGGAGGCAAATGAGCACAGACAGGCAAATAGCCTCAAGGACAACCAGAGACAGAGGCACAACAGGCACACTGAGGGACACACCCAGGCACAGGAAGAACATCCTCAGGTACACCCCCCCTCGGGGCTCACTCTGGAGCACCTGGGGACACGCCCACAGGCGGCGGGAGCGGGGCCCGGGCGGCCCAGCGCACCTGGCGCCCTCGGCTCGCCCCCAGGCGGCCCCAGGCGCCCCGAGTGTGCGTGCCCGCGCGTGCGTACCCGTGCGAGCGTGCCCGCCCCGTGCGCGCCGCCACCTGTGGGAGGAGAGGTGCGCGCTGCGCCCGGGGCTGCCTGGCCGGCGCGGCGCTGGGGGAGCGGTTGCCATGGTGCGCAGAGCGCGGCCGCATACTAATGGGGCGGCCACTGGCGCTGCCCCCTGTCCGCCCCGCTCCCTCCTCCCACTCCTTCCTCCAGCTCAGCCCGAGTCGCCCCGGCCCGAGGCTTGGCCAGCGCACCCGGCTCAGAGAGCCAGAGCCTCCCCCCCGCCTCCCCATGCCGGCCTGGGGCCTGGGGCGGTTGGGAAGCTCGGGGCTGCGGGACTCCCGGAGGAGGCCAGGTGAAAGGCTGCGCGGGGCGAGGGCCTGGGGCGCTGCCCGGCCTGGGCACGGGCACCAAACGGGCACGGCAGCTGGGAGCGCAGGTGCTGTCTTGGAAACCGGGGTGGCAATCCTGGGAGGGGGGAAAATAAAGGGGGAATTTAACGCTTTTGTTGCCAGAGGTCCCTCCAGCCAGTCTTCCCCAGGCTTGGCTGGGGAGAGGGAGGGGACTTGACCAATCACTAATACAGTCTACACCCCTCACTTTCCATCTGCTTCCAGCATCTCTCCAGTTCTGGCTTGGCCTATGGTGGTGGTAGTGGTGGGGGAATCAGTTACCATCACTCCAGTTCTGCTCGTCTGACTGGTGAGGTGGGGCTGTGGAGGAGTGTGCTGAGGACTGAGGGCAGGGGGGCATTGGCACCAAAAGGGTTACAACTCCCCGTACCTTAATCCCAGTCCCTGAGCCCCCCTTTCACACAGCCTTGACCCCCTACCCACTCAGGCCCACTGTTTTAATTGGCATGGAGGGGTGTGGTGGTATTCTGGGGTTGGGGGAGCCAGCAGAGGGTTTGCAGGTAGAGGCAGTGGGTGGGGGGGTTAATGGGGGGGAGCCAGGCAGTTGCCTAGCAACCCCACAGCTGTCTGTTGACCTAGAAGAAGCTGCGCTGTCTTGACACAGCTGGTGTTTACATGTAACCGAGGCTCTGGCTTACCCGCTTGCTTGGAGGAAAGCTGAGGCAGTGCCCTGGTGGCAGCCTGGCCCCAGCCCCTGGCTGTGGTGGGCTTCGCGCCTGGTGCCTGCCTGCCCTCTTTGCTTCAGCTCCTACCTCAAGTCCAACTGGAGAGAGAGTGGGAGGGCAGAGCGCAGAGCTGGAGGTTTTGGAGCTGGGGACAGTTGACACACACACACACACACACACACACACACACACACACACCCAAGGCCTTCAACATAGAAATGGTGGGAGACTAAGAAAGGGTTGGGGGAGTTCCCTGGTGGCCTAGTGGTTAGGGTTCTGGGCTTTCACTGCCGTGGCCCAGGTTCAATCCCTGGTGGGGTAACTGAGATCCTGCAAGCCGTGTGGCATGGCTGAAAAAATAAAATTCCTTGATAAAGGGCTGGGGGATGAGGGTGCCCAGTTTGTTCACAGATTTCAACCCACACAGACAACTCCAGCATTTGCAGGGACACATCGACACAGAGACCCACGAAATCAAACTGACATAGGCACAGAGATGCCCATTGACATAATGACATCCAGGTAGACACACACAGACACACAGAAGTGCAGTAATCAAGTGATTGAAACCCCAACACACAGACATATGCACAGACCTCTTGATACAGAGGACAAACAGGCACTGACCATCTGATAAGAGACACACACTCCAAAACACTGACACACCAAAATCCGCATGTGGTAACACCAGCAGCGATCATACTAACGCAGTTCATTCCAGCTAGAGTTGGCAGGTCTGCATTATGAAAGGAACCCAGCCTCACATATGGAGTCACCCACACGCACGCTGAGAAACACACAACTCCCCAAACTTTTATTGATTGCCCACAATGCTTAAGGCAGGCAGTTGCTGACAGCACGGATGTAAGCAAAGACACACCCAGGAGCCCAACATGTGAAGAGACACAAGTCCCTGAAGGACCATGGGCCCTGACACGTCCCACCCGCACCCACACCCACACAAATACCCGTAGCACAAACACATGCCGGCCTAGGGTGTGAGCGGAGACTCCTCCCTGCCCACAAGCCCTGAGGAGCAGCAGATGTGCCTTGAGGTCAGAGGGCCCTAGTGGCTTCAGTACCAGCTCCAGATGAACCCATACAGCCTGGGCTGTACCCTCAGCACTAGGGAGGAAACAGCACCAGCTCTCTCCCTGGGAGCCCTCAGACTGAGAGGAAAGATACAGCCCATCCCCAGGAGGCCCTGTCTGAAGCTCTGTCCTCCCCAGTCCCTGTCTGGACTGACAGAAGAGGCACTGTCCTGCCCAGATGAGCTCCGGTCTGACGGAGGCCGTATCTCCCTCCCAGGCAGCTCTGGACACTACAGATGGACACATATACACACACCAGCATGTGGCAGCTCCTGGGGGGTTCTGGAGGGCTTCCTGACAGAGGTGAGCCTGGCGCCTGGTTTTGGAGCCCGGGAGGAAAGGGGGAGGGAGTGTGCTGAGGAGGGCCTCCTTATCTTACCCCACACCCGCCCCTCACCCAGCAGCTCCTCCTCCCGCCAGGGCCCAAGGGGCCTGCTGGGGCCCCACAGCCCTGTCAGCCCAAGCAGTGAGCAGGAGGAGGAGAGCGGGTATTTTTAGCTTCTCTGCCACTGACATTTCGCAGCAGGCGACCTGGGGTGAAGCTGAGTGAGTGCTGAAGGCTGGGAGAAGCCGCCAGCGCCTTCCCGCCCCCGTTGCACATGCACACACAACTGTGCACGCACACAGCCACGTCCCCCAACACTCGCAATGCTCACCTAAGGGGCACAGCTTCAGGGACACAGTTATGTGCGGATCTAGACACACACACGTGCACCTGTGCACACACACGGTCCACGTGCCACTTATGCCTAAAACCTCACACACCCGGACAACACGAAATGTACCTGTTCACACACCCAGATACATGTACATACAATTCAGACATATAACACACTTCCCACACCTAGCCGAGCACGCACACACTCGCTCATCATTCAGTTGAGAAGTATGATTCAGTGCCTGCTGTGTGTTGGGCACTGTTCTAGACACAAACGGTACTGTGAACATACAGAGCAAAATTCCAGCCCTCATAGAGTTTACATCCTGGGGGGGGAAATGTTTGACCATAAACAAAAAATAAATAAAGTATTGCTTCAAGAACCACCCATTTAACCCAATCCCCCCAAACACACAACCACACGTGTGAACAGCTCCCTGACAGTCACTGTCCCACAAATATACAAAACTGCACACACAACCCACAGTCAGGACTCATACAGACAACTCCACCTTGTCCCTCAAAACAATCACAGACGTGTACACAGCTGTGCACATATGCAGTTATACACTTCACGTGTAAATACTCATGCAATCAAACACATGATACACACGCACAAATCCAACCACACACACACTGTGCATAACTATATAAGTTACTTACCTTCGTACACAGAATATAGCCTCTACAAAAGCATGTAAGTGCAGGTTCACACACGCCCCTCTACATGCCCGTGTGCACACACACACATGCTCACAACTATCCCCTCAGGGTAAAATTCCTCTCCCTGCCTATAGCAGACACACACATGCACACATTCCCACAATCCTCCCCCCACCCAGTGAAGCCCAAGCCTGTTTGCCTATGTTCACAGATGTACACACGGAGCCCTATCACACAACTTCACATACACACCTAACTCCCAAGCTGCAAAGAGGCCACACACCTAGGTTCACGCCCATCCTCCCACCCTCCAGCCCCTTCCCTCTTTTCTCAAGGTGAGTGTGGTCACTGCACACCATACGTGCACCCAAAATTCTGCCCCCAAGATTCCAACCCTGCTGACCCCAGGGACTGGGGGTTGAGGCCAGGCCCTAGAGAAACCCAGCAAGGGGCAGGACTCCCTCTGAGTTCAGAGTTTGCCCCTGGTGCCCAGACTGGAGGTGGAGCCAGGAGAGTCTATGCTTCTCTTTCTCTATCTCCCCATCCCATCACCACCTCCCCAGTAGCCCTTGGCCCAGAACCAAACTCTCCTTTTCTCTTCCAGGTTCTGCTGCCCTAGAGGGTGTTGGAGCCCTTGTGATAAACAGATGGACTATCAAACACACAAACACATCACTTGGGACAAAAAAAAGAAAAGAAAAGCAAAAGCCAGAGGTCATTGTCGTATCATGAAGAACTGGGAGGGAGAAACAGCTCAATGGGCCATGGGAAGGCTAGGATAGGACAGACCGGGCCACGGGCCAGTGGGCACAGCAGACACAGCTAGGGGAAGAAGCAGCCCTGGCTTCGACTTCCGACTCTGCTGTGTTACCCTGGATCAGCTGCTGCCCCTCTCTGGATCTCTCTTCTGCTTCTAACAAAGAGAGAGCTGCAGTTGGTGATTTCTGAGGCAATGAGATTCCCAAAGTCACTGCAGCAGTTGTATAAACAGGGCGGGGGCCTGGGAGCCTCGGGAGTCTGATCAGAGTAACAGAAGCCCCCTCCTCAGAGGCTCCCCGACAGCCTCCTCCCCCCTCTAGGCCTGGGCTCTAGTCTGGGTTGAAGCACCAGAGGCCAACAGCATCCCTGCCCCCCAGTACGTATAAACACATGTGCCCACGTCTTTTGCCCTCTCTGGACCTTAGGCGTCCAGGCTCGTGTGTTTAGGGGCTCACATTCGGGCTCTGTGCCGGTGAGCCAGTCTATGTGTGCACTGTCTGTCTGTCTGTCCGGCTGCCAGCAGCCTTCAGGCGCCAGGAGGGGAGGTGGGGGCGGGGAAGGAGGTAGCGTTGACAAGTTCCAATGTCTGGCTTTCCCTCCTGGAAACCCCGAGCTGGGGCTGGCCCCCGCTTCCCTTCCTGTCTCTCTCGCTCAAGCACGTCCCTTCTAAGAGCCCCTCTCTGCAGACACCCCCAGTGGAACCAAGCCCAGATCTGCTGCCAAGAAGGCCGACATTTCTTCGACTTGCCACGTTAAAGGGGCCTGCACAGGCACGCACTCAAATCCCCCCCCCTCCATGTCCTCCTCCTGTGCACATTCAGACGACCCGAAACACACAAAGACACGGTTGGACACAGCGGCCACCTGTGCACACAGGAGGCAGCACATGGAGCGCATCCGACCCGGGGCTCACAGACAAGTACCAACACGGCCATGTACTCCCCCTTCCTACACTCAGCTCACCACAGACTCAGAAGCACGCAGTTTCCAGCACGCGGTGCTCACAGACACGCACAAACACAGTCACACACAGGGCCCTGCCGAGCAGAGAAACAAGTGCAAACCCGTAGCATACTGTCTCTCCCTGCATAGCACAGCTGCCACCTCCACCACGGCTGCTTTGGCCCCGTGCGGATGCGACCCCAGGAACACAACAGCCGTGCCGCCTGTTCTCTGCACACACAGCCGAGCATCAACAATCACACACGGTCATCCCCTGCATCACCAGAGATAACCATGCTTACAAAGCCCGCCGGGCACAGAGACACCCCGTGCCCACGCCCTGGACATTTGGACCAGCGCACTCTGTTACACAGTGTCTTCCTGGGCATGGAGATCTGCCTAAAATCCCAGCTGCACACATGACTCTGCTGTGCACATACAATCGCCGTCCCTTGGGCACACACAGAGGAGCTCAAACTCACAGTTACGTCATTATCCTCTTGCACACAATAACAAATTCACAGGGGCCCCAACGCACCCAGACATGAGGTGAGTACACAGACTCAGACACACATGCTGAGCCTTTTACGCACACAGATTCCTTATCACTAATAGTCGTCGTCTTGTCATCCTCCCTTGTGCTTACACAAACATGCAGTGGCCCCTGTGTATCACAAACCAGCACAAACTCACACACAGTCACCTGTGTGCATTGAGGCAAACACAGACTCACGAATCACCCCCAGCATGCTCCCCCCTGCACACCTAAGTGTGCACACTCCCACAGACAGACCCGGCTACCTGAACCTCACACACAGACACCCCAGCCCCAGGCCCCCAACCCAAGCCTCCTGCCTCCCTTTCTTGGCTGGTGAGGGTGGGGCAGGACTGGGAAGGTTGGGGGCTGGCTCAACCCTTGTTCCCTCCCTACGCCGGCTGGCTCGCTCCTTCCTGTCTGGCAGAGTCAGCCAGCCCAGCCCCGGCTCCGGCAGCCCTGGCTGTTCTGGGCAAACTCTCGGCGGGTTGGTCTCGGCTGATGCGCAGCAGCAGCAGCAGCAGCAGGGGCGAGAAGGCTGCGGGCGGCTGCCAACGTGGCAGACGGCGGGCAGGGCGGCAGGAAGGAAGCTGGGCCCGTTCTGCGCCCACTCACTGGGGGAGACAAAACCAAGGGGGCTGGATGAGCAAGCGAAGCAGCTGGGCAAGGGGACTTTGTGCCCAGCCCGGGCTCTGGGCCCACATTGGCCCCAGACTCACTGGGTGACCTTGGGGAACTTGCTCCCCTTCTCTGATCCTGTTTCCTTCTCCTTCAGCAAGCGAACAGCCTGGGCTGGATGCTTCCTCCAGCTCCTAAACCTTGTATCCAACTCAGTGCAAAGACCTCATGGGAGGGAGCTGTGGGTTCACTCTGTGGCCTCGAGCTAGTCCCTTCCCCTTTCAGAGACTTAGCTTTTCAGTCCAGCAGTTAAAAACTCCTCACCTTGGGCTTCCCTGGTGGCGCAGTGGTTGAGAGTCCGCCTGCCGATGCAGGGGACACGGGTTCATGCCCTGGTCCGGGAGGATCCCGCGTGCCACGGAGCGGCTGGGCCCATGAGCCATGGCCGCTGGGCCTGCGCGTCCAGAGCCTGTGCTCTGCAACGGGAGAAGCCACAGTGGTGAGAGGCCCACATATTGCAAAAAAAAAAAAAAAATTTCTCACCTCTAAACTGCTGTTGCCATTGACAATACGGTTTTCATTCTACAAAGGTAGCACCATTTTGCAGGTAAGAAAACTAAGGTTCAGAGAGGTCAAATCATGCACCCAAGGTTACCCAGCAAGTGAGTGTGGCAGAGCTGGGACAGACGCTCAGGGCTTCTGATTTAGTCTTTAAGATCAATGTTGCTTCCTTTATCTTTCAGACATCCCATGCCCCTGCTGGTATCCGGGCTGCCCCTCTGAGATCCTCCCACTCCCCCCCCACCCCCCCAGGCCCTGAGCCCCCTCAGAGCCACCTGGTTCTGCCCTGGGGAGTCAGGGTGCAAAGGCCAGACAGGCCTCCCACCAGCATTCCAGCTGCCACTGGGAACATGGCTGTCGGCAGGGCCAAGAGAGCCAAAAGCCACCTCCCAAGGAGGCCCACATAATTGGTACATTGTCAACCCAAAAACAGAGCTGCTGTGGGATCTTGGGCAAGCCCCAGTCCTCTCTGGGCCTTGGTTTCTTCATCTGGCTGCAGTGGATTAGACTAGCTGATTTCCAAGGGCCCTCTCAGCTTGGAATGTTGCCTAGGGAGTGACTGAGGAGAAACACGGTTGGGGGCGGCCGTGGGTGGGCCTCAGGTGCCTGACCCGAGGACTCTGGCCTCTGCCTCACCTGCTTGTGGGGGTCACGTCTGCGCCCTCTCACACGTCTTTGCAGGATGGCTGGGTGGACAGACAGATGGACAAACAAAGGTATGAAGGAGAGAGGGAAAGGAGGCCCTCAAGCAGTGCTCTAGGGGTTGAGCACCCCCTGCGGAGGAAGGAGGACAAAAGGCAGAGGGAGGCTCCCCCTACCCGCCTCCTTTGTTTACTAGACAAACCTCTCCTGCTGCTCACTTTGCCCTGCCCCACAGGGCAGTCTGTGGGGAGGATAAAGGTGGGACAGACAGTTACAGGAGGAGGGTGAATGCTGTCCTGGGGACCATGAAGAGACACCCAACTCAGCTGTGGGTGTGAAGAAAGGCCTGTGGGAGGAGGAGTCACAGGTATTGAGCTCAGCCTCCTAGGATAACTCAGAGTAAGCTCAGAGAAGTGTGCATGTTCGAATGTGTGTCTGTGTGGGTGCAATTACTATCCCATTTTACAGATGGGGAGATCAATGCTCAGAGGTGGCGAGACAGAGCCAGGCCTTACATCCAGGCCTGCCTGACTGCAAAGCCAGTGTTTTTGTGCTATGCCACGCTGCCTCCCGAAGGAGTGAATTGCTAATGGTGGCATTTCAGATTTCAGATGTAGTGACAGCAAACTAGGGAAGAGGTTCTGGACAGATGGTTCCCAATCGGGTCCCTGCCGCGGGCTAGCAGAGCAGAGGTTTGTCATGGCAGGCGAAGCGCCCTCTCCTCCGTTCCTCTTGTGTGTGGGATGCAGGCAGGTCCCCACACACACACTCTCCTCACCATCCCCCTCCAGCCCTTTGGCCCTGCCTCGGTGACCTGCATGAGCTCAGCTTCCCAGCAGCCCCGCGGAGGAGTCAGCCAGGGCAGAGGCTGCCTCTGCCCTCTCACTGCTTGGCAGTGCCAAGAGAGGTGGGGCTCCGGAGGGGTGGGGGGAGCCTCCCAGCCACCAGACCTCCGGTCCTGTCCCCCAGCTCAGGCGCCCCTGGGGTTTGCTGCAGAGGCCCAGGCTGGGACAGGTGGTGCCGGGCTGGGGCATGCTGGTCAGGCCCGTCCCCGTTGCTGCAGCCTTGTTGAGCTGCCATTAACAAGTGGCCGGAGGTTGCCGTGTCTCCATGGAGACCAGACAGTCAGTGCGGCTCCGGGGTGAGGGCCGTGATTAGTGAGTGTCAGCTTTGCCAGCCCTGCTCTTCCCACCGCCTGCTCGCCGCTGGGGTCTGAGACAACAGGCCTGGCCGGGGGTGGGGAAGGACAGGGAGGGGCCTCCAGGTCCCCACAGGCAGGGGTTTTCCAAGCCTGGCCCCAGGTACCGTCTTTGTCTCAATTCCCGCTGCCTCCCTCCCCAATTCATCTTCCACACAGCCCCCAGGGTGAGCTTTCTAAAACACAAGCTGAACCCTGACACTGCCTCCCTTAAGAACTTTCCATGGCTCCCCGTTCCTCTGAGGCTAAGAGTAAAATTCCTTATCATGGCATTCACGGCCTTCCTTCCTTCCTTCATTCACTCATTCATACCAATAAATCTTGTTTTGAGCACCTACTGTGTTTCATGAAACCTGCCAGGTATACATGGTCAATGAAACAAGCAAGATCCCTGCCTTCGTGGAACTTCCCATCTATTGAGAAACACACACTACAAACAAAATACAAATCAATAGATACATGATGACAATCATGAAGAGGGCTGGGAAGGAAATGGAGAGGGTACATTGGTAGAGAGTGATCCACAGGGGGCCAGCCTACCTAGGGTGGCCAGAGTGGCCTCTCTGAGGAAGCAACATTTTGACAGAGTCACAGACATTGATGGGCACCCACCAGTGGGGAGATAGGGAGGAAGGGCATTATGGGGAACAGCTTGCACCCGGGCCCCATCTCCCGCCTAGGCCTCCTCCTCCCCACCTCCGCCCCCACCCATGTTTCCTATCTTGGTTAAAGGCATCAGGCTATCAGAGGGAGAGACCTCTGAGTTATCGCCAACTCTTTCTTTTCCCCGTGCTCACCTCTCATCAATTGTGTGTCCTGTCAATTCACCCGCTGGATCTCTCTCCTCACGGCACCGCAGGCCTCATCATTTTCACTTGACTATCACACCTGCCCCCTAAGGGGCTTGTCCCTTCACTCAGCGGTTCAATCATTCCTCCAATCGTGGGATAAGCGCCCCCTATGTGCTGGGCACGCTCTGCTGGGCCTTGTGGACTCAAGCCTGAGCAGGACCACACAGTCCTTGCCCTCGGCCAGAGTCCAGTCTGGGCAAGTTTACACGTCCCGAGGAGGAGGAGGAAGACCTAATCTAGACCTGGGGTGCCCAGAAGGGCTTCCGGGGGGGAAGCATGGCTAGACGGAGACCAGAGGGAGGACCAGGAATTAGTGGGCGAACCGAGGGGGAAGATGTTGATGTCGCATGCAAAGGAGAGAGCCTGTGGGCAGGTGGGAAGCAAGAGGTCAGAGCCTGATCTGCAGGCTGCTGGGGAACCCCTGGGGGACTTTAACCCACGGGGGGCACACACTCAGATCCGCTCCCTGACATCCAGTCTCTCCCCTTCCGGTTCACTCTCCACACTACAGTGAGAGTCATCTTCCTAAAATAGGCACAATCATGTCCCTTCCCAGCTCTTAAAGGCCTGCTCCGTCCCCAGCCCTTTAAAGTCCAGACTCTCGAGGTCCTTGAAACCGCCTTTCCAGCCTCATTTCCAGTCACTCCTCCCAGCTGACTCTGCTCAGCCACACCCAAACAGGTTATATCCTCCCGGTCTCTGGGCCCTTGTCCCTGTGGTACATCCTCCTGGAGTGCCCTCCCCCACTTCTCCAGGTGAAGTCTTCATCCTTCAGGGGCCAATCCAGATGTCCCTTCCTCCAAGAAGCCTCTCCTGAGCCCTGTTCCCCAACAAAAAATAGGTTTCTCTTCTATGCCCCCATTACACTTAATTACAGACAGCTAATACACATTGGATACTTCTTTCTTTCTATCTTTCTTTTTAATATTTATTTATTTATCTATTTTGGCTGCGCCGGGTCTTAATTGTGGCATGCAGGATCTTTTAGTTGCAGCATGTGGACTCTTAGTTGCGGCATGCGTGCGGGATCTAGTTCCCCAACCGGGGATCAAACCCAGGCTCCCTGCATTGGGAGAGTGGAGTCTTACCCTGGACCACCAGAGAAGTCCCCTGGATGCTTCTTTCTATGTGCTAGACTTTATATAAGCATATCATGTTCATGATATTATTTAATCCTCATGGCTATCTTAAAAGAAAATATCTTGGAATTCCCTGGCGGTCCAGTGGTTAGGGCTCCATGCTTCCACTGCAGGGGGGCACGGGTTAGATCCCTGGTCCTGGAACTAAGATGCTGCATACCGTGTGGCACGGCCAAAAAAAAAAGAAAGAAAATATCTTATCATCATCTCCATTTTACACACATGAAACTGAGGCTCAGAAAGGTTTAGTAACTGGCCCCATTTCTAAAGGTAATAAGTGATAGAGCTGGGGCCCGGGGAGTTGGTTGCCACAGCTCATGTGCTTACTCTCTAGTCCACCTCACCCTATAGTACAGTCTCTAGCCATGCCTCTGTCTCCCCTAGCAGACTAGCAGCACTCAGAGGGCAATGTCCAAGTCTGACTTATCCAGGGTCCCCAGGGCCCAGCACATAGCTACACTTAGGGAAGGGGTGTGCAAATGTGCATAGAATGAATAAATAACTTTAGTAAGAACATTACTAGAGGGTTGGGAGCTGGGTTCACAGGCAGGTTTCTGAGGGTACATTAAACTCCTCTGTCCTGAGTGGATCTGCTCATCATCCTGGGACCACACCATGCCCAGTCCAGCACCTGGCTTCTGGTCCAGCCCTAACAAGAGTCTGCTGGTGACCTTGGGATTCCTAGTCTTTGGCTGGCAGCCCCTTTGGGATCAGACAGATCCAGCTTTGAATCTCAGCTGTGCCCTTAGATATAGCTGTGTGACCCCCAAGCAAGTGACTTTACCTCTCTGAGCCTCAGTTTCTTCATCTTCAAAATGGGCTCAATAGTGCCTGCTTTTCAGGAATGTTGTGAAGATAAGGGATGGCAGCCATTCTTACTATTTCCCAAGGGTCTACTATGCACTTTGTCATTTATTCTTTTTTTTTCAGAGTTTTTGTTGTTGTTGTTTTTTGTGGGATCTTAGTCCCCAACCAGGGATCAAACCTGTGCCCACTGCAGTGGAAGCGTGCAATCCTGACCACTGAACTGCCAGGGAATTCCCTAGCATTTATTCTTAATTAGTTTGGCCCTTAGGCCCAGGCCACCATGGAGGTAGGAACCCCCCCTTTCAGAGGGCCCACTCTAGGCTTCCTCTACTGGGCCCTTCCCCATGGAATGAGGAGTCAGAGAGAAGCCAAGAGGCCATGCCCACCTGGAGCCCACCTCCACCCCCTCTAGACCACCTCTGGGTACCCAGATCCTAGAATCCCTTGAGCTAGGTCCCAGAGCCTGAATGACCCTTGTCTAGTCCAAACCCCACTGCCAGGGTAGATTCCTAGGCCTACAAGGTGGCCAAGGGGCAACTGTTTGCTGGGGACAGGTGAATAGAGCTTGAACATGCTAACGATGAGGCAGGGAAGAGATGCGAGAGAGAGGCCTCCAGTGGACTCCTATTAGGGGCCAGCTTGTCCTTACTAATCTTCACATATGCCCCGAGAGGCAGGAATTATTAGCACCATTTTAGAGATAAAGAAACTAAGGCTTGGACTAGAGGAGTGACTCCAAAGACTGTCTGTTTTGCTGCCTCTGAGGTGGCAGTGCTTTATATCTTAATGCTTTATATCTATTGCCTCATTTAATCCTCACAACAACCCTATGATATAAGTAATATTATCATCCTACTTTACAGATGAGGAAGCTGAGGCACGGAAAGGTTCAGGGATTTGCCTAAGGTCACACAGCTCATAAGTGGCAGAGCTGGGAGTTGAACCCCGGCAGTCAAGCTCTTAACTCTAGGCTCTGCTGTCTATTACCATCTGCATAGTTGTAACTCAGCTCCTTAACTTGGCCACTGACCACTCTGCCTCAGTCATCGGTCTGAAGAATGGGATTCAGTAAAGATGCTCTGAGTGCCCCCTGGTTGTAAAGCCAGGAAGAGTCAGAAATGTGATCCAAGCTGAAGGGAGGGCCCTGTGGAAGGAACTGAGGGCTGGGGCTTGACTCTGCTTCTCACCCTCCATCCTGCAGCCCCAGCATAGCTGGGCAGGGCCCTGGGGGGCTGCTCCAAGAGAGGCCCCTCTAGCCTGAGCTCACAACAATGCCCTCCTTCCTAGCCTGTGGCCTGAGAAGATGGCGCTTTCCCAAGGCCAAGGCAGAGGAAGCAGCCCCCCCTTCCCCTTCAAGGCTCAGCTGTGGGGCGGCTGCCCAAGCTCCCGCCTCTCCTACTCCCTGGCCAAGTTGCTGCTCTGTGGTCACCTGGACCCAATTTCCTCCTTCCTGCCTCCTCCCATCTCTGGGAAGCGCCCCTGGGCTGCCCTGCCAATTTCCAAAGGCTTCTCCCCCAGGAAGCCGTCTCTGTCTTCTCCCAACCCCCACTGCCAGGTCTCCTACCCCTACTTGGAACACTCCAGCTCCTCTCCCTTCAGCCCCACACGTAGAGAATCACTTGGACCATCAGCCCATTTTCCATTTGCTTCCTGGCTGAACATTGGGTCCCCCTGGCCAGACTGCGAGTTCCCTTTGCAGGGTGGTTATCACATCTAGTGCTCTCCTCTCCCCGCACAGTGCCTGGCAGGGAGGAGCCCAGAGCCAGTTTCCCGTGCTCCAGGAACAGAAACTTGGTGCTCAGAGGCCTGGAGCCAGCATCACTGTTCGTCAAGCTTTTGAGGTCAACGTACCCCGCATTTTAAGGGAAGAAACCAAGGAGACCCAGGGAAGGGAAGGGACTTGCCCAAGGTCACCCACAGGCCAGGCCAAGACTCAAACCTACGTCCTCTGACTCTTAGGCCCAGGCTCCTGATGCTCTACGTGGATATAGTTTCTAATCCCGCCAGGTCCTCATTTCCAGGCAGGAAACCAAAATAGTTCCCGACAATGTATTGTCAGAACCTAAGGGGGCTAATTCTGCCCCAAATGTCATATCTGGAAAAGGCCCAAAGGGATTATTATCCAAACTCCCTCCATCACCCCCCCACCCGCCCATTTTGTAAACAAGCAACCTGAGACCCAGAAAGCAGAGGGACCTCCTCAAGGTCACACTGAGCTAGACCTAGAGCCAAAATTGGATTACATGTCTAGTTCTTTGAAGAAGAATTAAGCATCATCAACTAATTCATTCATTCAGCGAAGAGTTGGGATTTTTTTTTTTTTTTGAGAGCTTAATAATGCCTAGCTCTGTGCTGGGAGCTAAGAATATAAGGGTAAAAAAAGACAGCCATAGCTGAGGGGAGGGGACTCCTGGGTACAGAAAATGTTTAGCATCATAACGGTCTGCATCTTGATCTGGGTACCACTTATATAGTGTGTTCCGTTTGTGAAAATTCATCAAGCTATATATTTTGATATGTGCAGTTTTCTGAATGTATATTTCAGTACAAAGCTTTTTTTTTTTTTTTTTTTGGTTGGGGGTAGGAGTTTATTAATTAATTAATTAATTAATTAATTAATTAAATTTTTGCTGTGTTGGGTCTTCATTTCTGTGCGAGGGCTTTCTCTAGTTGTGGCAAGTGGGGGCCACTCTTCATCGCGGTGCGCGGGCCTCTCACTATCACGGCCTCTCTTGTTGCAGAGCACAGGCTCCAGACGCGCAGGCTCATTAGTTGTGGCTCACGGGCCTAGTTGCTCCGCGGCATGTGGGATCCTCCCAGACCAGGGCTCGAACCCGTGTCCCCTGCATTAGCAGGCAGATTCTCAACCACTGTGCCACCAGGGAAGCCCCAGTACAAAGCTTTTTAAGAAGACCATCACAAGCATTGAGTTCAGAGAGCTACAGTATAGAAGAGGAGATGAGATGTTAAACAACTAATTACACGAATAATTGTTTAATTATAATTGTGACAAGTGCTACAATAAAGTACAGGGTGCTATGGGCTGTGGAGTGGGAGGAACTGATCTAATCTGGGAGCAGTCAAGGAAGGCTTCTCAAAGGAGGTGAGGGATAAGCTGAACTGTCAAGAATGAGTAGGAATCAAAGCGGGAATGAGTCTCAGCCTCTATCTGACAACGCACAAAAATTAATCCACGATGAATCATGGACCTAAATGTGAAAGCTAACACTATAAACTTCTAGAAGAACACATATGGCAATATCTTCATGATCTTGGGATAGGCAAAGATTTCTTAGGCATCAAAAGCACTCAACATAAAATATAATTATCAGGTGATAGGGAAAAGCATTCGAGACAGGGAAAACAGTATGTGTGAAGACCCAGAGGAAGGGGGAAGGTGTGCTTGAGAGAACTGAGAAAGGGCCAGAAGACGTGGAGGCAGGGGGAGAGGGAAGCGAGAGAAAGTACACGAGGAGGCAGGGGCCAGACTACCCAGGACTTTCTGGGTTGTATTAGGAGTTGGGACTTTATCCTGAGGGTACTAAGCAGTGAGAGAAGCGTTTTAAATAGGGGGAGTGACAGGAGCACCAACTGAAGCAACAGTTGGGGATAATGTGATCTTAACCTGGGTTTACAAAGAGTACTACCTTCTTTGATGTGCCCAGGAGTGCAAGGGGTTGCCAACACAAAAAGGAGAATAAAAGGGAACACTCCCCTTCCTCCCTGCTCAGCAACCAGACAAGGCCAGGCTTGGATTCTGCTTCCTTGCAAATCAAGATGTAGTTTTACAACCTGAAAAGTCACTTAATCCAGGTGCCAGGATGAGGCGGGGCATAGCAGGCGGCAACTTGGGCTATGAGGCCCTGTCCTGGCGGGCCCAGCCCTGGTCTTAGAGCAACTGGAGTCTCCCAGCTCCCACCCACGCCCCAGCTCCTGTTATAGCCCTACCTCACCCCTGCTTAGCACCTGGACCTCCTCACCTCCTCTCCCTTCTCTTCCTCCCTCAGAGGACTGAAGAGTCCTGGCCAGAAGAAAGAGCCCAGAGGTCAGGGGTTTCTTCTACCCACTTCCACTCTCTCACACATACCAACAGACCCCACACCAGAGCTGGAGTGGGACTCAGGCAACCAGGTCCCAGAATCCCTCAGGCCTCCTCCCTGCAAGGCACTCAAGAAAAGCACTGCAAGTGGTGACTCCATTCAATTCTACCAACACTGCTTGAGCACCTGCTGCATGCCAGGCATGGGCTAGAATTAAGAATGTATTGTTCCTGCTCTCCTGGAGCTCGTGGGGTAATGGGGGAAAGAGTGCAACAACAATATTACAAGTGCTTTACAGAGGTGCAAAGTGCAAGCGAGTCTGGAAAGTGAGACTGATTTCACTTAGGGAACAGAGTATGAATATCAAGAAAAATTTCCTCCAAGAGGTGACATTTGAGCTGGGTCATAAAGAATAGTAAGACTGACAGTAAGAAACGCTCTTGGGCTTCCCTGGTGGCACAGTGGTTAAGAATCTGCCTGCTGGGCTTCCCTGGTGGCGCAGTGGTTGAGAATCTGCCTGCTAATGCAGGGGACACGGGTTCGAGCCCTGGTCTGGGAGGATCCCACATGCCACGGAGCAACTAGGCCCGTGAGCCACAGCTACTGAGCCTGCGCGTCTGGAGCCTGTGCTCCGCAACAAGAGAGGCCGCGATAGTGAAAGGCCCGCGCACCGCGATGAACAGTGGCCCCCGCTTGCCCCAACTAGAGAAAGCCCTCGCACAGAAACGAAGACCCAACACAGCAAAAATAAATAAATAAATTACTAAACTCCTACCCCCAACATCTTCTTTAAAAAAAAGAAAGAAAAAAAAAAAAGAATCTGCCTGCTAATGAAGGGGACACGGGTTTGAGCCCTGGTCCGGGAAGATCCCACATGCCACGGAGCAACTAAGCCTGTGCACCACAACTACTGAGCCTGCGCTCTAGAGCCCGCGAGCCACAACTACTGAGCCCACGCGCCACAACTACTGAGGCCCGTGCACCTAGAGCCCGTGCTCCGCAACAAGAGAAGCCACCGCAGTGAGAAGCCCGCGCACTGCAATGAAGAGTAGCCCCTGCTCGCCGCAACCAGAGAAAGCCCGCACGCAGCAACGAAGACCCAACTCAGCCAAAAATTAAAAATTAAAAAATTAAAAATAAATAAATAAATAAATATATATGTAAATAATTAAAAAATAAAAGAAATGCTCTTTGTAGCAGAGGAAAGGATAAGAATTACAGGAACTGGGCTTCCCTGGTAGCGCAGTGGTTGAGAGTCCACCTGCCGATGCAGGGGACATGGGTTCGTGCCCCGGTCGGGAAGATCCCACATGCCGTGGAGCAGCTGGGCCTGTGAGCCATGGCCGTTGAGCCTGCGCGTCCGGAGCCTGTGCTCCGCAATGGGAGAGGCCACAACAGTGAGAGGCCCACGTACTGCAAAAAAAAAAAGGATTACAGGAACTATTGGGCATGTTGGGTGCTGTGCTCAGCACTGTATGTATTCATTTAATCCTTACACTGACTCTATGAAGAGGTATCATAATTGTGCCCATTTTCCCAGATGTGGGAACTGAGGCTTATAGAAGGGAACTGATTTGTTTACAAACTTCCACATCTAGTAAGTGGCAAAATTCAGACTCGAACCCAGGTCTGTCTTTTTCCATGCTCTTAACTTCTACTGCATAGAGTGGCTTGGGCAAAGGACATGTGGAGGAGAGGGGCAGGAAGTGAGACTGGACAGGTGGAGGCAGGAGTTGGGTGGTAGAAGCCTTGGTGAGGAGGGTGGGCTTTATCCAGAGAGCAAAGTGGAGCCATGGAAGGTTCATTAGTGAGGGAGGGGGTAAAGAGGCGTAGCACCTACAATTAGCTTTCTGTTTTTAGAGGCCCACTTTGCAGGAGGAGAAATTAGAGACAGAGAAACCTGTGTAAGAGTTGCTATAAACATCCAAGGAAAAGATGGGGGTTGAAGGATGGAGAAGAAGGGGTACACTGGGAAACATCGAGCAGAACCGGGGGACTGAATGGCTCCGGCAGATAAAGTGGAAGGAGGAATCAGAGATGATGTCTCAGCTTTTTGGCCTGTATGTTCGAGAAAGAAGCCCAATAATTGGTCTATAAAAATATATTGGGTACCCCTTCCCATCACCATGGCTCTACACATGGCACCTGCAAAACTCACTCCTGGAAGGTGCTTTAGTCTTCTCCAAATACTCATGTGTATATTCATAACCTGTTTGTGTCCTCATTCACCCAATGTATATGGAGCACTAACTGTATGCCAGATGTTCTGGGAGCTGGGATGGACAAGGAACAAGCTGAATCTGCCTGACTAGTGGGGCAGCCTGGGGTCTGGATTTGAATCCTCGTTCTGCAACTTCTTTGTATTGAGGCCTGGGTCAGCCTCCAGCTTGCTGTGACGTCAGGTTATTTACTAAATCTCTCATTGTCTTAGTTTCCTCATCTGTAAAATGGGAAAACTAATCTTACCTGGCATAGGGATTAAATGGGTTAATACATGGAAAGTCTCCGGCACTGGGTAAGCCTTTTGTGTCAGCTATTATTATTACAGAATTCACATTTTAGTGGGGAGACAGATCCAGTTACACAATTAATTATTTAATTACAACAGTGATAAATACCTTGAAGGAGCATCACGGTTTGGAGGTGAGGGAGGGATCCCCAGAGCGAGGGGTGGTCCGGCTGAGCTGAGCTGAGCAAGCTGGGGCTGGCCAGGTGAAGCATGAGGAAGGGAGGGACATTTGAGGCAGAGGGGTCTCTGAGTAGGCTGACCCTCAGGCAGAAGAAGGTGCTGAGAGGTCTGTATTTCTGTAACTTTACCTCTTTGAAACCTCAAAATGGTGCTGAGAAGTAGGTCAGGCAGATACTCTGCCCCCATTTTCCAGAAAGGGCGCTAAGGCCCAGAGAGGAACAGCGACTTAACTGGTCAGTGACAGAGCCTCCTGATTGTTGCTCTGCCCCCACTGATCCAGGGGGCTGGAGGGGACAGGCTGAGAAGAGGCCTTTGTCCCTTTGCCTGCTGGGGTGGGAGCGGCAGGAGCTGAGGCCGCAGCTGGCCACCAGCAGCTGTGGCGGCCAGAGCTGCATTCCTTCCCCTGCCAGCAGAGCAAGTCCAGGCTCATGGCAAGGGCTGGGAACGTTCTTTTTGTTTTTTGTTTTTTTTTTTTTAAAAAGGCACTTTAATCAACATTAAGTCGTGACTTCAAACAGACACAGCTCCCAACTGTCCCCCCTAAACCTGGGTCTCTCCAACTCCCCAGGGTAAGCCCCCAGGCAGCCAAGTTTCGGGGAAAGGGAATGAGGCCTGGACTTGGAGGCCAAAGACTTTGTGGTGAGTCCTGGCTCAGACTCCAACTTGCTGTGTGACCTCGGGCAGGCCACCAGCCCTCTCTGGGCCTGAGTGTCCTCTGCAAAACAGGGAAGGGAGGGTTGGATGACATCAGGTGTGTGGAGGGGGAGAGCCAAGCAACTGGCTTCAGCCAGCTGCAGCAGCTTTGCTGCCCTTCAAGTTGGAGGCACTGGGGCCTCGGGGGTCCGGAAGCTGGGGACAGGCAGCCTTTCATCTCTGCTGGCCCAGGGTCGCTGCAGGTTGGCAGGCCCCACATCCCGAGATCGCGTTTCAGGCTGGAAGAGGCCTTCCTGTGACCTCAGCCAGCCAGCCCTGCCCCTGCCCCCTCCTCCCCATTCTCACCAGAGGGAAGCAGGCAGCATCCCGCCCAAGGTCACTGGCCAGCAAGTGGCTGTCCTTCGGCCTGCCCTTCCCTCCCACCCGAGCCAGCCCCCACCGGCCTCCCACTGTAAAGCCTCAGGTCTCCTGGGCCATTAGGAATCTGCCAAGCGAGGCGTGGTCTTTTTCCTCTCTCTTGTTTCTTGGCTTGTTTTCCTGGTTCTCCAATAGCCGCCTCCTGCAAAAGCCTCTGGGTGCGTGTACAGGAACATTTTTCTTTCTTAAAAAAAAAAAAGAGAGAGAGAGAAAGAAAGAGAGAGAAATGCAGCCACAATTTGGGTAAAAAAGCAACCAACTCCTTAATCCTCCCCTGTAACCTCTGGCTCCTCAGCAGGGTTGGCTCCAGCCACTGGGAAGGAAGGCCCTGCTGGGGTGAGAGGCCTGGGCTTGTTTCCCGCCCGCCCCCTCCTCACCCGCCTCTGTTCTCCTTCAGGGTTTGGTCTGACTTCTGGAGCCAGGAGACAAGCTGCAAGGCTCAGCAGGGCTAAGAAAGCATGGGGGTGCTGACGGGGTTGGCCAGGGCCTCTGCCCCTCTGCCCACTTGGCCACCTTCTAGGGAGGTTATAGGATCAGGATTTTCTACCCCTAACCCATTGCCTCTACTCCTCCTTACATTCCTTCCTTCTTCTCTCCTAGGAGTTGTCGGTCTCTCCACTGCAAGTACCCTGCAGTTTCCCTGAGTGCCATATCCCATCTCACTGCTTCGTTGTCCAGCACAGGGCTTGGCTTTCTTTTTGTGAAAGCCATACCCCTTCACACTCCAAGCCGCTATACACTCAGACCGCTCTGTAGAAGGGGCACTCAGTGTCCCTGCCACATCTTGCTCTGTCTGCAGAACCCTTAATTAATTATCTCTTGCAGCCCCAGCATCTGGGTCAGTGCTTGAAACATAGTGGGTACTTGGTGTCTCTTGCATGAATGAATTCAAACCACGAAAAGATCTCTAGCAATATTCAGAATGAGCTTGCAAAAGGGACATTTGATCATGGCACATCCAGCTAAAACCCTTCCATGCCTCCCCAGCACCCTTAGAATCCAGTCCGATTCTCCGTCCCTACCTCGTCCCATTTGCCAGCTCTCATCAAAGGATTTCCTTTTTTCCCCAACATGCCATCTTTTCTCTTGCCTCTGGGCCTTTGTACTTATGAGAAATTCCCCCTGCCCGCCACACCCTCCCCAACTCTCCCCTGGCTGACTCCCTCTGGCCTGTCACCCCGGCAGATTACCCAATGAGCAGAGCAACATGTATTTAGAACACCAGCAAAGGAGGGGCACTAGAAACATTATTTAAAAAAAAATAATTTGATGTTTGATAATTTAAAAAACATTTATACAGTATTCATGGGAAAAATCTGAAGTTTATTGGAGTTCCTTACTCTCATTTTACAGTTGGTTTTGTTTTAATGTTGAATTTTCGTATGGGCTGGGGTGGTGGTAGGTGATATAATCTGGCTCTGATCTTTTTTTTTTGCGGTACGCCGGCCTCTCACTGTTGTGGCCTCTCCCGTTGCGGAGCACAGGCTCCGGACTCGCAGGCTCAGCGGCCATGGCTCACGGGCCCAGCCGCTCCGCGGCATGTGGGATCTTCCCGGACTGGGGCACGAACCCGTGTCACCTGCATCGGCGGGCGGACTCTCAACCACTGCGCCACCAGGGAAGCCCTGGCTCTGATCTTTAAATCTCAGCCTAGACATCAACCACTCCTCCAGGAAGGCTTCACTGACCCACTGACAAGTTTAGGTCTCTTTTTTGGTAGTCCCAAAGCCCCTCTGGATTTTTCTTTAATATTGATATTTTTGCTTTACTTGTTGCTTTCCAACCCCTGACGCTAAGTCTGTAAGCTCCCTGGGGGCCCAGTTAATTTCTTTCCACCTCTGTATCTGCAGTGCCCAGTACAAGACCTGGCATAGAACTGACCCCAGCATGTTATTCTCTAGCCTTTATTGACTCAGTCTCCCTTGCAGGGTCTGCACTATACATCATATTCTATGTCTCTACTTCATAACTGTCTGAGGAACTCCTACTCACCCTTCAAGACCCCACTCAAATGACTCCTCTTCTGGTAAGCCTGCCCCACTCCTCCAGTTAAGCTCTATGCTTCTGTGAGCTCACAGCTCCTGCTGCAATTGGTGTCTGCCTCTTTTACTGTAATTTTTATGTATGTGTTTTCTCCCTCACCAGATTGGGAACCACTCGAGGCAGAGACTGAGTGGATTGATCCCTGGGTCCCCAGTGCCCTGCCCAGGCCTGGCCAGAGCTGTCAGCAATAGATACTCATTAAATGAATAGACTGGAAGATGTAACAAAGGAGGGAAAATTCAGGCAGGATTTTGAAGGTGGGAGGAAAAAAAGAATAACATGTACTTACTGAGGGCATAGAGTCAGTACAGATAAAAGCAAATAAAACTACCACTGAGAGCATCATAGTATGATGGGTAAGAACAGAGATAAGGTCTGTCTCTCATTGCCTGTGTGGCCTTGTGTAAGTTATAGAACCTCTCTGTGCCTCAGTGTCCTCATCTGGAAAATGGATAGTAATGGTATCCACCTCACCAGGAATTAAATAGGCTAATATATGCAAGGTACTGAGAGCTGTGCCAGGCACACATGGGCACTGGGTGTGTTTGCCATCATTGTTATTATCTCCATTGCTGAGCGCTTTGGTTGTGCCCCGGCACTTTCATCTGGCATCTTACTTAGTCCTCACAGCAGCCTCAGAAGAAGGGATTGTTGTGTCCTTTTACAAAGAAATCAGGTGTAAGCAGGCCAAACAGCTTGCTAAGGCCACTCACTGGGTAAGCAGCAGGAATGGGATTTGAACTCAAGTCTTTCTGGCCTGCCACCCACACATGTTCCTTGACTGTGTGGCACCTGCCTGCAGGAGGAGGGGGAGGGAGAGAAGATGGCACAGTGGGAAGGCAGGGAGGCTTCACCGAGCTGGGGCCTCGGGATCAGAGCGGCAGGCATTTTTCTAGAGCTTTCATTTCTGTCTGCCTCTTCTGAGCAGGTGAAAAACCCCATACAGGGCCCTTCACTGAGCCCTCCCCCTTCCCCTACCCCTCCCGGCGCTGCCTCGTCCCCCACGCTGGGAGGGGGGAGGTCAGGCTTGCAGTGTGGGAGATGCAGCAAAGGGGAGTGAGGTGGTGGGGGAGCATCATTCCAGATCCTTTCCCTCCAGCACCGCCCCCCACCTTCCCCATCAAAGTCGCTCCGGGAGGAGAGAGCATTCCAGGTGGAAGGAATGGCAAATGCAAAGGCTGTGGATTCAGGATGTGGAGGCGGGGAAAGCCTGCAAGCTTGGCTGGAACTGAGGTTCGGGGGCCCCCTGGGATTGCTCAGTGGAGAAGAACTTGTTTGACGAGAAGGGGGGAGCGAGAGAGAGAGAGAGAGAGAGAGAGAGAGAGAGAGAGAGAGAGAGAGAGAGAGAGAGAGAGAAAGAGAGAGAGAGAGAGATGCAGTGGACCCAGCCAGAGCTGAGGATGCCAGAGGCAGGGCAGTGGCTGGAGTCCATTCTGGCTCTGATCACAGTACTCTCCACCCTCTTGCCCTCAGGCAGGGGTGGTGTGGAGCGGTCAGGGTGATTCTCCTTGGTCCCCCTGCTCTGAATCCCTAGAATCCCTTAGCCGACTGTGCTCTGCCAGCTCTGTACCAGGCATTGGCTCATGGCTTTTTATGCATTCTTTCACTATGTTTTGTCTCCAGCCCTACAAGATCAGTATTATTCACTCTATTTTATAGATGAGAAAACTGAGGCTAAGACTTCCCCAAGGTCACTCAGGCATAAAAGGGAGTTCTGGGACTCGAATCCAGGACTGTTTCCAGAGATGGCAATTTTCCTGCTATACGCTATACTGGCTTCAGCTGCTTTCCTGGAGTGCTTGCCATCCCCATAGCAACAGGAGAGGAAGGCTTGTGCTGAGAGCACTTTATAGTTTTTGCAGGACTTGTTTTTTCTGCTCCTCACAACAGCCCTGTAGGCAGAGCTATTATCATCCCTATTTTATAGATAAGGAAACTGAGGCTCAGAGAGAGGGTGTGACTTGGCTAAGACAGAACCATTAAGTGGCACAGTTGGGACTCAAACCCAGTTCTGGTGACTCTACATGTCTTTTTGCTTCCCCTTGCAGAGGGAGAAGTTCTGTTCCCTGATCTTATCAGCCTCAGGGGACAGAAAACAGGCAGGGGTTATTTTTTAGAACTGGGGGGAAAGGAATGGGGCTTGGTCTTCAGAACCTGGGATTTATGGGCAATGAATTATTTCATCGTTCCAGGTGATAACTCCTTGGGTAGTAGAGGGAGGGCTTGCCCCTCAAGACCAGCAAGCCCTCTCAAGTTCCAAGGTTGGGTTTTAAACTCCAGCCATGCTGCTTCTTGACTGGCTGGCCTTGGGCAAGTCACTTAACCTCTCTGTGCTTCCTTTATCTCATTTGTAAAATGATGATAATAACAGGACCTAATTTATAGGACTGCTGTAAGAATTTATGAGTTAATACCTATGAAACACTTAGCACATGGCTGGCACATAGCACATGTTCAATGTTAGTGCTTATTGGCAGTGCTGTGCGGCTTGTGGGATCTTAGTTCCCTGACCAGGGATTGAACCCGTGCCCTCGGCAGTGAAAGTCCTAACCACTGGACCATCAGGGAATTCCCAGTATTAGTATTAAGATGCACAACACTACTCCCTCTGAAAGCAACCTATCTCCATTGCCTAAAAGGAGAAACGAAGGCTCCTGTTGCCAGACAACTTTCAAGCAAAGCCCCAGAATCTTATCTAGTACGGGTAGTAACTGCTGACATCAATAATAATAATAACTATTATTAAGGTGAACATTCAACAACTGCTACTTATGTGCCAACTACTGTGCTAACTACTTCACATTTATTATCTCATTTAATCTTCACAGCTCTGGGAAATAGAAGCAATTATGATCCCCAGTTTACAGATAAGGAAACTGAGGCTCAGAGAGGTGAAGTCACCTGCCCAAGGTCACACAGCTAGGAATTGGTATAGATGTGATTTGAACCCAGGCTTGCCTGACTCCGGTCTTCTATCACAGTTAAGGTCAGATGACAACTTGCCCAGTGCACAGGTGCTTATATCAGCTCTCTCCCAAACGCATCTCCAAATGCATCTGCTGCTTCAGGCTCACCTCCTTCCATGCTGCGAAGACCAAGCATCATTTATGGAGTGACTTTTATGCGCCAGAATGTTTTATACACATTTCCACACTGAATCCTCACTCTCCACCTTATGCCCTTCTATCACTATTCCCATTTCTCAGAAGATTAGCTGAGGCACAGATGTGTGGTGACTGCTTAAGGTCATACAGTCCAGGGTGAGATGGCAGAGCCAAGATTCAAACCCAGGTGGGTTGGCCTCAAAGCAGGGACTATCAGAAAAGAACACAGACCCTTGGAGAACTGCCTCACTTTCAAGGCCAGGTTCCCTCCCCTGTAACACCTTATTTGTTTAGGCTCTAAGCAACAGCTCTGCCCTCCCTCCCCAATGCCACTATCCCCCTTGGCCTAGATGCCTTCCACACCCTTTCTCTTGGCCTGCAAAACTTCTCCCAACTACCAGCGGCTTAGTCAACCCCCACTCACCAACTCACCTCTTCAGGAAGCTTCCTGTGTCCCCACCCCATTCCCTGACATTTACTCTCATAAACACATTGTACTTTGCCTCCTGTTCCTTATCACGGTTTCTAACTGTATTTTGATTTGTCTGGTCATTTGTTTAACAACTTGTTTCCTCATCAAACTGTAAGCTCCATGAGGGTCTGAGTCTGTTTTGCTCCCCATTGTAGCTGCACCACTGGCAGGCTGCCCTACACATGGTCGATGTGTAATAATTTTTTACTGAATGGATGAATCCATGAATGAATAAATAGCTATCAGGCACTTTACACACATGACTCATTAATTCCACAATTAACTCATTGTATCCTCACAACTGCTCTGTTCCCATTTTAGAGAAGACTTAGGTGAGGCTGAGAGCTAGAAAGTAGTGGAGCTTAGATTCAATCTTGGGTCAGTCTGCCCCTAAAGTCACTGACCTCTCTACATAGCACCTGCTGCCTCCCAGCACCCAGTGGCCACAGTCAGGATTTAAATAGTCATTGGTTGTCAGACCACACTGCCCAACTTGAGCCTGGAGGTCACTGACTCAGCAGGCACTGGGGCCTTGTCGGCACCACCCACTTGGTAGTTTCTGCCCTTCTAAAGTCTTAGGCTGCTCTCCCTCCCACTCCCTTTTTGGCTTCCTTCCTTTCCAGAGAGGGAAGAGGACTAGGAATTATAGCCAAGGCAGCCCTTCTGAGGAAAACAATTCCGTGGTGAAAAGAGCCCAGTTCTGAGAGCAGAGAGACATGGATTTAAGTCCTGGAATGGAGACTGCCCCTCTTGGAGCTTCTGCGTCCTTGTTCTGGATTCTACCTGGGTTTCTGAACCACCTGTCATCCCTTATCCACTTCCTGATTCCTAGGCCCCCAGAAACAGCTCGGGTGCATCCCTAGGATCATTTTTCCCAGGAACCTTGGTGATTAACAATAGCTGGGGGGTGGCCTGTGCCTAAGTTTATGGTGACCAGAGAGATGGGGGACTGGCCTGGCACCCTCAAGTCCCTCCCTGGAGTGCTAAGGGGTTGGGGGAGGGAAGTCTCTCTCAAGGGACACCACACCTGGAAGGGAGAAATACGGGAATGGAAGCCAAAAGATACAGGTTTGAGTCCCAGGGTCGTTTCAAATTCCCTGGGTGACTCAGGGTAAGTCACTGAGTTTTCAGTTTTCTCTTCTGCAAAACGAGGACAGTATCTGCCTTACAAAGTTGCTCTAGAGAACTAACTGAGGTACAGGTGAATTTGTCACACTGATACCCAGCCTGCAACCTTTTATAATCGACAAGGCGCACATATACACACTCATGCATGAATCCTTAACAAATACCCCAGGACACGAGGCAGATATGACTGCTCTTACTTTGCAGGACAAACTGAGACTCAGGTAAGTTCAGAGAGCTGTCTGAGGTCGCAGAGTGCGGTGCCGGCTGAACCAGGGTCCAACTCACCGGACCCTGGCCTTTCAGAACCAGCTCCCAACCCCAGGACCCCTAGCCTCGCCCCGGACGGATCCTATCATAGTGGGCTGGAGCCTATGACTCACTCTCCCCACCCTACTTTTTGCCCGGCCTGAGACCGGGAGGGAAGGGATAAAACTACCACCAATTTTAGGGGTGTGCACAGAAAGTTCATAGGCTTGGCCCCTTCCTTCCACCAAAGGTACCGGTTATTTGGACTCTAACAAGACGAATTGGCCTCTCAATACACTTTGTACGCGTTTTTACACTTTCTTAGATGGGGTTTTCCTACTTTGAATTTAGGAATTGGTTTAGTTTAAAATTCACCCCCACTTCACTTGGTTTGCCCCTTGCTGTTTACTCCGATTACGGAAGTAGCTCGGGTGGAGCTCCCGGGACAGTACCCTTGAGTACGTCGTTTGCGTAACTATTTAACTGACATTCTACTCAGGCCAATGGAATGCCAGGAAGCCCCAGGCGGGTGGGGCAGAGAGCCAATCAGGGCGTTTGGCGGGGTGTGGCTGCGTCCCGGGGCGGGGAATCGCGTAATGGCGGACGCGGGCCTAGTTAGTGCGGCTGGGGGCGTAGCGCGCTGAGGGGGGGTCTGGCTGTGTGGCAGCCCGCGACGCGGCCGGCGAGAACAGACCCCGTGCGGAGAAGGGCGGCCGGCCGGCCAGCCCCTCTGTTGCTGAGGGCGACCGCGCGAGACCAGGTGAGCATCAAGTCCCCGCGGGCTGGCCGGGCCGTGAGGCGCCGGGCCTGGTCGGGCCGCCCCTCCCAAGCAGCGCAGGGTCCTGGGGGAGTGGGTGCCGCGCCTCCTGCAGCAGACCGGTGAGCGGTCAGCGAGGGGTGGCGTCTTACAATACACTCACCTCCCCAGGGAGAGGTGTGTCGGAGATCCCCTAGGAGACTTGGAGGGGCCCGCGAGTCTGTGAAGCTGTGAAAGTGTCCCAGGCTGACCTAGCTCTGCCACCAGCTCGTCGTGTGACCTTGGGCAAGTCACTTCCCTCTCTGGGCCTCGTTTTACCCATTTGTAAAACGAAGGCTTTGAAGACAGATGTACATGAATTGGATCCCAGACGTTGTCTGAGATCTTGGGCAAGTTCTTCTCCAGGCGGAGCCTCAGTTTCCATATCTGGACCATGAAGGCGTTGAAGTGCTCTTTGAGACCTCTGGTCTAAGTTGCAGAGTGGAGGAGTGTGTGTGTGGAGGAGTGTGTGTGTGTGTGTGTGTGTGTGTGTGTGTGTGTACACGTACGTACGTGTGTGTACAGGATGGTCTGCAGAGTAAGGAGGAGAGTTAGCTAAAGGGGCCCATTGAGGAAGGCTCTGGATGGACCCTAGGCTGTGATGAGGTGAAGTCCCGATGTCTTGGTCCTCCAGGATCCTGGAGCCTCTGAGATGGGGGAAGTTTTATACAGTTAGTTCTCCATAGAATCAGAGAAGAGGAAGGAGTCCTTGGAGCCTTTTGGGGCTATGATTGAAATTTAGGCCCCAAAGAATTCAGGAGGGTTAGGAAGAGGAGGAGGGGGAACATTTATGGTGCTCCTCCTGTGCATCAAACATATGTTCTTGTTAAATTTTTACAGCCTCACTTGAGAATTTACACATAAGGAAACTAAGTTTCAGAGGAGTTAAGTAACTTGCCCGAGGTCACACAGTAAGGTACACAGCTTACCAACATTAAGGTGTTTCCTTTGACAGTCACTGGGCAAGGGGGAATTGTCCACTTAAAGGAAGTTTGCTTTGTCACAGATGGGGGGCAGGTTCCGGTCCCAGACACTTGAATTGACTTCTGGCATGGAGACAGGATGGGTCTCGATCTCTGGATGGTTAATTATAAGTACATCCCCTTTGTTCAGTCTGTGAGTTGGAAAGGACCATTACTAAATTGTAAGTCACTTTGAAGTGGGTCAGAACCTCAGAGAACTCAGTTTGAATCCTGACTGCATGGCCTGTGGAAGAAAGTTCACCAACTATTGGTGCATAGACTTGACTCTTGGTTCAGAGCAGTGCTAGCTCAGTAGCTTTTTCTCTTCCCTAAGAAGGCCAAGTTTTCCTGGGATGGAAGAAATTTCCCATTTGTTAGTGCAACCCAAAGTCTTTGGATTCCTGGGGTGAAAGGTTCAATAGCCGGCCTCTTGATTAAGTGAAATACTCCTTTCTTTGTGCTCCCTGTTATTTGACTTCTAGATGAGTGAAGATTGTGGACTTGGAGTGGGTACTATAGATAAATTGCAGCCCTTAATTTTTCCAAGCCTCAGAGCTTTTTGTTAATCAAAATGGTAGGACGGCAGTGTGTATTGTTCTCATATGTCAACGGTAGGGAAGAAAATTGGAAGAGGAAGTTGCTGAGAAAGAGGGCGTTTCTTAGCATTGGAGCCAATATGTATTTCTTTGTTTGAAATTCTAAAACCAGAAAAGCAGCAACTGAAGGAGGAAGGAAGGAAAACTGTGAAACTCTTCTTCGCTTTGAAATATCTTTAAGGACTGTTCTGTTGCCGTCCCCTGTCCAAGGCTCTGCTTTCACAGAAAAAGTCAATTGTAATTTGTTCAACGTTCAGAAGTTGTATTCTAGAATGAAAGAATTTTAAATCTTAAACTTTCTGAGATAATTAAAAAAAAATCAGAACCGAATATGTTGTTTATTAGTGGAAGATTGTTTCAACATAATTACCAATTGCAGTCTTTGGGTTTTGTTTTTTTTTTAAACTGTGACTTAAATTAGTAGATTTCAATCTAAGAGGAATTGATCTAGATATTGCATAATGCAAATGGCTCCATCACCTGAAAAACACGTAATGGTGTGTTTGTTTTTTGACGTTTGTTAAGTCTTTATAATGCTTTATTTACCAGATTGTGTATGTGTGAATAGTTAAGACACTGAGTTTATTGCATGTAAAATCTACATTCACTCTCAGCATTAGTTATATTTTCTATGTAAGATTTAGTCTTAATTAGTATACCAGTCTACAGTACCTTGGGGCCAAAAAAAAAAAAAAAAAAACGGTTCTTGGGGCCAGTTGTGCTTCTGAAAATAGAATTTTTTGAATTTTGGAAAAGGAATATGGTACGTATCCTGTATGGTATGTAACATCCCAGAAAGGTGTGGGGCAGCACCTTGTAATCAAATGCATTACTATTTCTTCAGTAAAACATCAGAATGTTCACACCAACTGGGATAAATAAATACTATACATAGCCTCATGTCATTTCATGTCAGGATTTGCCTCCAAATGAATAATGAAAAACTTGTTTTTTATAGCCTTTTGGATTTTGGAATTGCAGTTAAGGGATTGTGGACCTTTATGGATAAAACATATATGATGACAATAACAATTACAAGGACAAATATTGTAAACCAAGCTAATTTTAAAGTCACGGATCCTAAAAACAGTATTACATAGAAGACACATTTTTTCTTTCTTTCATGTGGCAGTCTTATTCTAATTAATATATGCCAATGTTCATTTTTCCTTAAGTACCAAATTTTACCTTTTAATACCATCATTGGGCCCTGTTTTAGATGTTTGAAGGACACCCTGCCCTCTTTTTTAAAAAAGTAATTTATGGGGTCTTGTGCCCCTCAATTTTTGTACAGCAGTTAAGAGAATTGTACCTTTTCCCATATAATTCAGAGAGAGACGAATCAGGTGAGGATCTGTAGATTCATGTTTGCAGAATTTTAAAGCCGATGTTCCCTTCCAGGTGGTCTTTAGTACAAGGTCATTACTGCTGGATGAGATTTAGATCAAAATCTTTTAATTTTTAATTTTTTAAGCCTCCACAGTTTGTTCATCTCAGTAAGGAGTTTACTAAAATATATTTAGAGTATTGTTGTTGTTGTTGTTCTTTTTGTGGTACGCGGGCCTCTCACTGTTGTGGCCTCTCCCGTTGCGGAGCACAGGCTCCGGACGCGCAGGCTCAGCGGCCATGGCTCACGGGCCCAGCCGCTCCGTGGCATGTGGGATCTTCCCGGACCGGGGCACGAACCCGTGTCCCCTGCATCGGTGGGTGGACTCTCAACCACTGCGCCATCAGGGAGGCCCTAGAGTATTTTTTATTTCAAGTGTATGCTACTTGAAAAACTAGAGTTTACCAGTCTTATGAATTTGGGTGATTTCTTTAAATGGCCAAGGACCTCTGGGAGCAAATTTACAGAAATTCAGTCTACTCTTTGCTTTTCTTGGGCACTTCAACTATAGAGTGAGGTGGACTGGTATTGGAGGTTAAAGAATTATTTCTTCTCTTTATTTATTTATTAAAGAATATTTATTTATTCATTTGGCTGTGTCAGGTCTTAGTTGAGGCATATGGGATCTTTCATCGCGGCGTGCGGTCTTCTCTAGTTGTGGCGTGCGGGCTCAGTAGCTGCGGTGCTCAGGGTTTCTAGTTGTGGCACACGGGCTCTAGAGTGCGTGCGCTTAGTTGCCCCACTGCATGTGGGATCTTAGTTCCCCAACCAGGGACCGAACCCGCATCCCCTGAATTGGAAGGTGGATTCTTAACCACTGGACCACCAGGGAAGTCCCTGTTTCTTCCCTCCCTCCCTCCCTCCCTCCCTCCCTTCCTTCCTTCTCTTTCTTTCCTATATATTTATTTATTTATTTATTTTTGGCTGCGTTGGGTCTTTGTTGCAGTGTGGTGCGCAGGCTTCTCATTGCGGTGGCTTCTCTCTTGTTGCGGAACATGGGCTCTAGGCATGCAGGCTTCAGTAGTTGTGGCACGTGGGCTCAGTAGTTGGGGCTCACGGGCTCTAGAGTGCAGGCTCAGTAGTTGTGGCACATGGGCTTAGTTGCTCTGCAGCATGTGGGATCTTCCTGGACCAGGGCCCGAACCCATGTCCCCTCTATTGGCAGGCGGATTCTTAACCACTGCACCACCAGGGAAGTCCCTCTATTTCTTCTCTTTAAAAGAAGGCCCTTGATGGCATGAATTTGAGAGATTCTGGTCTTCAGGACAAACAACCACCTCTTTTGAGGGCCTCAGTTCATCTTCCTACTTGGGTTATCTCCATAGTTCCTGGGAATGGTACTTTCACTGTCTGGGAGATAGAAGGGGTATGGAACAGTGTATCAGGAGTTGCAGGTGCAGTTGGTGTGTGACTGGACTGGGGAATAAGAGCAGTTGTTATCCAGACTACCTCAGTTTTTTTTGTTTCATAAGGATTGATAATATTATAAAAGGGTTATGAATTAGTGAACAAACATACTATTACAATTTCCTCTGTTGTGACTGTGGATAAGCTCTTCAACACAAGAACTGTATTTTATACTTCTTTTGTATTCTTTAATGCCTAAAGGCCAGGGCATCAGACTTGTTGCATCAGAATTTACCATCAAAAAATAAATTATATCTGGGAACTCCTTTGTCAGTAAACAACCAGGGTTGAGAACCATTGAGGTAAGCACATGGTAGGTGTTCAATAAATATATGTTGATAAATTTGCTCTTGGTTCTGGCATGAATTGGGTAGGGTGGAAGAGGACCCAGATTTTTGATAAAGTAAAATAGCTTTCCAGGATACCAACACGCATCCAACAGTTGGCAGATCTGGATCCATAGTCAGTTCATTGCTAGTTACTCTACCAGCATAACCACCCTGACTTTGTGATCTAGGCAAGATTGAATACAGTCTTGTCAACAGGCAACTGAAAGTTTTATTTAATCCTTGGGTAGTGGCCTTACTGATGAATAAGATTGGTTGGGGTGACAGTCGCTAAATTGAAAGAATTCTTGGGGATTTGGGTTGGGGAGGTAGGCTCCTGGGCACCAGCAGTGCCAAGGGCAGAAGTAAAAAGTTATAATTTGACTGTGTCTCCACACATAACACAATGTATGGAACATAATTGGTGTTCCATAGTTTTTGTTGACTGAAAAAATGAATGGCTCTTTGTTTGAAAAGAGGCATATAAGTTGTGAAATAAGATGCTTCCTACTCATCCTTCAGAGCTGAACTAAGATGTCATCTGTTCCATGAATCATTCCTAGGAAAAGTTGAGTGACTCCCTTGTGTGTCTTCTCCTTCATTAAAGCATCTATCAGGTATTGTCAAATCAGATATCAGACAAATTATAAAACTCTTTCCCTACCTAATAATGAGCTCCATAAGGGCTGGGCTGTATTGTTCATTTTTGTATGACTGGTGTGCAACACAGAATAAAGGCTTTTTTTTTTTTTTTTTTTTTTTTTTTGGTCATGTGGCACATGGTATCTTAGTTTCCCGACCAGGGATTGAACCCGTGCCTCCTGCTTTGGAAATGAGGAGTCTTAACCACTGAACTGCCAAGGGAAGTCCCAATAAAGGCAAAATAGATTCTAGTAATGTTTAATTTAGACCTCTGTCTTCTACTTCATTCTTGTAGGCTTCTCTTTCTTCCAGTTCATGGTCTTTACTTTTCAGTTCAGATCAGCAAACATTTATTGAGAGGTAGGTCTTTGTTGGGCCTTGGGGTAGGGTTTCTTATCCTCGGTACTGTTGACATTTGGGCTGGATAATACCCTGTATTGTGATAGGCTGTGCTGTGCATTGTAGGATATTTAGCAGTATCTCTGACCTTTACCCACTACCTAGTATCACCCCCCCAACCCCCACCCCAGCTGTGACAACCAAAAATGTTTCCAGATATTGTCAGATGTCCTTTGGGGAGCAGAATTGCCCCCTGTTGAAAACTATGTCAAGGGTAGGGGTAGTGGGTTCATAGAGGGAAGTAAGTGTAGATGTCCTCACGTGTGTACTATCCTTTCATTTGTTCTTTCTGGTTATACAGTCTCTTGTCTCTGACTTTTGGATAAGAAAGAAAAATGAAGGAAATCAGCAGGTGACAGCCTTAAAAAAGCACCATTTTTTTTTCTGTCTAAACTTTATTTTATTTGGTTTAAATATATTAGAGCAGTACAGACAACTGAATTATTTACACAGATTTTTGTAAATTCAGTTTCCACCACTGATTAGGTGGAGTAAAGAACTACTAGAATATTACTACCTTCAATAAAAGACTCAGCTTTTCTCAGAAAAGCTGTTTAACACCTAAAGAATAACCAGCATTTTTTTTTTTTTTTGGTGGTACGTGGGCCTCTCACTGTTGTGGCCTCCGGACGCACCCGCTCAGCGGCCATGGCTCAAGGGCCCAGCTACTCCGCGGCATGCGGGATCTTCCCAGACCAGGGCACGAACCCGCGTCCCCTGCATCGGCAGGCGGACTCCCAACCACTGCGCCACCAGGGAAGCCCCCAGCATTGGTTTTCTAGAGAACTTGCCAGGACTTGTCAGGATTCTTCTCAGCTAACTTTTGAGCTTCATGGCTAAGATATAATATATCTTTTAGTGTTCCTACATAGATACTTTATAACTCTAAAAAACATGTTTAATGAGCATGTTTTTCTAAGCTCAGTATTTTTTGTGATAGGTAGATTGGTCAAGGCAGTGGTCCCAGTGGGCATTCATAAAATGATGACAGATTAGTAGTAACACTGGGGAACTTCACTCCTTTGGCCAGCCTTCTACAATATAACATAATCATTCATGTCTTAGTCACCATTAAAGTGAAGTTGAATGAGTGTTTTTTTTTCCTGTTCCATTTGAAGTTATGAATAGTACTCTAGAGAATTCAAATGTATAGTTATGAATGGTATCTCAGAATAGTTACCATTTATGCAAGTGAGACACACTTCTTAACTTAGGAACCAAACAGAATTGAATTAGAAAAGAGAAGAATAGAAACAAGAATTGTTGAATGCTTGCAGAGGAAATAATGTTCAGATAAAGAAGTACCTCAGAAAACTTTGGTCTCCATCATGATTTCTATACACTAATAAAGAAAAACAGTTTGAGGTTGATGGGAGAGGCTATTAAACTTTGCCTATGATATTACCTTTCAAGCTGTTTTTCTTTTCTGGTAAAATATGGAAAAGCTTGAGACATAGTCTCTTAGTTATAAGATTAATTCTAGTTGAACCAGGTTAAGTTTCTTACTTTTTTTTTTTTTAATTTTATTTTATTTTTGGCTGCATTGGGTCTTCGTTGCTGCGCACGGGCTTTCTCTAGTTGCGGCGAGCAGAGGCTACTCTTCGTTGCGGTGTGTGGGCTTCTTATTGTGGTGGCTTCTCTTGTTGCGGAGCATAGGCTCTAGGCCCGCGGGCTTCAGTAGTTGTGGTTCGCAGGCTCTAGAGCGCAGACTCAGTAGTTGTGGCACACGGGCTTAGTTGTTCCGTGGCATGTGGGATCCTCCTGGACCAGGGCTCGAACCTGTGTGCCCTGCATTGGTAGGTGGATTTTTAACTACTGCGCCACCAGGGAAGCCCAAGTTTCTTACTTTTAAATTTATTTATTTTATTTATTTATTTTTGGCTGCATGGGGTCTTCGTTGCTACACATGGGCTTTCTCTAGTTGTGGCGAGTGGGGACTGCTCTTCGTTGTGGTGTGCAGGCTTCTCACTGCAGTGGCCTCTCTTGTTGTGGAGCACGGGCTCTAGGCGCACAGGCCTCAGTAGTTGTGGTGTGCGGGCCTCAGTAGTTGTGGCATACGGGCTCAGTAGTTGTGGCTCATGGGCTCTAGAGCACAGGCTCAGTAGTTTTTGGCGCGCGGGCTTAGTTGCTCCACGGCATGTGGGATCTTCCCCAACCAGGGCTTGAACCCGTCCCCTGCATTGGCAGGCGGATTCCTAACCACTGCACCACCAGGAAAGTCCAAGTTTCTTATTTTTAGAATATAGAGGCCCTTTTGGGAAGAAGCAGTGGTTCAACTCAGTTCCAGTTTGAGTGAATATGTGTGTTTATATGCACACATACATACTTACACACATATTTATGATGTGGCTTACGGGGACATTTAAATTTTGTAATTGACATAGTAAAGTAGTGAGCAATTCTTTTACTCTCAGTATTAAAATTGAGACCTTTTTCTGCTGTGATTATGCCATTGTTCTAGCAAGTCCTCAGTCTAGAAAGCTTTCTTCAAATCGTATCTTGAGTAATTGTTTTTAACTGTGTAGAAGGAGGTCTTAGGTCATGTCCATGATGTTCCCTTCCATTCACAATTGAGAACTGTAAGTAAATTTCCCTTTTTAGAATACTGCTACTCTTTAAAGAATAGTTTTCCCGATAACAAAGCCATTTGTGGAATTATGAGAAGTATAAGACCAACTTTGCCCCCTTTATACCTTTAAAGTTCCTTCAACATTCATTGGGTGATAATTTGCAAAGCACAGTGATATGTATTGTTACAGTCCGTCCCCAGCATTGAGATAAATTATGTTATGCTGCATTTTTAATTTTTATTTATTTATTTTATGCTGCATTTAAAAATATATATATTTATTTGGCTGCGCTGGGTTTTAGTTGCGGCACGTGGGATCTTCCTTGCGACATGCGGGAATCTTTTAGTTGCGGCATGCGGGATCTTAGTTGTGGCATTTGGGATCTAGTTCCCTGACCATGGATTGAATCCAGGCCCCCTGCTTTGAGATCTCGGAGTCTTAAACCACTGGACTACCAGGGAAATCCCAGTAGCTACATTTTATACAGATAAACAGACTCAGAGAGGTTAAGTAACTTCCTTAAAGTCACTCAACTAATAAATAACAGATTTGAGATTGAACCCTGTCTTTTTCTTTTTAAAATGAGATTTTTTTAAAGGTAAGATTTACACACGCTAGAATGCATAAAAATGCAAGTATATAATTAGATACGTTTTGACAAATGTAAAGACATGTGTGGCCAATACCCAATCAAGAGATAGAATGTTTCCATAACCTTCCAAAGTTCCCTCATACCCCCTTCCAGTCAGTCCCTGCTATCTTATAGGCAACCACTGTTGTGATTTCTATCCTCACATATTAATTTTTCCTGTTCTTCACTCATACAATATGCACGCTTGTGTCTGAATTCTGTTCAACGTAAAGTTTTTGAGATTAATCCATGTTGATGTGTATATCAGTATCAACCCAAGCCTTTTGGTGCATATCTAGAGTTCTTTCCAACAAACTACAACTGCTCATTTGCTAATTCTTACTTCACACATCCTTTTTTTTTTTTTTTTTTTTTGCTTTGGTATTTGCATGTAATTTACTTCCTTTTTCTAATATACTAGATGTATTTGTTTTTAAAATCGCTTCGAAATTACAAAAGTAATACATGATCATTGCAACAAATTACACAATTAGAAGTGAATAAAGCGTGAAAGTTTCCTCAGATTTATTTTTATTTCTGCCTTTTTCCAATTATGAAAATGAGTGCTCTTTGTTTAAAAAAAAAAGCCAAATTCAAAAAATATGAAGCCGAGAATAAGAATCGCTCATAATCCCACTAGTTAGCATTTTGATATCTTTTCCTCTTTCTCTGCACTTTGTTTACCATGGCTGAGACCACAGTTGAGGGATTTTTAGGCTTCCCTACTTTTTAAAAATTTATTTATTTTTGGCTGTGTTGGGTCTTTGTTGCTGCGTGCAGGTTTTCTCTATTTGCAGCAAGCGGGAGCTACTCTTTGTTGCGGTGCAGTGCACGGGCTTCTCACTGCGGTGGCTTCTCTTGTTGCGGAGCACAGGCTCTGGGCACACAGGCTTCGGTAGTTGTGGCTCGCAGGCTCTAGAGTGCAGGCTCAGTAGTTGTGGCGCACAGGCTTAGTTGCTCCGTGGCATGTGGGATCTTCCCGGACCAGCACTCGAACCCATGTCCCCTGCGTTGGCAGGTGGATTCTTAACCACTGCGCCACCAGGGAAGTCTGAGGCTTCCCTTCTTATATTAGGTTTCTCACATCCTCATTAATCACTTCTTATTATTTCAGTGTTCACGCTTGTGGCCACCCTAAATCTGAGTATCTACCTGGCGGTGTGACCTTGGCTGGGCTGGGCTCATCAAGCAAACTGTACACTCCTTCATCACTCACCTTATTCTTGCATACCCAACACCCAACATTTCTTGCAAAGTAGGAGGCAGTTAGTTCTGTCGTTATGAGTATAGATTCTGGAGTCAGTCCATCTGTTTTCAAATGTAGGCTCCTCCACTTACTAGCTCTGTATGTACCCTTAGGCAATGAATCTCTTAGTTTCAGTTTTCTCATCTGTAAAGATGGGGACCTGGCTAATTTTACTGTAAAATATGGAGCATATCTCAAAGGATTTTAGAAGGATTAAATGACATCATTACTTAGTCCATTGCTCAAATAATGTTAACAGTTGTTATAAATTAAGACAATCAATGGCATGTTTGGTTGGATATGTCATCTATCTAGCCCAGAGTTCTGCTGCTTGTGGGAAAGGGATGAAAATGTCAACTTCAAAATTTAGGGCTATGTTGCCTAAAGTTTATAATTTCTCTTAGGAAGGAGGTTCTTATGGAAATGTTGCCTATGAGTTTATCTAGACTATCTTTGAATTATTTTTTCTTACATTCTGTACTCCCTATCTGAGTAATGAGTTTTATTACTTTATACACTGGATTGGGCAGTAAACTATTACTTTTTATTAGTCCTAATAAAAGTAGTAAGTGTATACCATGTGTCAGGCATTGCGCCTATTTCTATCCTCATAGCAATCCTTCAAATTAGTTATTTACAGATGAGAAAAGCGAGGCTCAAAGAAATTAAGCAACATGTGCACTGTCACACAGCTAAACCTACTGGGATTAGAACTCAATTCTTTCCTCCCTCCACTTCCTTTCCCTTTCTCTTACCCCTTCCCTTCCCTTTTTCTACATAAAACTTCTGTCTTTGTGATTCTAAAACCTAGGTTTAAAATTTTTTTTTAAATATACTTTATTGTTTCTTTAGATTTCTAACTACATTGTAACTTCTAAAATTTGATGCAGTCTCTACCATTTCACACCCTTTTTGTTTCATACTAATGTGTCCTTTATATATCTATATCTATATTAAAAAGTATGTATGCATACATAAGCTTCTCTGTCCTTTGGTCTTCTGGGATATACCTTTCTAGGCCTTATGTATCTATTTTACCTTTTTTGTGCTATGATGGCCACAACTGCACATTCTATTCTAGGTACAGATATGCTTTGGTTTGTACAAGGGCAGGATAATGTGTTCTCTGTTTTCAAAGCCTTCGTAATAACAACCAGCATTTTGTTGCCTTTTTGTAGCTGTATTCAGCATAAGTCCAGGGACTCTGAAACCCTTTTCTTGTATTGTAACAGGTAGCTTTATAGCTCATCATCTGATAATTATAATTTGGACTATTTTTCCATTACTGCATTACCTTATTTTTGTCTACATGGAAGCTGTTTTCCACATTTCTCAACACACAACTTTGTACCATCATATTTCTAGCTACTGCTTTAGAGTCATCTGCAAACTGGGAAGATGTCACTAGACAGTTTTTTCTTTTTTTTTTTTTTTTTTTTTTTTTTTTTGCGGTACGCGGGCCTCTCACGCCTGTGGCCTCTCCCGTTGCGGAGCACAGGCTCCAGACGCGCAGGCTCAGCGGCCATGGCTCACGGGCCCAGCCGCTCCGCGCCATGCGGGATCCTCCCAGACCGGGGCACGAACCCGTATCCCCTGCATCGGCAGGCAGACTCTCAACCACTCCGCCACCAGGGAAGCCCTAGACAGTTTTTTCTAGATAATTTCTAAAAATGTTACTTGTGATAGGTTTCAGCATTAATCCTTGGGGGACCGCTTTGTTTATACATCTTTATCTAGAGAAGGTACTATATCAGAACACTCTTATTTCTGTTTCTAAATGAAGTCTCTGGGGAAAAAAAATTAGTCTTCTTAAATAATATTTATTTACTGTTTTCAGTTGCCTTTGGAAGAGTTTTTTTTTTTAATTTTAATTCTGTTTAATTTACATTATATCACGTATCCTCTCACTTCAGATATGCATATGTTTTACCTGAAACCTTGCAAACAGTAGGTTCTCTGTAAGGCTTTGATATATTAAATGTTCAACAATAAGATAATGCCCAGTATTGGGTTATTAGTTTAACATTCAACAAATAATTACTGAGTATATGTTATGTGCCAAATACGAAGAATACAACTCAGTGACTATGAGAGGCAAGGTCCCTGCTCTCATGCAGTTTAAGAAGCCTTGGGTAGACAATAAACAAATAAACACAAATAAAATATTGAAAGATTGTGATATGTTAGGAAGAGAGTAAAATAGGGTGCTATAATAGAGATAATAGAGGAACTTAGAGATGGTCAGGAAAGGCTTCTCTGAGGAGGTGACAAACCAAAACTGAAGAATGAAAAAGAATGAGCCAAATGAAGAGGTGAGGAAAGAGTTCCAACATAGAAGGAACTAAGAGCAAAGGTATTTCAAAGCTTTGTAGGACTGATAAAGGAGTTTTATTTTTAAATAAAATGGGAAGTCTTGGTGAGTTTTTTTTTTTAATTGAGGTACTTGAAAAGTTTTTGTTTTAACTTTTTTTTTTTTTTTTGGTGGCCGCACTGCGAGGCTTGTGGGATCTTAGTTCCCTGACCAGGGGTTGAACCCAGGCCTTCGCAGTGAAAGCATGGAGTCCTAACCACTGGACCGCCAGGGAATTCCCTAAAAAAACTTTTTTTTTTTCTTTTTTTTTTGCGGTACACGGGCCTCTCTCACTGTTGTGGCCTCTCCCGTTGCGGAGCGCAGGCTCCGGATGCGCAGGCTCAGCGGCCATGGCTCATGGGCCCAGCCGCTCCGCGGCATGTGGGATCTTCCCGGACCGGGGCACAAACCCGCGTCCGCTGCATCGGCAGGCGGACTCTCAACCACTGCGCCACCAGGGAAGCCCTAAAAAAACGTTTTAATGCAAAATTTCAAGCATATATAAAAGTAAATGGTATAATGAACCCCTGTGTATCTGTTTTCTAACTTCAACAATTATTAATGCATGACTAATCTTTTTTCTAATATCCTATCTCCTCCCCTAATGTTATTTTTTTCAACAGTTAATGTAGCTTTTATTTATTTTTATTTTTTAAGCTTTGAGATATAATTGACAAACAAAAATCTTGTATATTAAGGTATACAACATGATAGTTTGATACATGTATATGTTGTGAAATGATTAACCACAATCAAGCCAATTAACACATATTGATACATCACCTCATGTAGTAACCATATTGATGCATCACCTCAAGTAGTAACCATTAATAATGTAACTTTTATTTAAAATTACTATCTAGCCTGTAGACTGCAGCAGTTTAAATACTTGAATTAACAGTGCTTTCGTTTCATTTTTACAACAGTTTTATTGAGATATTATTGGCATACAATAAACCCCATACATTTAAAATATAAAATTTGATAAGTTTTGACATATGTATATACCATTAAAGCCACCACCATAATCAAGATAATGAACATATTCATCACCCCTAAATCTTTCCTCCTTTGTAATCACTCCCTCCTGCTCCGATGCCTCCGCCCACACCCCCAGGCCATAGGCAACCACTGATCTGCTATCACTATAAATTATTTTGAATCTTCTAGAATTTTATATGATCATACAGCATGTGCTCATTGACGGGGGCGGAGGTCTGGTGTCTTTCATTTGGGATAATTATTTTGAGATTCATCCATGTTGTTGCAAGTTTCACTAGTTGCTGAGTAATAATGCATTACATGAATATGGTAATTTGTTCATCCATTCACCTGTTGCTGGACATTTGGGTGGTTTCCAGTTTGGGGCTGTTACAAATTAAGCTGCTGTGAACATTTGTGTACAAGTCTTTTTGTGGACATTTTTTTAAAAATTAATTATTTGTTTATTTCTGGCTGTGTTGGGTCTTTGTTGCTGTGCGCAGGCTTTCTCTCGTTGTGGTGAGTGAGGGCTACTCTTCGTTGTGGTGCTCGGGCTTCTCATTGCAGTGGCTTCTCTTGTTGCAGAGCACGGGCTCTAGGCATGCGGGCTTCAGTAGTTGCAGCACACGGGCTCAGTAGTTGCGGCATGCAGGACCTAGAGTGCGCAGGCTTCAGTAGTTGCGGTGTGCAGGCTCAGTAGTTGTGGCGCATGGGCTTAGTTGCTCCACGGCAGGTGGGATCTTCCCGGACCAGGGATCGAACCCGAGACATTTCTTTTTAAATTTTTTTTTTAAGAATTTATTTATTATTATTATTATTATTATTTATTTTTTTGGCTGCGTTGGGTCTTTGTTGCTGCGTGTGGGCTTTCTCTAGTTGTGGCGAGCGGGGGCTACTCCTCGCTGTGGTGTGCAGGCCCCTCATCACGGTGTCCTCTCTTGCTGCGGAACACAGGCTCTAGGTGCACAGGCTCCAGTAGCTGTGGCTCACAGGCTCAGTAGTTGTGGCTCGCAGGCTCTAGAGCACAGGCTCAGCAGCTGTGGCGCATGGGCTTAGTTGCTCTGTGGCACGTGGGATCTTCCCGGACCAGGGCTCGAACCTGTGTCCCCTGCATTGGCAGGCGGATTCCCAACCCCTGCGCCACCAGGGAAGCCCTCTTTTTAATTTTTAAAATTGAAATACAATTTACATGCCAAACAATTTGCCATTTAAAGTATGGAATTCAGTGTTTTTTAGTATATTCACAAGGTTATGCTGTCATCACCACTGTTTAATTCCAGAACATTTTTATCACCCCAGAAAAAAACCCCATACCTATTAGCAGTCACTCCCCATTCCCCGCTTCCCATGCCCTACACAACCATTAATCTACTTCCTATGTCTGTGAATTTGCCCATTCTGGACATTTCATATAAATTCAGTCATATAATGTGTGGTCTTTTGTAATTGGCTTCTCTCACTTAGCATAATGTTTTCAAGCGTTCATCATGTTGTAGGCTTGTATCAGTACTCCGTTGTATGGATGTAACACTTTTATTTATCTATTCATCAGTTGATGGACATTTCAGTTGTTACTACTTTTTGGCTGTTATGAATAACGGTGCTATAGCATTCTTGTACAGATTTTTTGTGTGGACATATGTTTTCATTTCTCTAGAGTATGTACCTGTGAGTGGATTTGCTGGGTCATATGATAACTCTTTTTGAGAAACTGCCAGACTGTTTTCCAGTGTAGCTGCACTATTTTATTTTATTTATTTATTTTTATTTTTTTGCCGTACATGGGCCCCTCACTGCTGTGGCCTCTCCCATTGTGGAGCACAGGCTCCGGACGCGCAGGCCCAGCGGCCATGGCTCACGGGCCCAGCCGCTCCGCGGCACGTGGAATCCTCCCAGACTGGGGCACGAACCCGCGTCCCCTGCATCGGCAGGTGGACTCCCAACCACTGCGCCACCAGGGAAGCCCATGCTGCACTATTTCACATTTCCACCAGCAGTGTGTGATTCCAGTTTTTCCACATCCTCACCAGTATTTCTTATCTGTTTTTTTTGATGATAGCCATCCTAGTGGGTGTGAAATGATATCTCGTGGGGTTTTTTTTTGTGTGTTATTTATTTATTTTTTTGAAGTATAGTTGATTTAACAATGTTGTGTTAGTTTCTGGTGTACAGCAAAGTGAATCGGTTATACATACATATATATGTATATTCGTTTTCCGATTCTTTTCCATTATAGTTTATTACAGGATATTGAATATAGTTCCCTGTGCTATACGGTAGGATCTCATTGTTTATCTATTTTATTTTAATATTCACTTATTTTATTTATTTACTTATTTTTTGGCTCTGTCGGGTCTTAGTTGCAGCATGCGGGATCTTCGTTAAGGCATGTGGGATCTTTTGTTGTGGCGCGCAGGCTTCTCTCTAGTTGTGGAGTGCGGGTTTTCTCTTCTGTAGTTGTGGCATGCAGGCTTTCTCTTCTCTAGTTGTGGCACGCAGGCTGCAGGGTGCGTGGGCTCTGTAGTTGCGGCGTGCAGGTTCCAGAGCTCCTGGGCTCTGTAGTTTGCAGCACGTGGGCTCTCTAGTTGAGGCGCGCGAGCTCAGTAGTTGTGGCACACTGGTTTAAGCTGCCCCATGGCACGTGGGAACCTAGTTCCCCGATCAGGGATCGAACCCACGTCCCCTGCATTGGAAAGCAGATTCTTTACCACTGGAACACCAGGGAAGTCCCTGTTCATCTATTTTATATATAGTAGTTTGTATCTGCTAATCCCAAACTTCTAGTTTATCCTCCCCCCAGTATCTCATGTTTTGATTTCCATTTCCCTAATGACTAGTGATGTTGAGCACTTTTCATGTGTTTGTTGGCTATTTGTGTATCTTCTTTGGAGAATGTCTATTTAAATGTTTTACCCATTCATAAGTAGGTTCATTCATCCTTTTATTATTGAGTTGTAATAGTTTTATATATATTCTGGGTACAAGTCCCCTATCAGATATGATATGTAAATATTTTCTTTTCATTTCTGTGGGTTGTCTTTTTACTTTCTTGACCATGACCTTTAAAACACAGAAGTTTTTCAGTTTTGATGAAGTATAGTTTATCTATTTTTTCTTTGTTGTTTGTGCTTTTAGGTGTCGTAGCTAAGAAACTATTGCCTAATCCAGGATTGCGAAGATTTACACCTGTGTTTTCTTCTAAGAGTTTTATACTTTTAGATCTTATATTTAAGCCTTTGATCCACTTTGAGTTAATTTTTAGTATGGTGTTAGGTAGGGGCTCAACTTTATTATTTTTTTTAAAGAATTTAAAAAAATTATTTATTTTTTATTTTGGCTGTGTTGGGTCTTCATTGCTGCCCGTGGGCTTTCTCTAGTTGTGGCGAGTGGGGGCTACTCTTCATTGTGGCGCGCAGGGTTCTCACTGCGGTGGCTTCTCTTGTTTTGGAGCACAGGCTCTAGGCGCACAGGCTTCAGTAGTTGTGGCATGCAGGCTCAGTGGTTGTGTCTTGTGGACTCTAGAGCGCAGGCTCAGTAGTTGTGGCACACGGGCTTAGTTGCTCTTCAGCATGTAGGATTTTCCCGGACCAAGGATCGAACTCATGTCCCCTGCATTGGCAGGTGGATTCTTAGCCACTGCACCACCAGGGAAGTCCCGGGGTTCAACTTTATTCTTTTGCATATGAATATCCAGTTGTCCCAGCACCATTTATTGGAAAGATAAGTTGTTCCCCATTGCATTTTCTTGCATCCTTTTCCAAGATAAATTGACCATAAATGTATGGGTTTATTTTGGGGTTCTCAGTTCTATTCCACTGATCTGGATGTCTGTTCTTAATGCCAGTATCACACAGTCTTGATTACTGCAGCTCTTTTGTAAGTTTTGATATAAAAACAGTATGAGTCCTTCAATTTTGTTCCTTTTTCAGTATTGTTTTGACTTTGCTGAGTCCCTTGCACTTCCATATGAATTTAGGCTCAGCTTGTCAATTTCAGCAAAAAAAAAAAAAAAAAAAAACCAGCTGGGATTTTGATAGGGATTTTATTGAATCTGTAGATTAATTTAGGGAGTATCGCCATCTGAACAGTATTAAGTCTTTCAGTCCATTAATATGGGATGTCTTTTCCTTTATTTAGGTCTTTAAATGTTTTCTAGGTTTTGAAGCCTTAATGTACAAGTCTTACACTTCTTTTATTAAATTTATTCCTAAATCTTTCTAAACTTTTTTTTTTTTTGCGGTACGTGGGCCTTTCACTGTTGTGGCCTCTCCCGTTGTGGAGCACAGGCTCCGGACGCGCAGGCTCAGAGGCCATGGCTCACAGGCCCAGCCACTCCGCAGCATGTGGGATCTTCCCGGACCGGGACACGAACCCGTGTCCCCTGCATCAGCAGGCGGACTCTCAACCACGGCGCCACCAGGGAAGCCCTAAACTTATTTATTTTGTTGCATTTGTAAGTGAAATTATTTCCTTAATTTCATTTTTGGATTGTTTATTGCTAGTGTGTAGAAATAAAATTGAATTTTGTGTATTGATCTTGTATCCTGCTGCCTTGCTTCTAACAGTTTTTTTGGTGGATTCCTTAGCATTTTCTATTGATATAAGATCATGTCATCTGCAAATAGAGTTTTACTTCTTCATTTCCAATCTCATGCCTTTTATTTCTTTTTCTTACCTGATCGCCCTAGCTGGAACCTCCAGTACAATACTGTACAGAAGTGATAAGAATGGATATTGTAGTCTTGTTCCTGACCTTAAGGGAAAGTCTTTGTCTCGTTTTGATAGTACAGTAATACTGGTCTCATAGAATAAGTTCAGGCTTGTTTGCCCTTATTTTTTTTTATTTTATTCTTTTTTTTTTTTTTGCGGTACGCGGGCCTCTCACTGTTGTGGCCTCTCCCGTTGCGGAGCACAGGCTCTGGACGCGCAGGCTCAGCGGCCATGGCTCACAGGCCCAGCCTCTCTGCGGCATGTGGGATCTTCCCGGACCGGGGCATGAACCCGTGTCCCCTGCATCAGCAAGCGGACTGTCAACCACTGCACCACCAGGGAAGCCCTGATTTCCATTTTTAAAAGATTAATCCAATTGCTGCAAAGAAAATGGATTATTTGGGGGCAGGAATTGACTAAGGTGAATAACAGAAGTCCAGGGAATGATGGAGACTTCAACTAGGTTGGTGGAAAAAGAAATGAAAAGAAGTAGATGTGTTTAGTATGTATTTTGGAGGTAGAGCTGATAGGCTTGATGGTGAATTGGATGTGTGGGTCAAGGAAGAAAAGGAGGATTGAGCATGCCTTCCTTCTGGAAACTCTTCTCTTAGCTTTTATGACAAGGCATTGTTCTGATTCTCCTACATTTCTTGATGCTTCTTTCTTTGTCAGTCTCCAAGTTGTCCTCTGTCCTTGCCTCTCTGTTTATGCTTTTGTGTTAGGAGGTCATCTCCTCTCTCATGTCTCTGACTACAGCCTTCCTGTATCAATAGTAACTCCCAAATCTGCATTTCTACCTCTGAACCTCAGTCCTAGAGTTCCTATTGAATCCCTCCACTTGGATATCCCTCTGCACCTTCAGCTTTTCATGGATTGTTTGCTTTTGGGAACCAGTGGTCAGATTGGTGCAGCTTGTTTCCTTCTTGCTTGGGAGACATGTTTATAGGTTTTAAGGATGGATTTTATACAAATTTTAACGATGGAACCTTTGCTTTTCTGAGAAAGATGCTTAGCACACCTGGACAGCATTTTCCTTCAGCACCTTGACTTCCTCATAAGTTAAAACGGGAAGGCTGAGCCTTTCTTCTGCCTGCCCCCCCCCACGCCACCCCCAGTCCCCTGACTTGCTGCCTTTTGTCCTGACACATATTTCTATTTACTTATTCACTCAGTCATTTATTCAGCACATTTCAGGGCTAGTATAGGTCTGCCAACATACCAAACATTGGCTCCGCTGTTTTCCCAGTTCATTCAGATGTAAGGCCTTAGTTGCTGTTGACTTCCCTGAACTCCGGATCTCTTTTCATGCCAACACACTCTCAGGTCCCTCCCTGTCTTTTTCTCCCACTAGGTCAGTTTCAGTCCTTTGTTACTGGTTGCCCTGACTGCTGCTGCTTCTTCCAGTCTCCCCCCACCCAGCTCCGTTCTTTTCTCTGCTTAAGTGAGATGTATAGCATCTTCCTAAATATTCTGTAATCTATAACTCCACTTGTGTGACTCCTAGCACTTACCGACTAAAGTACAAACTCAACCTGATATTTAAGATTCTGTGATCTGGCCCTACTTGTCTTTCCAGCCTTGCTTCCTACTATTTTTGCAATAACGTACTCATCTTCATTCCCCAGAAATGTCTCATTATTTTCTGCTTACGTACCTCTGCTCACGCTGTCCACCTTAGACATAATACTCCTTGTCTTTACATGTCCAAATCCTGCCTTTGTTTGTTTGTTTGTTTGTTTATTTATTGGCTGCACTGGGTCTTTGTTACTGTACGCAGGCTTTCTCTCTAGTTGCGGTGAGCAGGGGCTACACTTCATTGTGGTGCATGGGCTTCTCATTGTGGTGGCTTCTCTTGTGGAGCGCGGGCTCCAGTCGCGCGGGCTTCAGTAGTTGTGGCTCGCAGGCTCTAGAGTGCAGACTCAGTAGTTAGTTAGTAGTAGTTAGTTAGTTGCTCTGTGGCATGTGGGACTTTCCCGGACCAGGGATCGAACCCGTGTCCCCTGCATTGGCAGGTGGATTCTTAACCACTGCCCTACCAGAGAAGTCCCTCCTGCCTATTTTTAACACCCAGTTATATGACACTCCTCTACGATGCCTTTCGTGATTTACTTAACCAGGAGTAAACCATAACTTCATCATTTTTACTTTGTTTTATATTTATGTTCTTTTCTTGTCTCTCCTATATTAGGAAACTTTAAACAGAAACTGTTTCTTCTATCTGTATACATCTTCTACAATGCTGTGGCCTTTGCACTTGGTGGTTACCCAATAAATGTTTGCTGAGTGAGGTAATATTGCAAGTAATGTTCCTGGAGGCAGAAAACTAGATTGAATGACTTCTTGAGGTACTTGCCAACCCCGTCATTTATTGTCATAGGTTTTTGTAGATTCTAGAGCTAGAAGTGTTCTTGTAGATAAAATTTTCTCTCATTAAAAAAAGTATGGGGGCTTCCCTGGTGGCGCAGTGGTTAAGAATCTCCCTGCCAATGCAGGGGGCACGGGTTTGAGCCCTGGCCCGGGAAGATCCCACATGCCATGGAGCAGCTAAGCCTGTGAGCCACAACTACTGAGCCCACGTGCCACAGCTATTGAAGCTTGCACGCCTAGAGCCCGTGCTCCGCAACAAGAGAAGCCACCGCAATGAGAAGCCCGCGCACCACAATGAAGAGTAGCCCCCGCTTGCCGCAACTAGAGAAAGCCCGCGCACAGCAATGAAGACCCAGCGCAGCCAAAAATAAATAAGTAAAATATTTTTTAAAAAGTATGTATAGAAAATTTCAAACATATACAAATGTAGAGAAGATGATATAATGAACCTCTACATGCCCATCACTCAACTTCAACAGTTATCACCTCATGGTCAATTTCGTTCATCTGTACTATTACCTACTGTCTCATCCTCACAAGATTCTTTTGAAAGAAATCCCAGACACCATATTATTTAAATTGTAAATAATTTCATTATGTAGCTATAAAAGATACTCTTTTTTTAAAAAAAGTAACACAGTACACAGTAACATCATTGGATAGCCAGTTAATGTTCGTATTTCCACAGTTGCTTTCTCTTTTCCCTCTTCCCTTCATCTTTGCCTTCCTTTCTTTCTAAACATTTGCTTTATTTGAATCAGGTTCCAAAAAATACCCATACATTGATTTGATTTATATTGCTCTTAAATCTCTTTTAATTTTTGGGTTCTGTGGCTCTTAAGTTTCTTTTAATCTTTCAGTTCTCTTGCCTTTTTTCCTTTATATTTTTGTTGTTGAAGAAGCAAGTTTTCCCATTCTAGATTTTGCTAATTGAATTTCTATGATTTATTTGTTTCTCGGTCCCTTGTATTCCCTGTAAACTGGTTGTTAGATCTAGAGCAGCATTGTCTAATAGAAATATTCAAGCCTCAAATGAAATTTAAATTTTCTAGTAGGCACATTAGAAAGGTAAGAAAAAACAGTTGAAATTTGTTTTAATAATATTTTAAATTAACCTGATAGTTGCAAGTTACTATCATTTCACCACGTAATGAATATAAAAATTATTGAGATGTTTTACATACTAAATCTTTGTGATTCAGTGTGTGTTTTACACTTACAGCACATATCAATTCTTATGAGCCAGACACATTTCAAGTGCTTGATAGCTACATGTGTGTAGTGGCCTCCTGTTGGTCAGCACAACTCTAGAGGCTTGACCTAAATCAGGTTCCTGCTTTGGCAATATAATGCTTCATAAGTGTTGTTGTATTCTTCTATCAGGAGGCCTGTAATGTCCAGATGTCTCTTTTCGTGTTGTAAGTGGTCATGGATAATGGTTACCTAGGTGTTTGCAAAATGGTGATATTCTAGCGCTATCATTCTTTCTTCATTTATGAGCTGGAATACTTCAAAAAAGAAAAACTTTCCCTAATCAACTCTTTGGTTACTCTGAAGTTTTTGATTTGTACAGGAAAGGCAGGATAAATACTTGATTCTTTACATTTAGTCCTTTATTTGCAAGTTTTCAAAATGGTAAGCTGGTTCCCTGATATACTCCAAAGGGAATCAGTGAGTTGTTAGGTTTTTTTAAAAGGATCATTATGAATTTATGGGTATTAACATATTTGACATGTTTTAATCTATTGTAGTTATTCTTTTTTTAAAATAGATTTATTTATTTTGTTTATTTATTTTTGGCTGTGTTGGGTCTTCATTGCTGCGCGCAGGCTTTCTCTAGTTGCGGCGAGCGGGGGCTACTCTTCGTTGTGGTGTGCAGGCTTCTCATTGCGGTGGCTTCTCTTTTTGTGGAGCACGGGCTCTAGGTGCATGGGCTTCAGTAGTTGCAGCACGCGGGCTCAGTAGTTGTGGCACGCGGGCCCTAGAGCACACGGGCTTCAGTAGTTGTGACACATGGGCTCAGTAGTTGTGGCGCACAGGCTTAGTTCCTCTGTGGCATGTGGGATATTCCCAGACCAGGTTTCGAACCCATGTCCGCTGCATTGGCAGGCGGATTCTTAATCACTGTGCCACCAGGGAAGCCCTATTGTAGTTATTCTTACTGATGTTCAATTTGTTCCATCTTGGACCAACGGGAGCCTCTTCAAGTTGGCTCCTGATTTCTTTTGACATGACTGCAGTAATCTTTGATAGTGTTCCTTGGTTTATAGTTATGATAAGATGTTCCAGACTCATCTTGTACATTTCCTGCCCTTTAGTCAAGGAGCTCTGGATGCTTTTAGTGAGATATGGTATTTAAAGACCACATTTATTGCCTAGGAAACTGAAGGCTGGAGAAGTAGAGCGATTTAACCAAGGTCACACAGATTTAGCAGCATCATCCGACCTAGAACCTGAGGCTTGTGGCTCTTAACTGTATGCCATTGCCATTTTGTCTTGCTTCCTCTACCTAGTTTCTGTGACAGGAGTTTTAACTGCATTTGAGCTTCTACTCTAGGCCATCAGGGGAAGATAGGTTTTTGTGGGTCACCATTGGAGGTACAATCAGACCTCATTAATTTGGGCTAATTGAGGTAAATCCTAGTGAGAGTGTTGTGTTTTGTTTTTCTCTAGGTGCGACTGTTACTTTGAGTCATAATTGAAACTAGGCTATTAGTGTTACCAGGTTTTTTTGTTAGGTAGAGGTGCCTGTACCTGGTTTAATGAATAGCTGAGAATGATGTGCAATTTAACTTTAATTGTATGTAAATTAGACTCCTGAAATGCTTAAAAACAGCTCATTAAACATTTCTCCCTGCAATCTTATTTACACTGGTTTCTTAGCCAGGCTTTTCTTTATTAGAGTACAGAGGTAAACTTTAGCTCAGGTCTGAATTTGTCTCAAGTTTTCAAATGGGTGTGGAGTCTATATTAATAAAGTGTTGCCATAAAGTTCAGAGAATTTTGGAAAGAATATTTGAGAAAGTGCACAGGAAGAGCATCTGAAAGTCAGACATCTGGCATTTTCAGCCAACCAGAATGCAACTTCTTGTGTTTGAAAGTAAGCTGAAAGTACTTTTAAGAGTCAAAAAAAGCTTTCAGGAAGCTCGTTCACTATCTAAAAAGTCGTATCATCCTAGGACTTCACTCAGAGACAACTGTGTATATTGAGGGACAGAGGATCTAGGTGTGCTAGGCCTATCAGTGTTGCCTGTTGGCTCTGTGGCCCAGAGTAAGTCACTTGACCTATCTGAGCCTTAATTTATTCATCTATAATGAGGTAATTAAAATTGGGAGTAGTAATACATGTTCTTTTTACCTCACAGACTTCTTGTGAAATTCAAATCAGCTAATTAATCAAATGACATAGTGGATATTTATTGAATTAATGAGAGATGACATGAAAGTGCTTTTTAAACTAAAAGCCTTGTTTGACTGTAAACATTATTAGAATAATATAGATTAGATGCACTAATACATACTAGTGATCAAAAGCATGACAGCAGAAGGAAGAGATTCAAGATGTCTGTCCAGACTTTATAGCTGTTTTACTACAGAGGCATATAGCACCTCATACCTTAGGAGACTTTGACAGCATCATGGTTTTATAGCATAGTACCACTGCTGATGTGAAGACCCTGAGTTACTAAGAAAAGGTTAAATTATATTTAACATATTCTGTTTAAGAAATAATGGATAAGCACAACATATTTTACAGAGGTTTTCATTAAAATGGCTTTAAGGAGTATAGTGTCTAAAGAGTTATTTCCATTATCTGACAATTCTACCTTGTATGGAGTCTATCACTCCCTAAAAGCAGCAGCTAACACCTGCACTAAGTGCCAAAAACTGTTCTAAATTCTTTATATTTACTCCTTTATTTCTCCCAATAATCCCATGAGGGAGAGATTAAGAAACATGCCCACGATTCTGGATTAGGATCCTGGGTTGAGGAAAACAATTCCTCTAAAGAGCATTATTGGGACAATTGGTAGAATTTAGATATGGACTTTATGTTACATAATAATATTGTATTGTTGTTAAATTTCCTAATGTGATAATTGGACTGTAGTATGTTCTTAGGAGTTGCTCTCTGTAGTATTTAGACATAGAGGCACCATGTCTACAACCTATTATCAAAATGGTTAAAAAACTAGTAATGAAATTGGGTGGGTGGGGAGATAAAAGTAAATATGGCAAAATGTTCATAATTGGTGAACCTAGGTGAAGGACATAAAGGAGTCCTTTGTACTATTCTTTCAACTTTTCTCCAAGTTTGAAATTATTTCAAAGTAAAAAGTAAAACAGCAAAAAATTTTCTTGGTCACACAGCTAGAGTTTATATAGCAGGGTTGAGACATGAACTCTGGCCATTTGGTTCCAGAATCCATGTTCTTAGTCACTCTGCTATTCTGCTGTTATATTCATGGTGCTAGATAAATGAGGTAAATCTGTACTGAATTTTATTTTATTTTTTATTTTTTTGCTGTACACGGGCCTCTCACTGTTGTGGCCTCTCCCGCTGCGGAGCACAGGCTCCGGACGCACAGGCCCAGCGGCCACGGCTCACGGGCCCAGCCGCTCCGCGGCACATGGGATCCTCCCAGACCGGGGCACGAACCCGTATCCCCTGCACCGGCAGGCGGACTCTCAACCACTGCGCCACCAGGGAGGCCCTGTACTGAATTTTAAATAATTGGGTCTATGATTGGATCCTGAACATTGAGCTGTTTTAGCAGCTCTGCCTCCTGGTTCTTCAAGGAAAGGGGGATCATATAATTTATTGTGTAAACCAGTTCACTTAAAAAAATCTTTTTAAAGTGAAGTATAGTTGATTTACAGTGTTATATTAGTTTCAGGTGTACAACATAGTGGTTTGCTATTTTTTAAAACAGTTCACTTTTAAGAGTAAGGGGGAACACTATTAATAATTTCTCTGGGACAATTGATGGAAATCAAGACGATGGACACCCTAAAAGGACACCTGTGACAAAACATGATAATTGCTTCATTTTAATTAAATTTTGTTTACCATGGATTCTTGTTTACACAGCATCCACACTTTTTTCTCCTGCCAGCAAACCTCAGGCCTTCACCTGATGCATTTTCATTTTTTCTTCTCTAGATTTTGCTAATTCTTTTGCTTCCTTCCAGACCACTTGGGAAATATTTTTTGTCAAATTCTGTTTCCTCCAAGTCTGAAAAATGCCAACAAAAATTTCTGTAACACTTGTCCACTTTTTTAAAATACTGGCATTTAAAACCAGAAATGCCCAAATATCTTTTTGTTTTGTTTTGTTTTGTTTGTTTGGCCACACGCTGTGCAGCTTGTGGGATCTTAGTTCCCCCATCAGGGATTGAACCCAGGCCCTCTGCAGTGAGAGCGCAGAGTCCTAACCACTGGACCGCCAAGGAATTCCTCCAAACATCTTTATTAACGTGATTTCTAAAAGGAAAAGTAGTAGTAAAATGCATCTGTATTATGAGATAGGTAGAGAAGTATTACTACGGTCAACTTCCCATAGACATTTGGGAAATCCTTACTGTGTGGTACTGGAGGCTGTGATAATGCCTGTTAAAAAGGATTATACCAATCTAGAATCAAAGGTGTGTGTATTGCCTCACTGATCTGTTGCCCAGGTGTAGTGTCCATTGCCGTTCTTCTGATTGTACTTATTTGCAATAACACTCTCCTGGACTGTGTCCAATTAAAGATGTTGACCTTCACTAATAGAGGACTAGTATTTTTTGGTCAATCTCTAAAGAAGCTTTCAAAATTATTCCAATACAGGTCAAACTACCTCTTTGCTTCTCCTTTCTCATACAGAATGCATTTAACCAAGTGCACATCCACTAGGGCAGGAGAGGGTGGGACAGGGCAGGGACTCTGAAATGTAAATCAGATAATTTTCCTTCCAGTTACCTACTATGTTATAAGGTTTGAGGAAGGAGTGGATAAAACTGATGACTAACATAACTTTTTTTTAAACCACTAAGATGACTTTTTTTCCCTTAAATCATGAAATGTGCTTTTATAGTAGCAATAGTCTTAATAATTACATTTTTGTTTTTTAAAGTAATGTGTATTTTGTAGTTCAAAGCTGTTAAATTTCTTATTCCTGCTGTTTTTTTTCTTTAAATTCAAGGAATTGCTATATTTAAATGGATTGGTTTTTTTTTAATAAATTTATTTATTTATTTTTGGCTGCGTTGGGTCTTCGTTTCTGTGCGTGGGCTTTCTCTGGTTGCGGCGAGCGGGGAGTACTCTTCGTTGCGGTGTGCGGGCTTCTCACTGCGGTGGCTTCTCTTGTTGCAGAGCACGGGCTCTAGGCTTGCGGGCTTCAGTAGTTGCAGCATGCAGGCTCAGTAGTTGTGGCTCGCGGGCTCTAGAGCGCAGGCTCAGTAGTTGTGGCACACAGGCTTAGTTGCTCCGCGACATGTGGGATCTTCCTGGACCAGGGATCGAACCCGCGTCCCCTGCATTGGCAGGTGGATTCTTAACCACTGCACCACCAGGGAAGTCCCTGGATAGTTTTTTTTTAACATCTAGTTTAATGAATGAGAGTAACCTCTGAAACCAATTTTTACTTGATTGAAAAAAAGGGTTTTTTAAATTTTAAAGACAGCTACAGATATTACTCAGGTCAACCATGTATTAATCAAAATCAACTATTAAAATAATAAAATACCTATTGACTTGAACTATCAATATTGTATCTTTTTAAAATAAATTTATTTATTTACTTATGGCTGCGTTGGGTCTTAGTTGTTGGGCGTGGGCTTTCTCTAGTTGCGGTGCGCGGGTTTCTCATTGTGGTGGCTTCTCTTGTTGTGGAGCACAGCTCTAGGGTGCACCGGCTTCAGTAGTTGTGGCACGTGGGCTCAGTTGTCGTGGCTTGTGGGCTCTAGAGCGCAGGCTCAGTAGTTGTGGCACACGGGCTTAGTTGGTCCATGGCATGTAGGATCTTTCCAGACCAGGGATCGAACCCCTCACCCCTGCATTGAAAGACAGATTCTTAACCACTGCGCCACCAGGGAAGTCCTTGTATTTTTTTATTTGATATAGGGAATTAAGAAATACTTTTAGAGCACATTATGTACAAAAAACTATGATAGACGTGATCCCTGTCCAAAAGAACCCCTATATTCTAGGAACACAGAGACACTTGAACATGTCACAGTATTGTGAAATCTCAGATCTTTGTTTTGGATCCTTATCTCTGCCCTTATTCTATCTAGCCTTCTAGCCATTTATTCCTAATAACAATTTTTGCTAATCAATTTAAAGAATACTATGCCAGTTTATTTTAAAATTATATAAAATGGACAAACTTCCAGCAAAAGAAAACAAGATGACTCAAGAAAAAATTGAAGACATTTAACTATTAAATAAATTGAATTTATAGTTAAACAACTTCTCCCACAGAGAACACCAGGCCCAAATAATTTCCAGATGAATTTCAAGATACAGCCTAAGGTTTTAGATTCAGTTATAAATCCCCCTTTTTCATACTATTGTCCCCCATTAAGAAGGTGACTGTATGGTTTACATTTTCACTTCCTGGCCTTCCTGACATGGATCTCTATTAAGGTGAGTGGATTGTTACAGTTTATTCTTCATTAGCTCTCACTCCTTTTCTCCTACCTTGCCTTTTCTCTGATTTTTTTCTTCATAGTCAGCAAGAGTCAGAAAGGACCTTTTCATTGTTTAGAGATTTTTTCTTTTCTTTTCTTTTCTTTTTAAAGAATTACTTTATTTACTTATTTGGCCGCGCTGTACAACTTGCGGGATCTTAGTTCCCAGACCAGGGATTGAACCTGGGCCCTCGGCAGTGAGAGCTCGGAGTCCTAACCACTGGACCACCAAGGAATTCCCTAGAGATTTTTTCTTAGCAGATTCTGTTCATCCTGTCCACTTATCCAGTATTTTATGAAGAATTGATGGGTGACCGAGTGCTGCTCAGCACCTCAGGATTTAAGAGATAGTACCTTCCTTCAAAGAGTTCACAGTCTACCCCTGTTACAACTGTAATATGGGATGGATGTCATAATAGAGGAATAATAGAGTGCTATTGAAGCAGCGGAGAGCTTGATTAATTCTTTCTGGGGAACAGGGTCAGGATGGTTTCATGGAAGCAATTACATTTGAACTGGGCAGGGAAGGGTTAATAAATTTCAAGAAGCAGGGGAAAAAAAAAAGTGAAAAAAAGGTATTCCAAGAAGCAGGAAATATCTTGACTGAAATCACAGGCATGAGAGTACAATAGTGGGTACAGTGTAGAGCATTGTAAAAGTGTGACCAGAAAGGAGGCTGAAGAAGTATGTTGATGTCAGACAGTCAGAGGCCTTAAGTACCACAATATTTGCCCCTCTCTGATTTTTCTGGCTCAGTCTAGTCCTTCTAAAATCTCTAACTCATCTTCAATTCTCAGATGAAAAATTTCAGGTTTGCCTGTGTGTCAGGTGTCAGTGTGGCTGAGATTTGGTCATACTGTTTTAGCTTAGTGCTAAGAGAGACCAATCTTCATCTTGTTCATTGTTGGGAGGCAGCATTCTGAATGACCTCCAGCCATTCTAGGCTTTCAGAGGTTTCTGAAAAATAAAAAGTAGCTCCTTTCTACAAAAAGCATTGGGGATGCTCAGCCTCATTAGCAGGGAAATGCACATTAAAACTACAGTGATGTACTGTTTTGTGTCTATCAGGTGGGCAAAAATTAAAGTCTGACAAAAAATGTCAGCTAGGATATGAAGCAACCAGAACCCAGCAAACAGTAGTGTAAATGGGTACAACTGTTTTGCAAAATGATTTGGCGTTATCTCATGATTGAAGACCCTCTGACCCAGCAATTCCACTGCTGTTTATCTACCCTAAAGAACTCTTGAACATGTGCAGTGGGAGACAAGTACAAAAAAGTCCATAGCAACACTGTTGGTTGGCATTAGCAAAAACAAAAAAAAAATCCAAACTAGGAAAAAATCCCAGTATCCATCAACTCTAGATCGGATAAATAAATCACAGTGTGGCCATACAGTAGAGCACTTTGTAACCGTGGAAATGAGTAAATTGCAACTATAGCAAAATGAATGAATCTCAACAAATTGTAGAGTGAAAAGTTGCAGAATATACATTATGATTAGATCCCTATAAAGAAACATGTGAGACTAAAAATATAATGTTTAGAGATAAGATGTGATAAAGTTTCCACTATTTGGGGTAGTGTTATCTCATGGTGATGGAGGGAGATGGGTTTGGGGAGAGACATGCAGGGGACTTTAAAGCTAATAGTAATATTTTATATCTATAAATTTTAAAGCATTAAGAAAAGTTTGGTGATACCTGCTCTAGTCTAGTGTTCCCCCAGTTCTGCTTTCACACACAGACACATTTTTCAGAATGTAAAAACTGAGATTAAGTAATTTAATTGTTCAAAAGAGAAAGTTTATCAGTGACAACCTGGTCTCAAACTCAGTATAGAGCAATTTCTGTCATCTTATGTTGCAACTTTCCCATTGTAGATTCTATCGGATCAATTAGAAGTGCTTCCACTTGGATTACTGCCTCAGTCTTTCTCCCCTTCATGTAATACATTCTCCACATTGCTGCCAGAGAGAGCTTTCTAAATGCAAATCCGATCATGTCACTCTCTGGCCTCAGTCTTAAATAGTTCCCAGTAGCCTTCAGCACACTCCAAGTGCTATAGTGCAGCATACAAGGCTCTCTGTGCCTGGGCTTCTGTCTGCCTTATTAGCCTCACCACTCGTGACTTCCTGCACTTCAGCCACACCAGGCTATTTGCTGTTTCTGGAACGCTGTTTGCCTCTGCACACATTGCTCCCTCCACCTGAAACTTCTCTTAACTAACCCTTTTTGTCTTTTAAAACACTCTTTTTTTTTTTTTTTTTTAAATTAATTTGACCGCGCCAAGTCTCAGTTGCGGCACACGGGGTCTTAGTTGCTGCGTGTGGGATCTTCGTTGTGGCATGCGAGATCTTTTTGTTGTGGCATACAAACTCTTAGTTGTGGCATGTGGGTCTAGTTCCCTGACCAGGGATCAACCCCGGGCCCCCTGCATTGGGAGCGTGGAGTCTTAGCCACTGGACCACCGGGGAGTCCCTAAGACACACTTTCTTAATGACCCCCTCCACCCCTGATCTGAGCTGGATGCCTCCATAACACCTTGAATTTAATTTAATTTTTATTTTTTTTGCGGTACATGGGCCTCTCACTGTTGTGGCCTCTCCCGTTGCGGAGCACAGGCTCCGGACGCGCAGGCTCAGCGGCCATGGCTCACGGGCCTAGCCGCTCCGCGGCATGTGGGATCTTCCCGGACCGGGGCACGAACCCGTGTCCCCTGCATAGGCAGGCAGACTCTCAACCACTGCGCCACCAGGGAAGCCCCATAACACCTTGAATTTAACATTTGTGGCCACATTTATCACTGAATGTTATTGTTCCCCTTTTTAATTTGTCTCCTTCAGTAGCTTTCGAGCTTCGTGAAGATAGGGGCAGTGTTGAATTCTATCCCCAGTGTGTGGCACAGTGTCTGGTATGTCAGGTTCGTTGAATGAATGAATGAATGAATGAATGAATGAACGAACAAACGAATAATTGGATATCACTTTATACGAATGCCACATGTAGTTTGAAGTTGTCATCTGTTTGACAAATTCTCACCAGTTCTATCTGTATTTATAAATGCAAGAGGGAAAGGGAAGAAGGGAAAGAAAGAAAGGCAGGCAGGCTGGTGAGTGAGTAGATGAGATGGGGAAGAAGTATTGAGGGGAGGGAAGCTAGGAAAGGTTCAGAGGCTATTAACATTTTAGGCCAAGTGCCTGGAGATTTTAATAACAGCCTGGATTTCTTTCAAGCTGAGGGCATGTGCTGATTTTCATGACTTACCTCATTCTAACCTTCCTTAGCCTTTTTGAAAATTTATCTTTGACTGATAACTCTATCATTCATCTCTCTTTACATTAGGAAGTAAGAGCTTTGAGGTGCATGAATAGAAGGGAGGTAGCAGATTGCTCATGTTGGTCAGGGTGGCCTTGCTTTTTTTTGTACCAGATTAGACCCCTGATATTTTCTAGGGCTTGGATAGTGTATGTAGATCCTGTCTTGTGATCTGGTGAGCTACCAGGAATCTTAGTCTAAAACAGAGTTTAAACTTGGACTGTTCAGATTGGGTTCTCTTCCTTCAGGAAGCAGTGCAATAAGACTGGAGGTCCAGACATTCTCCCCATCCTCACCTTTGTGAGGGCCAAAGCACAGGAGCCACTACCTGTAGCTTTATTCGCTTGGTAAATACTTATTGAGCATTCTCTCTGTGCCTAGTATGGTGGTAGGCACTAGGATTATAGATAACTGATCACCAGCCTGAAAGAATCCAGTCTCGTGGGAGAGCAGTAAGAAAATCAGTCATTTTAAAGCAGTGTGATGGGATGGGTGGGCATGCACAGGACGTTATGAAAGTTTAAAGAGTGTGTGGGGAAGGGGCACCAATCTCCTTTGGGGCAAGGCATGTCAAGAGATGTTTCACTTGAGCTCAGTTTTGGAAGACCCTAGAAGTTGTGGGTTGTGGTAGGTGGTTAGATTTGAGCAAAAGTATGGAGGCAAGAGAGAATGTGATGCAGTGGGGAGCCATGGGAAGGTCCCTGGGACTTCAGGGAAGGGTATGTATATATGAAGATGTGACAGGAGATGAGACTGGGGCCAAAGAAAGGGACCATACTGTGAATGACCTTTTCTACTTTCCTAAATAAAAAGGGTTATCAGTAGAAGTGTTTTCATTCATCTAATGTTAGATGTTTACTGTTCTTTTATTGTTGTCTCTTGAGCAACTGAGTTTTATCTAATGTTTTATTTCTTTGGTTTGTTCTTTTTATGATCCCTGAATTTGGAGCCCTCTTTCCTTTTATTCTTTAGGTTAACTCCACTTTAGTACCATCTAGTCAAACCCCATACTCAGGCATTGTGGAGAGGATGATGCATTGCTTTTAAGGCAGCTTGGAAGGAGGAGGATTTAAATGACCTTCAAAGACTAATGTCAGACCCCCACGTCAATGTCACTGCAATTCATGCATGCATGGAGAGTGGGAAAGGGAACTTAATTATGGAGGAGGGGAATCGTAACCCGGCTTGAATGGGTGGTTGAAAGTCCTGCATCCGCCCCTTAGCCTCAAAAAAGGACTTTCTTACATTTGCTGCCAAAGAGGTCATAGGCAGAGTCCACATAAATACCATCCTCCCTCTGCGGTATGTGAGCCAGTCTTACTCTTTTGCTTTCACAGGTGCAGAATAGGTTCAGCAAATAGTATTCTGATCTCCATTGAACAGAATTTGGCATCTTATTGTTCTTTTCTAGAAAATCAATCCCTTTAAAGCATGGAACATGGCAATTTTAGGTCAGCAGGCATTTAAAGACAACTTTTAACTTCTAAGGGCTGGCCTAATAAGATATATTTTGTACAAAAATACCAGTGTTAACCAAGATGAGACTTGAATCATTTAAATCTTGAAAGGGGCTTAGTTTTAGCTGCTAGTACACCTTTTACCTGTGAAATTACTTCTTGTTGTCTTTTAATGGCACTGTCCTTCTGGAGTTCTGTGAGCATCATCAGATATCAGGCTCCATTCCTTCTGCTAACCCTTGGTAACTGTTCAGAATTCATTACAGTGTTTGGAATGAGGGAACCCACAGTGACCCATGTCACTATCCTTTTGGACCATAAAGTAGCCTTCCATAGTTAGCCTGGATGACAGCAGAAGCCAGCCTTACGTAGTCAGGAACTGCTTCAACGTGGCTACAGTATGAATGACCAAAGGAGTTAGTCATAGTTAGACTTATCCATTTCATTAATTTGTTTTGAGAAGTCGCATCAGTGAGGCAGAGCTGCACCTTTGGTTCATTAATACAGGGGTCTGCACAGAAAAATTTATTTCAGTGAAATCCTTGAGAGTTGCAGAAAACACATGATGCTTCTTTGTACTTTTTTTTTTCAGCCGCACCTCGCGGCTTGCAGGATCTTAGTTCCCCGACCAGGGATTGAACCCGTGCCCCCTGCATTGGAAGCTTGGATTCTTAACCACTGGACCGCCAGGGAAGTCCCTCTTCGTACTTTAACTATTTATTTATTTGTTTGTTTGTTTGTTTATGGCTGCTCTGGGTCTTTGTTGCTGTACGCAGGCTTTCTCTAGTTGTGGCGAGTGGGGGCTGCTCTTCGTTGAGGTTCGCAGGCTTCTCATTGCGGTGGCTTCTCTTGTTGCGGAGCACGGGTTCTAGGTGCGCGTGCTCAGTAGTTGTGGCACTCGGGCTTAGTTGCTCCACGGCATGTGGGATCTTCCTGGACCAGGGCTCGAACCCATGTCCCCTGCATTGGCAGGTGAATTCTTAATCACTGTGCCACCAGGGAAGTCCCCCTCTTTGTACTTTAAATAGAACTTTTCTACTTTGGAGGGAAAGTGCTGTACAAACGTGGCCCCAGTTGTTACTGGTACAACATATATATTCATACAGCTGTTGCTATTTCTAAAGTTTGGAAAAAGTTCTGTGTTAATCTAAATACAATTTTAATTTTTCTAAACACATATTCATATCTTAAAACAACACTTATTGATAGATTTTGGTAGGAGATAGAAAAACAAAGCTCAGTCTTCTTAATTCCTCATCTGTGTAAGCCTTTTGCCTCTGTTTTAATAGAAGTTCTTCAGTGCAAAGACCATGGCAGATCCCCTTTTCAAAGCAGTTCATAGAGATTTAGGTACGCAATTTACTTACTCTTGGTCACCAAGAAAGAGTAAAAATGAAAGAACCAGATGGCTGCTAAGGGAAAATGTTGTAACATCAAACTTGAGGGGCTAGACCAGAGAGCAAGAGAAGAATGCTTGGGGGTAGTCTCAGGGAACTATAATTGCTAGTAACAGAATAGAAATTAGGTAGTGGAAAATGTAGGCTACTATACCAGAGAGATCCTCCTAACAAATTTTGGCTTGGAATTGTCTTTCTAAGTAAAGCTTTTGTGATTACTGGAATGCCACAGAATTCATCTCTTGGCTTTTTGTCCCACGAAGGTATTAGAATTTAAAACAGACTCTGACATGATTTATGGCAGACAAGAAATACCAGTTCAGTTAGGGCAGGTGTTATTTAATTACCCTTCTCTCTGGGAGTGGGGCTTTTCCCACTAAAATTGTTTGTGGGTGAAATCACAACAAAGATCCATAAAGTACAGCTTTATATATATATTTAAAATAGACATCAGTGTCTTGAATTTTTCTAATGTCAAAGGTTAATTTAAAATATTAATGCTGAAAAGATTAATTTAAGATATTAAATCTACTAGGCAAGAATATGTACATATTGTAATTACTTCCTTTTTACAATTAAAGTAATTGGATTATATTTAATGAGCTATTTACATTTAATAATTAAAAAAAGACATCTTTTCAGTATTCCCCATATGCAGAAAGAGATTGAGGGGGGGAGACTCATTTCTGATATAATTATCTTTACTTGGGCTAAAAAGGAAAAACAATTGTGCTTTTTAGAAAAATGCTCAGAAGAATATTATTTTATTTTATTGGGGGGATTTTTTTTTATTCAAACAGAAAGTCACAAAAATTATAATCATCCTCATCAGTTCACTCAGTACCACGTAATTAATTTTTTTTCATCTTAAGAATATTATTTTAAAATACACATACAGTCATCACCCGTTATCTGCAGTTTCACTTTCCACGGTTTCAGTTACCCGAAGTCAACAGCAGTCCAAAATTATTAAATGGAAAATTACAGAAATAAACAATTCATAAATTTTAAATTGCACACCATTCTGAGTAGTATAATGAAGTCTCACACCATCCTGCTCCATCTTGCCCTGGACATGAATCATCCCTTTGTCCAGCATATCCACGCTGTGTATGCTACCTGCCCGTTAGTCACTTAGCAGCCATCTCGGTTATCAGGTCAGTTGTTGAGGTGTTGCAGTGCTTGTGTTCAGGTAATCCTTATTTTACCTAATAATGGCCCCAAAGCGCAAGAGTAGTGATACCTTCAATTCAGATATGCCAAAGAGAGGCCGTAAAGTGCTTCCTTTAAGTGAAAAGGTGAAAGTTCTCGACTTAACAAGGAAAGAAAAAAATATCATGTATATATAGGGTTCAGTACTTTCAGGCATCCGTGGGGGGGTCTTGGAACGTATCACCCTTGGAGAAAGGGGGACTGCTGTATACAGTTTAGGAAATACCCATAGGAATGTGTTTTGTGGTTCATTGTAAAAGAAGATGAAAGATTAGGCACTTAAAAAAAAGTCCATGATGACAAGATTTCATTAGCTCAACAGTGCACAGAGAATGAAGCTTAGTGACTTTCAGGGACCCCGTAGGTAAAAGTAACCCATCAGAAGTGACAGAATCCCAGATGCCTAGCTGTTTGAAAACAGGAGTTTGTTTGAAAAGCAGTAGCATCTGAACATGTTATCTGAGGCTGGCACTTTAAATGAGCCAGTGTTTATGTTGTTTAAAGTGAAAGATGTGAAGGCCCTGAGCAGCTGGCTAAAACTGGGTGTAGAGAGGGAGAAAGCAGTGTGTTATTCTCATTAACACCATTTCAGTTCTAGGGTAAATATGTCAGGAAGGCTTTCTTAGGTTAGCACGTAGTCTTTTTTTCGAGGGGGAAGAAACTTGTCAGTGGTTTGGTGGCACTTGTGTATGAAAATGAGAAATATGGGCATAGTCTTGGTTTGGGTGTTTTGTGAAGAGTCATGGACACAGATGGACCTGGGTTTAAAAGCTGACTGTGTGACTTTGATAAAGTTACAGAACTGCTCTTAGTTTTTTAATTCTCTCATCTGTAAAATCAGAATGCTACTACTTACCTTTCAGAAGTGTTTTAAAGATTAGATTTGTTCAAGAAAATGTGAATGAATACCTGACACATTTTCAGCAGACACTACAGGGTACAAAGAAGTTTTAAGAATCCCACCCTTGGCTCCCAATAACTGCTGCTGTTACTACTGTTTCTGTTAGGTTTAAGGATGTTTTGTTTTTCAGTTCCTATATTTAAAGAATTATACACTCCCAAAATCTGTGCTACAATATAGAATGTAGTGACTGCCATAAAAGGTTCAGCATACTTTTTGGCACTTTCAGAGAGGGAGAAATGACTTCAGACAAGAAGAGTCAAGGAAGACTTCTTAGAAGTGGTGACATTTGCCTTGGGCCTTTAAGATGAAAGGATTAAAAAAATTTTTTTTTAATTTTTAAGAAATGCCACAATCCAAATAATAGTACCTTTGAGACTATTTGCTATCAAAGTACATAAAGTGAAAATACTGAATTGACTCTTGACTGTGATTTGGAAGACTGACACCCTTTGTCTTAATCCTTAAAATTGGTATAATGTAAGCAGAGGCCATCCATTTCTTTCTCAGCACTTGTCTTCACACTCCCAGAGAACCTGTTTCAGAAGGTAAGAGGCCCACCTACTGCTTGGTTTCCACTGAGACCAAAGAAAAGAGAACCAATTAGGAGAGCCCTTTGTGTAATGCGCAGTGCTGTTTAATTTGACGTGTTCTCCTTAAATTATTTTATTACCACTAGGAGGTAAGTCCAAACAAACTCAGCTTTCCTTTGAATTAGCAATAATGAGAGCTCTCAGTTATTGAGTACCTACTGGGTGCTAGATACCTCTCTAGAAGGCTTACGTATGTTATCTCATTTTATCCTTAGAACCATTCTGTGAGGTAGATTTTATTTTCCCCATTTTACAGATGAGGCTTAGAGAGATTAACCAGCCCAAAATCATACATAACTGGTGGCTCAGGGAATCCTTGAGTCTCTTAACTGAACTTGCCTCTGGGTTCACCAAGCTGTATTGATTTTTGAATGTCGTAAGCACCTGTATGAGTATTAACTTTAAAAAAGAAAAGAGAGGGCCTCCCTGGTGGCGCAGTGGTTGAGAGTCCGCCTGCCGATGCAGGGGATACGGGTTCGTGCCCCGGTCTGGGAGGATCCCATATGCCGCGGAGCGGCTGGGCCCGTGAGCCATGGCCGCTGGGCCTGCGCGTCCGGAGCCTGTGCTCCGCAACGGGGGAGGCCACAACAGTGAGAGGCCCGCATACCGCAAAAAAAAAAAAAAAAAAAAAAAAAAAAAAAGAAAAGAGAAATTGTCATTAATTATTATTCAGAAAATTAATTAAATATTTTGTTCAAGGGACTTCCTTGGTGGTCCAGTGGTTAAGATTCCGCGCTCCCAATGCAGGGGGCCTGGGTTCGATCCCTGGTCAGGGAATTAGATCCCGCATGCCACAACTAGGACCCGGCGCAGCCAAATTAAAAAAAAATGTTATTCAAATATGTTATATGCGTATGATGATGATATCCTACCTACTTGCAGTGCTTTCTTATTTGTTTGATTTCAGGATACCTGTTATTCCTTTTAAAAGTACTCCATGGTATACACTTATTGAAGATAAATTGAAATTAATCTGACTTTTAAAATTTTACAGTACATCTTTATGATTTGGGACCTTGCAAAACTAGAGTGGAAATCAATTCTGACTTAAACAGGAAGCTTGTGGCTTTAATCGCTGGGAGAAGGGAAATAAGGAGGTGAGCCCCGTGATTACCCTTTCTGTCTAGATGTATATTCTAAGCATGGAGCAAGGTGGGGGATCCCAAGCAGAGCACATTAGTCTTACTGAACTGAAGAGACAGAAATTGTAGTTCAAGGGAGGCTGAGGCAACTGGAAGCTGTGAGGTAGAGTTCTGGAAAAGAGGGAGCTATGTAGAAAACTGTTCTAGAAGTCTTCTTAGGGTCCTCTTGAGGCTTGGTGGATCACCCACATGCCTGGTGGGGTCAAGCTACAGGAGGTTGGGGAAAGAGGGACCAGGAAGTTATGAGCTAACTGGTTCCCAGTGCAGGGACATGTTTGAATTCCTACCAGCCAGAGGAGAGAGCCCATGTGGCTCACTCTCCAGCAGAGATCCAGTAGACAGCATCCAGTAGAGATCACAGAAGGGCCACATCTGTACTGGGGCTAAAAGATCCAATAGAGTAAAGGCTGCTCAAGACCCACCCTAACAAAGCTTAAAAACAAGCCTCAGACATACCAGATTGAACCGAAAGTCACTTCACTGCCTACAGGAACAAAGCCCAGCACTCTTGAAACCAAGACAATGATGCTAGTTACTCAACATTGTAAAATCACAATGTCCAACATCCAATCAATCAAAAGTTACCAGGAAAATGTGGCCCATAATTAGGAGAAAAATCAGTCAGTAGAAACACTAAGAAATGACAAAGGTGGGACTTCCCTGGTGGCCCAGTGGCTAAGACTCCACGCTCCAAATGTAGGGAGCCCAGGTTCAATCCCTGGTTGAGAAACTAGATTCCACATGCATGCCGCAACTAAGAGTCCACATGCTGCAACTACAGATCCCGCATGCCTCAACTAAACATGCCGCAGTGAAGATCCCACGTGCTGCAACTAAGACCCGGTGCAACCAAAATAAATAAATAAATAAATATTTTTTAAAAAAAGAAAAGAAACGACAGAGGTGATGGAATTACCAGACACGGGTATTAAAACAGCTGTTATGTATCTATGTTCAAGCATGTAAAGGAAAATATGAACATACTAGTTAGGAGGTAAACATTTTAGCTTTGCAAATAAACAGTGGAATTTGGTTCCAGTCTCTTTTATTTTTATTATCTTTCTTCTTCCCATGCTGTTGATGATTTGGTAAAATTTGAATATTCTCTTGTAAGTCTGAGTCATAGAATCATAGCATTTCAGTGTTGGAAAGAACTTTTAAAGATCATCTTGTTCACCTTCTCATAGTATAGAAAAAGAAATATTATATTTCATTGATTCTGAGATGTACATTTTCCCTACATTTTAACGTTTCTTGAATCATGAGGCATTTTAGATTTGATGAAATACCATAAAAGCCCATTAGAATTGTGACTTTTCCGTAAATTCTTAGTGGTAGAATTCAAGACTTCCTAGAAAACTTCCCTTCTTTATTCTTTATATCCAGATCCTGCCCAGTTCAAATCTTTATTCCAGGAAGTCTGTTCAGTTCAAAGTGATCTTTTCATCCTTTCTATTGTCATCATTGCATCATTCGATAACTGGACTTCTGTTTGCTATGTTGTTACTTAACTGTGTTTTATCTGTCTCCTCAATTAAATTATAAGCTCTTAGAGTCAGGGGAGGGATTTTATATTTCTTTGTGTTTTCTAGTGTCTACTTGATACATATTCATTGATTGATAAGTGTGCTATAATTAGTAATTAGCCATTTATACGACCTGAAGCTTATTAATAGTGTTGTTTAATGGTTAACTATGCGCCAGAACTAAGTGCTAGATAGATGTAGAATTAGTGCTTCTGCTGCTGCTGCTGCTGCTGCTGCTGCTAGTACTACTATTACAGTCACTACGACTATTACCGTAATTATTCTGAGCTAGGTACTATGTTAAGCATTTTATACATGCATCATTTCATTTTTCTTCACAACAGCCTTAAAAACTAAGGATCATTATACTAATTTTAACAGATTAGGAAAAAGACTTAAGAGATTGACTGCTTGCCAAGGTCCCAAAGCTGAAATTTGGCAGTAGTGGGTTGAAAGCCACACCTCTTTCTCTAATGTCCATGTTCTTGCTGCTCTACATCACTGCTTGTTAGGTTTTGAGGGCTTTGGTAACCTAGTAAACTGAGGGTAGAAAGAAAAGAAATGGGCACTTTTCACTCTGTTCAAGGACTTTTCCTTATAAATCCCATGTTTTGAATGGTGAATAGACCTTATGAGAGGAAGTAGATGTACAGCTGCCCTTTGCTGCTCTTAGTTGCTGGCAGCTTGGCTGTTAGTGACAGATGAGTGTGTGACCCTTTTTCACCAATGAATTCTTGTTACAGCTGGCAGAATAGAATAGTTGATGTGGAATTTCATGGCAGTTTGCTTCATAATTCCACTCCCTGGTGTTCAGATGTAGTTGTGATTGCTAGGTCTCTCTCCTCACTTAAGTTGGTATATTAACAGTCACATCCAGGACTACTGCTTCTGTCTGCTCCATGACCACACGGTGTGTTTGTGTATTGCCCTGAGCTGTCAGCAAAACATTTTGCTGAATTTCCTTTTTTGTGTTTCTCTATACCTTTTTTCCCCCGGCCTTTCTCATTTGTGTAAAACTGGTTCCTTTTTTATCCCAGAGAGGGAGTAGTTACTGCAGAGAGAAGCTTGAAATATGAAGAGAAGTATCATAGAGATTAACACGCATAGTTAGAGAGCTAGCAGGTTGAAATGAGACTTAGTGCCTGACGTGCTGTTTGGCCCTGATTATCTCCTTCCTCCCTCATTTTCAAACTTGCCTCTGTATCTAATGCACCAGTGGGTGCTCCAGTGCCTTGTCTGTAGGGAGCTTAACCCAGTGCAGCAGACTACTTGCAAGAACCAGGAAAGAAAGGTTACAACCTAGCCCCATTTTTTCCGTCCCTGGGTAAGGTAGTAAACTGGGATTAGACACTTCCATAAAAAACCCACTGTGGGGCTTCCCTGGTGGCGCAGTGGTTGAGAGTCCGCCTGCCGATGCAGGGGACACGGGTTCGTGCCCCGGTCTGGGAAGATCCCACATGCTGCGGAGCGGCTAGGCCCGTGAGCCATGGCCGCTGAGCCTGCGCGTCCGGAGCCTGTGCTCCACAACGGGAGAGGCCACAACAGGGAGAGGCCCGCGTACCGCAAAAAAAAAAAAAAAAAAAAAAAAAAAAAACCCACTGTGTGTTCCCATACAGTAGCACATGTCCAGGTTAGGCTTCCTCCCAGCTGCTCAAGCGCGTGTACTTGGAGAGGAATGCATTTTGTATCTATCCTCATCTCAACTTTTTGGCCACCACCAACTGGTGATCACTCTTTTCTGTTATTGGCTATAAATAAAGGAAGCTCTTAAAAATAAAGAAGACTTTATTAGGGCTTGTGTGAGTTATTGACACATTTCTAATAATCTTGTGAGCTGCTTTGTTGATGTTTGATACTTTGTTTTGTTTTGTGAGTTAGTATTTTTTTAAATATTTATTTATTTATTTGGCGGTGCCGCGTCTTAGTTGCGGCATGCAGGATCTTTAGTTGCAGCATGAGAACGCTTAGTTGCGGCATGTGGGATCTAGTTCCCTGACCAGTGATCGAACCCAGGCCCCTCTGCATTGGGAGCATGGAGTCTTAGCCACTGGGCCACCAGGGAAGTCCCTCCTTCACCTGTTTCTTTCTTCCCCCCTCCCCTCTGGCAACCACCTGTTTGTTCTCTGTATCTATAATTGTTTCTGTTATTATTATTTTTTTTTTTGGCCACGCCATGCAGCTTGTGGGAACTTGGTTTCCCGACCAGGGATTGAACCTGGGTCAAAGCAGTGAAAGCACCAAATCCTAACCACAGACCACCGGGGAACTCCCTGTTTCTGTTAAAGTTTGTTCATTTGTTTTTTAGATTCCATTTATAAGTAAAATCATACAGTATTTGTCTGACTTATTGCACTTAGCATAATACCCTCTAGGTCCATCCATGTTGTTGCAAAGGCAAGATTGCATTCTTTTTTTTCCTTTTTTTTTTTTTAATATTTCTTTATTTTATTTTTGGCTGCATCAGGTCTTAGTTGCGGCACACGGGATCTTCCTTGCAGCATGCTGAATCTTTCCTTTGGGGTGCGCAGGCTCTTCACTGGGACGCGCAGACTTCTCTCTAGTTGTGGCTCAGGCGCTCAGTAGTTGTGGCACATGGGCTCAGTAGTTTCAGCATGCAGGCTCTCTAGTTGTGGCTTGATTGCTCAGTAGTTGCAGCGTGGGCTTAGTTGCCCTACAGCATGTGGGATCTTAGTTCCCTGACCAGGGATCGAACCTGCGTCCCCTGCATTGGAAGGCAGATTCTTAACCACTGGACCACCGGCGAGGTCCCATACCACCTCTTCTTTATCTGTTCATCTGTTGATGGGCACTTGGGTTGCTTCCATATCTTGGCTATTGTAAATAATGCTGCAATGAACTTAGAGGTGCAGATATCTTTTTCTTTTTCATTTATTCATTTATTTATGTATGTATGTATGTATGTATGGTATGCAGGCCTCTCACTGTTGTGGCCTCTCCCGTTGCGGAGCACAGGCTCCGGACACGCAGGCTCAGTGGCCATGGCTCACGGGCCTAGCCGCTCCGCGGCATGTGGGATCTTCCCGGACCGGGGCATGAACCCGTGTCCCCTGCATCAGCAGGCGGACTCTCAAACACTGCGCCACCAGGGAAGCCCTTTTTCTTTTTTTAAAATAAATTTATTTATTTATTTGTTTTTATTTTTGGCTGTGTTGGGTCTTCGTTGCTGTGCATGGGCTTTCTCTAGTTGTGGCGAGAGGGGGCTACTCTTCATTGCACTGCACTGACTTCTCATTGTTGTGGCTTCTCTTGTTGCAGAGCACGGGCTCTAGGTGCACAGGCTTCAGTAATTGTGGGACGCAGGCTCAGTAGTCGTGGCTCGCGGGCTCTAGAGCGTGGGCTCAGTAGTTGTGGCACATGGGCTTAGTTGCTCCGCGGCATGTGGGATCTTCCCAGGCCAGGGCTCGAACCCATGTGCCCTGCATTGGTAGCCAGATTCTTAACCACTGCGCCACCAGGGAAGCCCCAGATATCTTTTTGAATTAGTGGGGTTTTTTTTCCCCTTTGGATAAATACACAGGAGTGTAATTGCTGGATCAAAAGTAAGCCCTTTTATTATTTTTTTATTTTTTATTTATTTTTGTTTGTTTGTTTTGCAGTACGCGGGCCTCTCACTGTTGTGGCCTCTCCCGTTGCGGAGCACAGGCTCTGGACGCGCAGGCTCAGCAGCCATGGCTCACGGGCCCAGCCGCTCCACGGCATGTGGGATCTTCCCGGACCGGGGCACGAACCCGTGTCCCCTGCTAATTAGCAGGCGGACTCTCAACCACTGCGCCACCAGGGAAGTCCCCTAGACCATTCCATTTTGATGAATTAGGTATTGCTAGAAATTGGCATTAGGTTGGGAAAGTAAAATGAATTTTGTGTCTGTTACTGAAAGTTATCAGTGATAACATTGTAGACTCTGTGTAATTGTCTTAGAACAGGGAACTTGGGCAAAGGTGGAGATCCAGTAAATATTTTACGTTAATAAATCGTTTCTTTGGAGCTCAGAATACTTTGCAAACAAAATCTCGGTTTTGTATGACACCTCTCAAGCATTTTTTTTAGTGCAGCTCACAGCCGAACTAGAAAGATGAATTGAAAGTTTTTCCCCAATTGCTAGTCATCATTAGACTAAGAACTAGAATCCAGGTTTCCAACTCACAGTTTTAGTGTATTTTCTTTTGGACAACCAGATGAATCCTACTAAAATGAGAGCCTAATTTTGGCCATTTAAAAGGCAGTTTTCGGGCTTCACTGGTGGCTCAGTGATTAAGAATCCACCTGCCAATGCCGGGGAGACGGGTTCAAGCCCTGGTCCGGGAAGATCCCACATGCCGCGGAGCAACTAAGCCCGTGCACCACGACTACTGAGCCTGTGTGCCACAACTACTGAAGCCAGAGCGCCTAGAGCCTGTGCTCCGCAACAAGAGAAGCCACGGCAATGAGAAGCCTGCGCACCGCAATGGAGAGTAGCCCCACTCGCTACAACTAGAGAAAGCCCGCGCGCAGCAACGAAGACCCAACGCGGCCAAAAATAAATAAATAAATTTAAAAATAAAAGGCAGTTTTCTATGGAATAGTTGATACTAGAAGAAACTAATTTTGAAGTAAAAGTTATCCCCCAATTTTAGCTTTAAGAGCAAAACTATGGTTAGAGCCTGAAGAGTAATAAAAGTAAGAACAAAAGGTGGTATTGCTCCCAAAAGATAATAGAAAGTTATGGAATTACCAGATGTGAATGGTCCTTGATATACAGTGTGTTCAAGGAGTAAGATACGGTAGTTTGGAAGTCCTGTTTCCCTGGGCTGCTTTCCCAAAACCAAATTAGGACAAGAAGGAGCTTTACATTTATTGAATGTAGGTCCATAGCTGCTGTCATTCCTTTATGAAATTGGAAATTTCTCCTGGTTTTAGATCACAAGTAAGCTTTTTTTCTTGGTTCTCCCAGTCAGATAGTTTCTTTGTCCACCCTAGGAGTTCCATTTGTCTTGCTAGCTCTTTTGAACATTACTCTAGTGACCTAAACTGATTTGTCAGTAACTTCTTATGTTTGGAGAGAGTCTGGTTATATTTGTAGGTTTAGCCCCACCCTGTATTTCAATAGGAAGTGAGTAGGTGCTTAAGTCTATAATGAGGCATTCCTCCTTGTGATTGTTTATGATAGTGAGGAGTGCTATATGCAACAGTAAATTCATACTTCTTTAAACATTTTAACAGACAGACTTAGATTACAGTAAACCTGTGTGTTGTGTATTATTTTGAAGTCAAATGATTATTTGACTTTTCAGTTGAGATTCTTGAACCGCTGTGAAATACACATTCTAAAACATAAAGAAATTTATTTCTTGAAAGAGGAAACTGGCCTACAAAGCAAAGCTCTTCTCATATGCCCCCATCCAAAGTGCTGTTAACTATAGAACAGTGGGAAATGCTGAAGTGAAAGCAGAAGTCCTAATTGCCACACATACAATATCCCCACATGTTCTCATCCCCTGCTACTGCTGATCAGCATTTTGGGGGGTATGTTTCAAAGAGGAACTGCCTTGAGAAGCATTTCTGTTGTTACGGTTTTTGCTGCAGCTCAGATATACTTGCTTTTGGATGTGGCCATAGAAATCTGCAGGTGTTATCAGTGACCGTGGCTCTAAATGAAGCGTTGTTTTTTTATTTATAATAAATAGCTAGTAGTACATATCATTGCCAGAATGAGCAGTCATCTGTTTTCTGTCCTGGTAATAATAGGAATTCAGATTGTAGGGTACAGATGAGTGCATCCTCCCTCTCACATGCAGCCTTCCTTTATTATTTTCTTCCACCCTCCCAATCCCTATCTCTCACCTACTTCACCCCACTCCTGCTATAGGCTGTTGGGAACAGAGTTGAGAGTCCAGAGTGTAGGGTACATGTCAAAGTCTCCTTTTGCCTTTACACTGGCCAAATATGATATATAAATATTTCATGATAACTTCAAATATAAAGACTTGTAGAATCTTACTGTTGTGAAGGGACCTCAAAGAACACCTCATCCAGTTTCCAATTCAAAGCATGAATCCCATAATGGTACTGGCAGTCTAGACTGGTCAGTGTACTCCAGGCCATAGCTAGGAGGGGATGCCTGAAGTCTTTCATTTATTCTCAGACTCCTTCTCAAGTTTCTTAGGCTGAAAATAGCCAGGGGTAAAGATGGGGGTTGCTGCTGAGTCTGGCTGGATGTCTGGAACTTGTCCAAAGCCAGTTTTTCCTTTGGACTTCTTTGGGTAGCCAACTCCCAGATTGGCTTGGGAGGCTCCCAGAGTGTAAATAACTTAACCCCAGGGCTTTGTCTGGACTATCCTTTTTACCATTCTGGATCCTAGCCGTCCTGGTAACTAGATGAATCTAGATCTGGCGAAGGGTTTGATTCATGGTCATGATCTGCCCTTCTCTACAGTCCCTAGACCTCCCTCTGGCCTTGTGTTCAGAATGCAAGTGGCTGTTGACCAAGTGACGAGGTTATGGCAGCTTAGGTAGAAGCAAATCCAGGAACTTTAGAACTTCTTAAAAATCATCTAGCTTAGTCTCTTTATTTTGCAGATGGGGAAACTGAAGCCCAGAGTGAGAATTATATCATCTTTGATTTAACAGGCATTGTAGAAGTCATCCAGTCTGACCTCTCAACATCATCTTATTACAGTCTAGGAATCTCTCCCCCAACCTGCCCAATAGCTGGTATCCAGAGGATGATACTGGGGAACTTATAACTTCTGAAGAGAACCCATTCTAATATAGGACAGCTCTAATTAAAAGGAGCTAACTTAATTGAAATCTACTTCCCTGTAACTTTTATCTTCTCAGTGGTTCTAATTTAATTCCTCTCCTATGTAATATCCCCCAAGGTAAGACCTTCTCAGACTCCCAAGTTAACAAATATCTCTGTAGCATATAATTTCCCTAATCAAAATAAAGTATAACTGAAAAAGAACTTTACTGATTCTATAAAGACAGGGCATTCCACTTTCATGTGTCCAGACTTCTCTTTCCAGCCAAGAACGACTACTTTCTTGGTTTTCTTCACTTTCTTTTCATTACTGGCACTAGCATTTAGCTCTTTTCATAATACTTTTATTTTTTTAAATTTTTTATTAGAGTCAGGACCTCAGTTCCCCCGCCAGGGATCGAAACCAGGCCACAGCAGTGACAGTGCCAAATCCTAACCACTAGGCCACCAGGGAACTCCCTCATAATACTTTTAATAAAGAAACATACATTTTATCACTTTGTGAGTATAACTGTACAAAGCTATCAGGAGAGAGCTACAGATAGGGCTGAAGGATTGGACTCACCCCTGCAGCCTGTCTGTGGTTTCTCAGTTCATATTTGCTAGCTGTGGTGGGCCTCTCCATTTCTATTGTCTCCTTCTCAGCCTGGGAAGAGTTTCCCAACTGGTCTTCTTACCTCCAGTCTTCTGCCCATATACAGCTTCCTACTTCAGTTAGAATGATTTATCTAAAAATGCAGATTTGCCTATGTCACTTCCTTAATTTAGTGGTTTGTCAACACCCAGTGCTCCACAAATTTTCCACTAAATGACTACTGATGATAGATGAGCTTTCCTCAACTGCATTCTCATAAGAAAATTAAACCCTAATGCTATTAGGCATCCATTGTATATAATGTATTAACTTTTTTCCAGTGCATCTGAAATGGTCCTAGTTGTTTACACTCTTGAAGAGAATTGAGGAAATAGTCACTCAAATTCTTTTCTTTGTTCTGTGGTTCAGATGAGGGACCCAGTATAAAAGAGTAGAGAGAGAGACTGTATGTTCTTCAAGAGGTCCAGAAGCATGGCTGGGAACAATCTCCAGAATAAAACCCCACAAATTTCATTGAAGTCTAGGGTTTCAACTTTATTATTATGTTTTAAAATACACACACACACACACACACACACACACACACACACTTATTTATTTATTTATTATAAATTTATTTCTTTATCTTTGGCTGCTTTGGGTCTTTGTTGCTGCATGCAGGCTTTCTCTAGTTGTGGCGAGCGGGGGGGGGCTACCCTTCCTTGCGGTGCACGGGCTTCTCATTGTGGTGGCTTCTTTTGTTGCAGAGCACGGGCTCTAGGTGCTCAGGCTTCAGTAGTTGTGGCTCGCGAGCTCTAGAGCGCAGGCTCAGTAGTTGCGGCGCACGGGCTTAGTTGCTCCACGGCATGTGGGATCTTCCCGGACGAGGGCTTGAACCCATGTCCCCTGTGTTGGCAGGCGGATTCTTAACCACTGTGCCACCAGGGAAGCCCCTAGGGTTTCATCTTTAAATTTATGTGAATATTGTATTCTACTACATAATATGTCCATTGTTAAAAGTGTTTTAAAATATTTGTCAATGAATAGAATTGATTTTACAGGAGGATTTGCCTGAGGTCCATGGAACTAAAAATAACTACCTTTTTTCTTAGCCCTGTAGTGGACATTTTATACATGTTACATTATTTAATGTCTCTAGGAAAGTTGCCCAAGATAACACAGCTAGTAAAGTGTCAAGACTCAGGGCGCTAAGGGAAGTAAGTCTCAACTCCACAACTGGAAGCTGAGTTTGAGTCAAGAGCCTTGGAAGTCTTTGCCCCATTTCTAAGTTTATCTTCACTGGAATAGAGGGTTTTTTTTCCCTTGGTCAAATTAGTATTGTGGTTCAGATCATGTGTAATTCCATACTTCTTTGGCATAATACAACTAACCTTGATTATCCAAAAGAAAAATGAGCAGTGATGCAGGTAATTCCATATAATAGAGAATCTTGTCTTTCTCTGGTGGCTCTGAAACATATAAAATGACTTTTATTTTAGTAGCAGATTCACTTTTCTAATTGTTTTGTCTTGATAGATATTGACATATTGTAATTTCTTGAGTACTCTAGCTGGTTGTGGGAGCTGGCTTTTTTTGGCAAGAGGTAGCTATCTTGCTATTGAAAACTTGGTTCCTCCACCCCAAAAGACATACAGTTGACTCCATTTGTGTCCACTTACCCAAGATACTTGGGAAAGCATAAATGCTAAAGTACCAAGGTGTCAGAGTGGCTTCCCCAGCTCCACCCCCACTCTGACATTTACCTAGCCATCTGGAATCCAGTTTCCATTAAGTGTCCAAAGAGAATGTCTGGAATGCCCTGTCAGTGGCCATTCAGTGCAGAATTTCAAGGGGATCTGGCTCCTGTAGCTCCTCTAAGAAGCTAGAACAAGTTCTGAAATGATTGCTAATGGAGGGAGCCATAGTGGCTATTTTCACTCATCTCTGGTTGTACCCCTGAATTTCTGGTTCTTCCTAAAAGCTTGAAGTTTGGGAGTCTAAGGGCATCCAGAGGATGCAGAGTCCTGTGAGGTTCTTTTATTTGTAACACCTTGCCTCCTTTGCTGTTCTAAACTCTCTTTTCAGTATGAGTTAATAAAGCTTGCATGTTAGTACCCAGTACCCTTTAGATTATGTAAAAGAGGAGAAGAGGTAGACTGGGAGGGAAAGTCCAGAGTTTGGATTAGAAAACCTGTTTAGTCAAAGGGGAACTTAGCTGAGGAACAGAATGAAAATTATTTCCTTAGACAGTAGACAAACATTCAGGAAACACCTCTGCACCCCAAAGATAGGAACAGCTGCCACACAGTGACTATTAAAGGGAGGTTCTAAGTTATGAGCAAACAGCTGATTCTCTTGGTTCTTAGGCTGTTGCTGTTGGTGACAGGAAATCTTGTTTCCCAAGCTGCTGGCTTCCTGTTTTATTTTTACTCTTAGCAGATCAGAATGTCCATAACAAGGAGCAGTCTGTTCCAAAGGGTTCTACTCCCTCTTTGAGCCTGAAGGGCTTTTTTTTTTTTTCTTTTTCTTTTGGTCAGACAATATGTTGGTTCACTTTTAAGATCTATGATGTTTAGCTTGGTTTAAGCATTTCGTATTCACAATCAACTTTTTTGGTGATGAGCTGGTGTTTTGAGATTTGATGTAAGTAAACCTCTGTGGGGTTTTTTTTTTTTTTTTTTTAAAGAGGAGTTTGCAATCTTGGGGACTTGGGTATGTTACCTTTATGCTTTACCATTTAATTTGCCATTTTCCCTAGCACAAAAACCATTAGGCTGTTTTAAATTTCTTTAGTTTCACAAGATAGGGAAGCAGTTCCAGCCCGATGTGCCTTGGCTGTAGTCATATCCATTTTGTTGGATAAAAAAACTCCTCCTGTCCTTGTAAAGCTAGGAATTTGGTAATCTAACTCTAAAACAATAGCTCAGCATGAACCTAAAGTGCTGGGGGATTTCCTAGGGAAAGGGGCTCAGCCGACAGGATAAGAAACAGTAACTGGAAGGTTTCCGGATCTGCTCCACTTCCTGCTGTCTCAAGAGCCTTTTGGCCCAGGTGTGTTGAACCGGATGGGAGAGAGAAAGGGAGCTGTGGGTAGAAGAGAAAGGACTAGGGAATCTTACAGCACAGGGTGCTTGGCATCATGTTTGATATATTGAACGTGTAAAATTTTCCTTGATATTCTTTCATTCTGTCAATTTATAGACTAAACTTTGGTAGTGTTAATAGATACTGGCAGTATTTAGCTGTACATTAACAGTCCTCCATCAGGGAAGGACTGGAGAAGTTATGTCCTGTTGCAGATCAGTAGAATCACTGTTGGCAACTTAATTTCATTGTGGAGACTGTCAGATAACAAAAGCTCTTTTTTGATTCTTCTAATTGATTATTTGGAATCTGATCTGTTCTGGTTGTGGACCCCCCAAGGTTAGGATCTATACCATCCAGGACCTGCTGAATGGGCTGTTTTCTTACCATGCAGCCCTGCCTCTGGAGACTCTTGTTAGTTGGAGCATAGCTGTTATTTTAAGGTTTTTAGGTTTTTATGCTGCCTGTGTACCCTCAGTCAGCAGTCACCAGTTCAGAATTTCTAAACTTATCCAGCAAGCCTCTAATGGCAAACCTTTAAAAGGGGTGGTAGGGGTAAGGGAGGGCTTAAAACAGAAAAAAGATAGATTTTTAAAGCTGTTCAGATCAGAGCAAAACAAAAGGAAAAAAGACTCACACAGCCCTGGTGTGCCTGGAATTTGTGGTTGAGTAATACTTTCCTGTTATTTCTTTTTTAGGTTGTTTTTCATCATTCAGAACGTTGCCTGAAGCAGGTCCACCATGCCGTTAGTAACGAGGAACATCGAGCCAAGGCACCTGTGCCGTCAGACGTTGCCTAGCGTTAGAAGCGAGCTGGAATGCATGACCAACATCACCCTGGCAAATGTCATCCGACAGCTGGGTAGCCTGAGTGAGTGCCGCAGAGAGCCTGTGCTTTGCCCTCAGGGGTCGTTGGTGCTCTTTATTTTGTTTCCTTCTCCTCCGTGTTCCTATTTCTCCCCCATCTGCCTTCCCTAGGTAGTGCGAAAATTTATCCCACTCCCACCGCTTCCCCAAAGCGAGGCTCCTTTTTGGTACAGATTCTTCCCCTCAACCCTTTCTTCATCTACCACCACCCTCTAGGTTCCCTCCCCCTCCCCCTCCACCTGCTTCAAAAGAAATCTGTGGGAAGGGTGGCAGGAAGGGCTGCAGCAGAAACTGCAGATGGAATGACAGAGCAGAATTCTCTGTGTGTAAAGTGGGAGGTTCACAGAGCAGTATCTTGGGTTGGGGAATGTGCCTGTAATTGCACAAAGCTATTCGATGTAGCCTGACTTTGTTGAAGCCTCAAATGTGCCAATAGTCTTCATCTATGCAACACCCCCCCCACCTTTTCTTCCCAAAGAGAAGTAAAGCAAACATGCATTCAGAGAGATTCTGGCTGACTTGTTTGCCTTGGTACACATTTAATTGTGCTGCAAGCCCCCAGGTCCAAGTTCAGGGTACAAATTACTTCTGTCGTCTCTGGGGTATTGGGAGTTTTGCAAGCTGTGTGAACACAGTGACACAAATTGGAGCTGGAGCCATTCTTCTCTAGGAGGAAGATGGGGGTTAACCCAGTCTGGTTTGGAGCTGAGGGAAAGAAAGCCACCTTAACTGTAATTTTTTTTTTAATTGATAAGAATGAATAAGACTGCCTTGGGTGGGGTACATGCATGGGTTTGGATTTCATTCTGAATTAAGTTGACTTTGTTTGCTTGGAGCCGAGATATGGGAAGGGCAGATGCTTGGATAGGCTCTGCATTTGTCTAGTGCCATTCTAGCTCCCATAAGAACCTCTGTCAAAATGCCATTTTAGTGATCCTCCTTAGCAAAAGCATCTTGGTGTGAATTATTTCAGACATTCACCTCTCCTATCGCATCACTGCCCTTAGTGAAAACAGTGGAATATCAAGAAAGCCTGCATCCCCCCAGATAGTAATAGGCCCTGCCTTGAAAATAGGTGCCTGAGGAGACAGAGGTCTGTGACCATTTGATGTATGGGGTGTGAGATTCCTAAGGCATCACCTAGCTCAGAGGCCATCTCAGTTGATCCAGGGCTTAGGGAAACCTGGATGGGGCGTCAAGAAAGAAATGAAAGCCCGCCAGTGTCTGTCTTACACAAAGGAACGTCGACAGCAGTGCAACAGCAGTACGGCTGACGAGGAAGCACATGAAGGCTGCAGAGAGCCTCACTGCTTCTTAAAAGCATCATTTCTGCTTCTGTCACCCTGAGAAAGCCAAATGGGTGGAAGTCAGTCACACACTGGTTCCTTCTCTATAGGACAAAGGACATCTAGCTAATGATACTTCTTATTCTCACTCAGCAGGAGTTATGCTCTTTCTCAGGTGTTTTTCCAGGGTGGTGTTGCTGGATGCCATTGCTCACTCTCCCACTTGTGATCAGAGCATTCCTATCTTGAGGAAGTTGATCTGAGGGCCAGGGTTGGCTTGTGCCTGTGGAAACAAGATTTCCTCAGGTTGTAGAGCTAGCTCACCCTTTATTCATCCAGTAAACATGTATTAACCATATTTTATGTGCCAGATGCTGAGAGGATACAGCAATAGTAAGAAATGGTCTCTGCCTTCCAGGAGCTCATACTCTACCAGAGGAGAAAGAAAGAAATAGTTCTTAAGGGGAGAATGGGGAGAGGATGAGAAGGGAACTCACGTTTGTTGATTGCCTACTTTAAGCTGGGTTTTAATAGGATCTTCACATAGATTATCTCGTTTAATCCTCTTAATAATCCTATGACGTTAGATGTTGGCATTGCCATTTTTCAGAGGAAGAAATGAAGGCTCAGAAAAGTAACATAACTTGCCTGCAGACACAGCAGTCAGAGGCAAAGTCAGACTTCCTAAGAATTTCTCAGTTGTCTCCTGTCTCTCTGTCTCTACCAGCACTGCCCTGGTTTAGACCAACTTTAACTCTCACCTAAACTGTTGTCCTAGCCTCCCTCTGGCCTCCCTTTCTCTGATCAACCCCCTTAACTCTATAAACCTAAAAATTGTATAAAATCTTATAAATCTTAAACCTATACTCTTGCCAGAGTGGTCTGCCCAAAACTAAAATCTTACTTTTTACTTTTATGATTCTGAATTGTTTGAATTTTTAAAAGTTAAGTCTGTGTTAACTTTTGCAGTTTAAAAAGTGTTTTTAACATAAGAGTATAAATGTTAGCTATGTATTTATCTCTGCTCTTCCTCACTATGGAATTATTTAAGTTCCTTGGCCTGGCATTCAAGACTTTAAGACCTGCCTTTCTTTTCAACCTCATTTTCTGTAATCTGTCTTCTCCCATTTTACAGTCTTTTTAAAGGATTCTTTTAAAATTAAAAAGGGAAAAAAAGAAGGAAGAAAAACTGAATTACCAGCTACTTGTAGCTTCTGAGACAGACCATATTCTCTCGCACTTCGACGTGGTGGCTTTGTTGTTCCCACTGCCATCCTTGTAGCTGATCTTCAGGGCCCACCCAGCTCAGGGATCTCCTCCTCCAGGTTGGACTGAGTACCCCTCTGAGATCCTATTACATGCCTGTATTATTACCTGCCACATTATATTGAAATTATCTCCTATATTAAATTGAAAGTTCTTTGGAGGCAGAAATCATGTGTTGTTTGTCTTTGAACCCCAGTGTCTATCCTGTATAGTACCTGGCACCCAGTAGGAGCTCAGTAAATACTTGTTGAATGATTCATGCATGTACTCTTTCCATGCTTCTATGCTGTTGGTGCACAGAGAATACAGGGAAGGAAGGAATATTTCCTATGGGGAATGGGAACATAGCGGGAATAGGGAGAGTCAAGGAAAGCTTCACAGAAGAGGTTACATTTGAATCGAGCCTTGAAAGATGACTAGGATTTCATCTAGCAGAGAGGGGTGCAAGAATGGACTCATATGTGCTTCAGGCTCACGACCTTGACCTCATGTATTATATTCTAGCCGGAAGTGCTTGGTCTAGTAGGGAAAGTCTGATTATGGAATGAATAAAGCACAAAACTAAGATTTCACAGCCGTGAATTGCTCCCTGATAGCATATCCAGGAGTCTCATTTTCCCTCAGTGCAGTGAGATTGGCATTTCACATATTAGGTTGCCGTATCTCAGGAAATGTGGGCACAGCCAGCCAGGCAGCACTTCTGAATCAGTATCCTGACCACCTAGGAAAGGGGAACCCCCTCTTGGGTCATTAAGATTTGTTATGGGACTTCCCTGGTGGTCCAGTGGCTAAGACTCCACACTCCCAGGGCAGGGGGCCCAGGTTCTATCCCTGGTCAGGGAACTAGATCCTACATGTTGCAACTAAAGATTCCACATGCCACAACTAAAAAAAGATCCCGCATGCCACAACAAGACCCAGAGCAGCCAAATAAAATAAATAAATAAAATTTTAAAAAGATATGTTATGATATTGGGTTTTCTGAGTACAGTGGGTCCATGCCACTGGGGGGCTCCAAGACTCCCACTCAAATTCAAACAAGAGCAGCTTCATATTTTTAAAAATCAGTTTTACTTGTTCCATTTCCACGTAAGATTTCATTTGAAAAACTGTACTGCTAAGAGAAAAAAAAAGTTGAAGACTGCTTCTGGAATCTTTTGCAAAATGGGGTAGATGTCTGTTATGAATGTCCTGATGTGATAGTGGATCTATCTTGATAATCCGAATAAGTGAAATTATTAATTTTTAATTAATTAATAAGTGAAATTATCACCTGCCAATGCAGGGAATGTGGGTTCGATCCCTGGTCTGGGAAGATCCCACATGCCACGGAGCAACTGAGCCCGTGCGCCACAACTACTGAGCCTGCACTCTAGAGCCTGTGAGCCACAACTACTGAGCCCGCGTGCCACAGTTACTGAAGCCCTCATGCCTAGAGCCTGTGCTCCGCAACAAGAGAAGCCACCGCAATGAGAAGCCCGTGCACCGCAACGAAGAGTAGCCCGCCCGCTCACTGCAACTAGAGAAAGCCCGCGTGCAGCAAATGAAGACCCAACGCAGCCAAAAAAAAAAAAAGTCATCTGATATGGTTGAGCAATATAAGGAGGAGTCTCATTATAACAATTTACAGGGACTTCCCTGGTGGCGCAGTGGTTAAGAATCCGCCTGCCAATGCAGGGGACACTGGTTCGAGCCCCCCGTCCGGGAAGATCCCACATGCCACAGAGCAGCTAAGCCTGTACAGCACAACTACTGAGCCTGCACTGTAGAACCCACGAGCCACAACTACTGAAGCCTGTGTGCCTGGAGCCTGTGCTCTGCAACAAGAGAAGCCACCGCAATGAGAGGCCCGTGCACTGCACCGCAACGAAGAATAGCCCCCACTTGCCGCAACTAGAGAAAACCTGCATGCAGCAACGAAGACCCAACACAGCCAAAAATAGATTAATTAATTAATTTTGAAAAAGAGTTTACATTTTTGGCTCGTTTAATCCTGTGACAACTTGGTGAGATAGATATAGTTGTCCCCATTTTGCAGATGAGGAAACTGAGGCTGGGAGAATTTGACTTGCTGAAAAGTACACAGGTGTAGGTAGAAAGAACTGAGACTTAAATTCAGACTTTCTGGTTTGAAGTCTACTGCTTCTTCCATGTATCATCTTGCAGTTCTAAGTATACTTAGGGCCTGACGTGACGTAACGTGACAGTGGGGAAGCCTTCAGTCCACCTCACTCCCCCTTCAAATAGCATTCTCAATGTTACCATTTTTATATGGTGGGGTTCTTTGTATGATTTCATCTTAAACCATTGTGTCACTCCCACTATCCCACTATCCCTCCTGCTCCCTTCACTGAGGAGCAGGAAATCCTGTGTACTCTCGCGGTGACCTAAGGGTAAATTGATTTGGGGTTTTCTTTTCCTCCAGAACAGCTGGATGGTTAACAGATATTTTTGAGCCTGGTTTATTTTCCACGCTTAATGTGTGTTTCTCTGTTATATAGTCTTCCGATCACAGTTACTCGTTACCTAGGCAAGCATAACACAGTATGGTTTTAGGTTTTGGGGGTTTTTTTTTGAGATATGGTTGATTTACAATATTATATAAGTGTCAGGTGTACAACAGTGGTTCAAAATTTTTAAAGGTTATACTCCATTTATAGTTATTATAAAATATTGGCTCTATTCTCTGTGCTGTACAATATATCCTTGTAGCCTGTTTTTTTGTTTGTTTGTTTGTTTGTTTTTGTTTTTTTTTTTGCGGTACGCGGGCCTCTCACTGTTGTGGCCTCTCCCATTGCGGAGCACAGGTTCCGGACGCGCAGGCTCAGCAGCCATGGCTCATGGGCCCAGCTGCTCCGGGGCACGAACCCCTGTCCTCTGCATCTGCAGGCGGACTCTCAACCACTGTGCCACCAGGGAAACCCGTAGCCTGTTTATTTTATACACAGTAGTTTGTACCTCTTAATCCCCTACCCTGTCTTGCCCCCTCCCCCCTCCCCCCTTCCCTCTCCCCACTGGTAACCCCTAGTTTGTTCACTATATCTGTGAGTCAGTACAGTATGGTTCTTATAGGACTTAGCCATATTATCAGGGATCAGATTGGATTCTCAACCTGCCCAGTAGAAGTGCAGCTTGTTAGCCAATTTCAGTCCTTTGAGCTCAGGAGCGTCCCATGGTTGTTTAGATCACAAAACCATTCAGTATGCAAAGACTTGCTTCTTCCTTGATTAGAAACTCTATTGACTAAATTTACCAGCAATTCAAAATATGCTGTTGATTGGTCTTATCCTTTCCTTCCAGGTTACATTGAGTGAGCTGCATTTCACCCTGAAGGTGCAGTTTTGGCCTTTTGATCTAATTTTTTCCCCTCAAGTATGGACTAAGAATAAATGTAGTTTAGAAACTAAAGTAAGAGCCTACTTTAAGTAGTTCTCAAAGAAATGATCTTTTGGTTGGGCACAGTAACTTATGCCTGCCTTCACCTTGCAAGTAACAAACTCAGATGGTGTATTTATTCGTATGCACCACTTTTCATTCTAGCAAGAATGTGCTTTGTGGCTTGGAATGACAATATGGAGGTAGTGTCAGATTGCTTTTATGTTTCTTTGGCTGCAAATTCTCCTTGCATTCCAGGGTTGAAAGTACGGAACTCTTTTCTTTTTCTAAAAAACAAGACATTGTGGAATGAGACCACTGGTATGTTGTTTTTCAGGGAGAGCTTGAATGTTTCAGCTTTCCACTTGTTCCCTGAGATGTAGATTTGAAGGATTATAACCTAAAGCAAAGACTTTCAAAGTTGTAGGTCATAAAACATAAAATAACCTTTTCACCTCTTAGAAGAAGTTATGTCTCTATTATGAGTTGTTAGTAAGTTCAGGGCCCCTCAGAGATACCACATCTCGTCATGGTTGTTCAGCGTACTTTTGGGGCTCCACTGAGGATGTAATATCTTATTTTTCATGTTAATTGTAAACACATAGAAGGTCCTTCTAACTCCCAATCTGTTTTCCAGAAGCACTTTTACAAGGTGCTTTTACAGAGCAGCAAAGGGCTAAGGGCTATAGGCAAATGTATAGACATACTCTCCACTCTTTTAGGATTAGTTTTTTTTGTATCACACCTTTTGATTTTATTCATCCTGTTTTGAGTTTCATGTCAGTTCATTTTGCCAAGAAGACTCTCTATTAGTTATAGAGCACATGCAGGCTGCCCAGGCTCTGGAGGGTATGTCTCTGTCTCCAGGAGGAAGCTCTGCATGTAGCCTGAACCATCTTAGAGGGGTGGGTGGGTGTGTTTGGGAGGTGGGAAATACAGTCTTTAGTAGCCAGTTTTTCTGACCATGTATGTCACTTTTAGGCACTAGTGACTTAGTTTCTTTGCTCTCTCAGGTAAATATGCCGAGGACATTTTTGGAGAGCTCTTCACTCAGGCAAATACCTTTGCCTCTCGAGTAAGCTCCCTTGCTGAGAGGGTCGACCGCCTACAAGTTAAAGTCACTCAGCTGGATCCCAAGGAAGAAGAAGGTAAGGAAGCTGAGCTCAGCATTTGCAGGCTCTGCTGAGCAGTTGCTTAGGATTTTTTTTTTCCTGATTTATAAAAAAGTGAGGGGAGAAATCACAGAGACCTATGGAGTTCTGCTTTGAAACGACACAAGCCTGGGTGATGTAAAGAAACCTTTTAATTTCTACCACACCTCCACACACTCCCTTTCTCCCATTCCCTCAATCCCCTCTTTCTCAAATTCCCCTTCCCCCGAATCGTATTTTGCTACCATAAAAGTACTTGGAAGATTCATTCCTCCTAAGGAGGGGCCTGCTAGATCTGGCCACATAGTAAACCTTTGTGTTGCCTCATTTTGTTCAGTCATGAAATGGCTGGGCTGCTGACAGCCTTGTGGGGCTTCCCCAGAGGGGGAGGAAAAAAAAAAACCTGGCTGCAGACAGCCGCAGCCAAGAAATGCAGCAGCTGAGGCCTCTCCGACTGGTGTGACTCAGTGTTTGCTCAAATAGCCTGTCATCCATTTTCTAATGCCTTCCATCTTCTTTCAGTGTCACTACAAGGAATCAACACCCGAAAGGCCTTCAGAAGCTCTACTGTTCAAGACCAGAAGCTTTTTGACAGAAACTCTCTCCCCATACCTGTCTTGGAAACATACAACACCTGTGATACTCCTCCACCTCTCAACAATCTGACCCCTTACAGGTAACCTGGCTACTTCTACCTTTTTCAGCCTGTGGTTAACAACACTAGATTGTCTTTTTATTTAAAGATGTTGTTTACATCAGAGGATTGTATCAAAAAGCATACTATGTACCCCAGAGTTGCTTGTGGCAGCAGAAGCTAACGTTTACCATATAAACAGTTGCCACTTATTATTGTTTGGTTTCTTAAACTCATAGTGAATATAATATATATTGAAAGTTTGCTATAGCATTGCATGCTGCAGAGTTTACTTTGGTACAAGCCAGGTCCATCTTGGATTCCATCCAAGGAATTTAGTTATTATAGAACCAAAAGGACTTTGTTACAAGGCAGTCCTATAGCATGCATCCCAGGGGCAACATTCTAGCAGGGCTCCCACTTACTCTGAAACCACTAGATTACCAGATGTTTGGGCGTGTTAGTGGGGCCAGCCTTGTGGACTGGCTGCTCTGGGCCCTGAGGGTCCTTCCAGAGCTTAAGGAGTAATTGGCATTCTTCCAAATGAGTGTCGTTCACTTCGTTTTGAACATCCTTTCATCGTTCCCCTCTGAAAGGACCTACAGTGCTGTGGCTGGACTTGAAAAAGGTAGTCTTGTAGACAACTTAAAGCCCCTCCCCGCTAGTGGTCTCTAGTGTTATCATGCAAAAAATTTCCAAGCAGGGGCAGAAAACGAATATTTATCTTGCTCGCATCCATAAATATCTTTGGAACAGGTAAAAGTAATTACAGATAGCTGGAGGCAGATGTTTTCTTTGAGACATGGGTGTCCTGCAAAGTAGAATATGTGTGTGAAATTCAAGGACGCCCACCTGATCCACAGAGCCAGAATAGGAGCATGGTCGCTTCTCACACAGATACAGAGGAAGTACATGGCATCTATCCTATTATTATTACTGTGTGAAATTGTGTTTGCCCCTTGGCTCTCAAAGGGGCCAGCTAACATAGCAGGGCGTAAATTTGACTCTCTAGCCTGCATCATTTAGCCTAGTTGGATCTGGGCAGAGGGGTTGTAGGGCAGGAAAAGAATACACACCTGATAATATTGAAGGGACTATGGTAAGACAAGTTTATTTTTCAGTTAATGTAGGGTATTTTCCTTTTTAACATTCTCGTCTCAGTTTTCTGGATTTAGCCTAACAGAAAAGAGTGGTGGTGTGGCTAACTCAGAACAAGATTTAATATAAAGATCATTAGTGCATGATTAGGAAATGGTTTCTGTGTGTTGTGATAGGATTGGAGGTTAGGAAAGAATTACCTTTCTAATTCTTTTTAGTTCAGAGTAGTGTTAAAATAAATATCCACCCCTAAGTGCATGCTTTCTGGAGAGTGGGAGCGACTTAGCCACGCCAAAGTGCAGGATTCCAACCAGGGTCATTGAGTCTGGTAGATGACTCTTACATTGACACTCAGCTCACTTTGTACCTCTTTCACAGCCACTAAGAGATGGTAATGAAATCTTGTGGTCATAAAACAGCTGGCCCTCTTTTCTCAGTGGGGCCCCCTTGTGGCTGGGGGGTGGGGGTGGATGCTGAGCTATTCCGGAAGGGAGCGAGTAGGTGGAGTGCTGTGGTTGTCTGTATTTACAGAAGAATAACAGCTGCACACATATACACATTCATGTGTGTATATGCATACATATGTACACATGTGAACCTGCACATGTGTGCACAGGTTTTGGGTGGGTAGAAAGCCACTAATGCTTCCTAGAGAGTCCTGGGCAATTGATGGTGGTAGGGGAACCAGTGACAGAAATCCCATCTGATGTGCCAAGATATCAGAATGTCCTCAGGGAGATGTCTGCGGCCATGGAGATCATTAGCCATAATCAGGATCCCTGCTGCTATAGCCCATTCTTGCCCTGACCATGCAAATTCCTCTACCAGGAATTGAAAGTAAGGCTAAGGTTCTTAAAAAGCCAGATAAGTAAAGAGGTGCCGTGCCATTCAGGGGCTTTGGAACGCTGGTATGGGAGAGGAAATATGCAGTCGATTTGAATGACTTCTTGATTCCTCAGTGTAAAAACTGCTAACTGGTAGGTGTTTGGAATATTGGATTTGGTTGGGAGCTCATCTGTCTACTGACAGCTACTTGTCTTCATTTCTGTCCAAGGGACGATGGGAAAGAGGCACTCAAATTCTACACAGACCCTTCGTACTTCTTTGATCTTTGGAAGGAGAAGATGCTGCAGGACACCAAGGATATCATGAAAGAGAAGAGAAAGCATAGGGTGAGGGGAAAGGGGCCTCTGTTCTACACATCAGTAGGCACGACTGTGGAGGGGGGATAAAAAGGAAGCCAGTCTTATGTTAAGTAATCATTCTGAGTGGCTGCTTGCGTGGATGCCAGGTGAGACTCTTAAAAAAAAAATGTGTCCACTCCAAGCACAACCAAGATGAAAGTATAAATCACACCAAAAATGTGTTTGTTCCTCCCGATGCTATTAACAATTGAGTATATTCAGCCTGAGTTTTAGAAATTGACTTTTCTATTCACCATTTATTTCTCTTGCAATTTGCACCTGACTCTGCTGGACACTCAAGCTAGGCTAGTTCCCTTCCCTGCCAGTTTTGCAGCTCATTTCTCAGAGATCAGCACATGGCTCTACAGAGTTTGATTTGCAACAGGAGCGGTTTAACACCTTGACTACTGGTTGGGTGAGGCAGTGGTGGGGACATAGGCCTAGTTTTGGTAGATGCTCCCCTCCCCTTAGGCTGCCAGTGATGTGTGTAAGCATATGACCTACCAGTTGCAACCTCACAATCCCATTAGCATGGCTGCCGGGAGGCCCAAGAGAGCGCCAGGGGCTAGTGCAGCTGCACAGGCTGAAGAATTCTTCATTGGTTGTTTTGGTTTGTTTTTTAACTATTTCCTTATATCTGTCGCAGATATCTACAGCTATCATTATTTCTCTTCTCTCTTGACTGACCTTTGCGGCATAACAAATAATTAATAGCTATTTACTAACTTCCTAACAATTAGAGCTGCTCAAAAACATGAATGAATTGCTCAAAGAGGTAGTGGGTAGAGGTGTTTGGGTATGGGATTGAGGAAATGTGTTTGAGCCCAGGAGGTGGTTTGGATTAGATGACCTCTAGGTCACTCTAAACCCAGCAATTCTGTAAATTCTATAGTTACTGTGTGTTGTCTAGGCAGATCTTCTCTTGGGTATATATCCATGAAGCTGGGTGGAATTTTAATGAAGAACTTTGGGAAATGTTTATTAAGGCCTTTCTGTTTCTTTTCATTGTAGAAAGAGAAGAAAGATAATCCAAATCGAGGAAATGTAAACCCACGTAAAATCAAGACACGTAAGGAAGAGTGGGAGAAAATGAAGATGGGTCAAGAATTTGTAGAATCCAAAGAAAAGCTGGGGCCTTCTGGGTAGGTGATGCTTCTCTCCTCTTGGTAGCATTCTTTGAAGAGGCAGGGCACCTGGGGGCAACAGTCTGACAGCTCTGGTGTGACACCTTTCATACCCACTGAAGTCTTGCTGTGTGGCTTAAATCAATACCACTGTTAATCAGCTACTTTAAAGTGCCTCCATCTGGTGATTAAAATTTGCTAAAAAAATCAAGAGACTTGGCAGTTTAAATGAGGTGACGAGAGTGGTCTGGAAAATAAAGCCCATGGCTTCTAGTGCCCTTGCTCTGCCAGACACTGGTATGTCTGAGGGACTCAAAGGAAAGACTAGAAAGGGAAGAAAAGTGGCTTTGGGAGGCCTTTGCCTCCAGAGCATTGATTTGAAGGTTGTGGCTAAAGAGCTGGGCATTTCATGGGAGTGGGGAGGGCCAGGCAGAGAATTTGTGCACATCACCAAAGCAACTTTTCAGTCAGCCTTTGTCAGTCTTGGGAGAGAGGCTGGCCAAGGGACTGAAAGCAGACCTCAGAGACAGTGTGGGAAAGGTCGCGCGGCCAGTATTGAGGCTATATATTTCCGTGAAGAAATGGTAGATGTCAGTCTGACCCCATTTCCCAATACCAAATCACACTAGAGGTTTAAAAGGAAAAAAATGGTTTTAAAGCTTGGTTTGATGCTTATCCTGGTGTCCAACCTGTGTGACATTCAAAGCCAAGTCACCACGATTGCTTGGCATAAATGTCGCCCTGGTTTTTCCCCTAAATACCTTGCATCCTGGCTGTCAGAGAACCATGCCAGCCCATGCCGGGTGTCTAGGAATGATAAAAGGAAGGAGTTGAGTTGTTCTTGCTCTTAGGAATAATTCTACCATGAAAATCTTGACTTTTAGGAATCTTGACACTTCTGACACTTGTTCTTCCTAGATTAAGAGATTTGTTTTAAAGAGTGATGAGGATGGTGAGAGGAAAAATGAGCCTTTCTTTCTACAGGGGAATCAGCCCTGAGGGTACCCCCATTATCTTCACCTCCCAATAAAAAGGGGCCATTTTGTTCCCTGGTCCCTCCTGTTCAGACAGGCCCTTGTTGTATGAAGGTTCAGGGACTCTAAGGGCAGAAGCATGTTCAGGATGCCAACCAACTGCTTGTGTGTGTGTGTGTGTGTGTATTGAGGTGGTGAAAATAAGGACTTTGCCTCCCATTTTCCTGTTGTTCAAGAGGTTTGGGATCAGGCTGCATGGCTGCTCTACCTGGACATGCTTGTTGGTGAGCCTATAAAGAGATATGCCAGGTCTGTAGGGCTTCAGGCCTTGGGGATTTTCCACATCAGAGCATCATTTGATTCAGTTAGTTCCCTCCCTGGGGTCTGCTTTAGATGAGTTCCTTATAACCCAACAGTGGTGGAAAGAAGCGGGAGGTGGTGCAGAACAGGTCACATTTTGTTAGCTGCTGCTTGGTATGTTTGTGCTTGTTTAGAAGTTTGTTGCTGTTCACCCAGAGCAAATTCACCCAAGGCCCAGTGCTATGAGGGACAGGTTTTCATGAGGCAAGCCCTAGCACCCCACTTTAATCAGCAGCTCGTTTTGTTAGATAAGAGACCACGTCTTAACTACCACACAGCAACTTGCATTTGTCCTCAGCTTGGTTTTGCAATCAGATGCCTCCTTGGCCTTTGAGCACTCCAGAGGCTTGCCGACCTCAAAACCAGGCTGTGTGCCAGTCACGTGCTTGCAGCTCACTAGCCTTGGGGCTTGGCTTTGCCCTTTGCTGCAAGACAGACTTTGGGATTTGGGTCTGGGCTGCTCATAACATTTGGGAGAGAATTTCAAAGAACTGCTGGGTTTGACAAGGCCAACATTGGGAAGGGAGCAGCATGGTTTTGATAACCTGGGTTCAGTCCCATTTCTACAGACAATCCAACAGAAATATCTGGGAGAGGGGAGGGATAAATTGGGAGATTGGGATGGACATATACACACTACTATGTTATAACTAATAAGGACCTACTGTATAGCACAGGGAACTCTACTCACTACTCTGTAATGACCTATATGGGAAAAGAATCTAAAAAAGAGTGGATATATGTATATGTATAGCTGATTCACTTTGCTGTATACCTGAAATTAACACAACATTGAAATCAACTATACTCCAATAAAAAATTTATTTAAATAAAACAATTACAACTACAGCAAGTGGGGGAAAAAACAAAAGAAATATCTGGGAGGGTTTTTTTGTTTGTTTAAATTTATTTATTTATTTATTTTTGGCCACGTTGGGTCTCTGTTGCTACGCACGAGCTTTCTCTAGTTGGGGCGAGCGGGGGCTACTCTTCGTTGCAGTGCGCATGCTTCTCATTGTGGTGGCTTCTTTTGCTGCAGAGCACGGGCTCTAGACACGGGCTTCAGTAGTTGTGGCACGCAGGCTCAGTAGTTGTGGCTCGCGGGCTTAGTTGCTCCATGGCATGTGGGATCTTCCCAGACCAGGGCTCAAACCCATGTCCGCTGCATTGGCAGGTGGATTCTTAACCCCTGCGCCACCAGGGAAGTCCTGGGAGATATTTAACAATAGAATATTTAGTCCTAAAATAAAACTTCAGTACAACAGAAACTATATGAGAAGTATACTAATTTTATTTCTCCCTAATAGCTTTTGTATCAAATGCATTTTTATGGGGTCTTTTAAGAAAACAAGAGAGTACCACTCAGACTTTAAATGACAGTTTTGGCATTGGGTTCATTGTCAGGTATCCATCCGCCTTGGTGTACCAGAATGGCAACGTTGGGTCTGTTGAAAACGTGGATGCAAGCAACTACCCACCACCACCACAGTCAGACTCCACTTCTCCACCTTCTCCTTCCTTCTCTGAGGACAGCTTGCCTCCCCCACCAGCAGAATTCAGGTAAACGGTGATACCTCTTCCATTTACTCTGGGTGGTTAAATGCTCAAGAACAAAGTAAGAGTTCTAAATCCAGGCCAGGACCACTAAAGTGACTCCAGACAAGTATGTCTAGATAATAGAAATAATTAGTATTTATTAAGTGTTTGTAAAGTGCCAGGCATTATGCCAAACACTATATATGTTAACTTAATCCCCACAAGAGTCCTCTTGAGATAGGGACCCATTTTACAGATGAGTAAACAGTGAAGCACAGAGAGGTCAGTGAACTTACCTAAGATCACACAGCCAGTAAGAGGCAGAGTCATGATTGGAAAGCAGGTCAGTCATGATTGGAAAGCAGGTCAGGCTTTCTTTCCAGAGCCTATGTTCTTAACTACTAGCTACACCTGAGCAGATAGAAGTCACCAACTTATCTCTTGTTTTTTTACTTGGCTCTGACTCAGCATGACATAAAGTGGTATAATTTCCTGCTGTACATAAAATATTGAACAGCCTCCTTCCCCAGTTATCTAGAAACCTAGAAGATAGTCACCCTTTTCTCCTGTCGCCTCTGGTCCATTTCACCATGGATAAAATCTTCAGAGGGGCTTCCCTGGTGGCGCAGTGGTTGAGAGTCCGCCTGCCGATGCAGGGGACACGGGTTCGTGCCCCGGTCCGGGAAGATCCCACATGCCGCGGAGCGGCTGGGCCCGTGAGCCATGGCCGCTGAGCCTGCGCGTCTGGAGCCTGTGCTCCGCAACGGGAGAGGCCACAACAGTGAGAGGCCCGCGTACCGCAAAAAAAAAAAAAATCTCCAGAAAGAAGGAAACAAAAGAAAAAGAGATGAAACTTAGAATCTGACCATTTTGGTATTTGTCAGTGTCCCTGGCAGAGGTCTATAGAGGAAGAGTTAGCAAGTAATGGCTGAAAGGGGAAGGGATCTGAGGAGTGTTAGATTTCAGTGTTTCCTCATAGTTACTTTTCTTTCCGATGCCTGACAAGTGAGAGCTTTGAAAAGTATGCTTGTCTTCTTGGACACTGTTTAATCAGAGATTGGGTATGTTGAGGACCCCTCAGATGGAGACCTAAAGCAGTGTTGTCACCCCCACCGCCTGCCCCATTCTTAGCGCTTGAAACCACTAATCCCAAGTCTCCTTCTGCCTCCCAAATCACTTCCTGCTGGTTGCCGTGTCGGATGCAGCTAAGGCTCGAAGGTCTGTGGAAAATTCCAAGATGGATGCTTTTCTAAGGAGTAAGCTATTAGTGTAGGGCAGATAAAAGGTGGAAAAAGAATCCCTTCAGTCTCACACATGGCCTGAGACCTTGCAGCCTCAGTCAAGTATGCCTGACCCAGGAGAGGTGCACCTTAATTCTCTCTCCACCCGGGTCAAGTCTGGCAGCACATTCATTTCCCGTCTCTGCTGATCCTCAGACCCTCGTTCTCTCTCAAGTTTTTCCACATGAGCACTGAAGGTACATTCACCTAAGTCTGTACCCCGCTCAGGTTCGGTCAGCTTGGCTTGGCTTTCCTGCCCTCATAAGACCTGGTGAATGTTAATAGCCTGTGGAGCAGAGCCCGTGGGTAGTGGTGTTTGAATTTTTATTCCAGTTCTTTCTTGCGTGCCTTCTTAGTCCTGGCTCCAGGCTTGAACTGACCCTTCTTCTTAGAAGGGTGCCTTCCCTTGGAGAGCTGAAAAGTTTGAGGGGGACCTAAGAGATGATCTTGGCCAGCCCTTACCTGTTGCAGAAATCCTAAGTCCACTTTTTTCAGGTAGTTTTTCTCAATTTCTGCTAATGGGATGCTCATTACCTTACAGGGGTGCCCATTCCATTGTTGGTCTGTTCTGACCATCCCCGGGTTCTTTCTATTTGAGGCAAAATGAAATGATACTGTCAACCAAAATGAACCTAGGCTTATAGATAAGCTTCACTAAAGGTGGAGGTTTGCATCCTGAGAGTGACGGTGGGTCTTTTTGCTTTGTCCTTTTAGCTACCCAGCAGACAGTAACCAAAGAGGGTCTGGCTTAGCTGGACCCAAAAGATCCAGTGTGGTCAGCCCAAGCCATCCACCACCAGCTCCTCCTCTGGGCTCTCCGCCAGGCCCCAAACCTGGGTTTGCTCCACCACCTGCCCCTCCACCTCCACCTCCGATGATGAGCACTCCACCCCCACCACCACTTGGAGGATTTGGGTCTCCAGGGACGCCACCACCACCTTCACCCCCATCTTTCCCACCTCACCCCGATTTTGCTGCCCCTCCACCTCCTCCCCCACCGCCAGCAGCTGACTACTCACCTCTGCCACCACCTCCCTTGTCCCAGCCAGCAGGAGGAACACCTCCGCCTCCCCCGCCTCCCCCTCCTCCGGGGCCCCCTCCTCCCCCTTACAGTGGTACAGACGGCCAGCCTGCTGCACCTTCACCACTTTCTGACACCACCAAGCCCAAGTCCTCCTTGCCTCCTGTGAGCGATGCCCGCAGCGACTTGCTTTCAGCCATCCGTCAAGGTAAAATCCCAGTGGTGGGTCCGGGATCATGAAGCCTTGTCTTTCTGCAGCTGGGAGACTGATTGGAGGGTGGACAGGGGGTTCTGTGGCCTTCCAAGGGAATAGCTTTCGTTGGGTGGGGAGAGATTAAGACCTCAGATCAGCGTGAAGAAAGGCTTCACTCTAAAAATAGAGGTTTATATTCTTTCCACCTTGGTTTAAAGTAAAGACTTCTTAACGTGGGGTCTTTGAACTCCTTGGAAATTTATGCTTTGTGTATGTTTGCATCCATTTTGTGCCCCAGAGAAAAACAGGAATCACTGTCTTAGAAGGTACTTCCTCAGCTGGACTCAGACACTCCTTGTCCTCCACTTTTTTGCCTTTCATATCCTTCCTCCCTACTCCCCCGCTTCCCACCCCCTTCCTTCTCCCCTTTTTCTCCTATCCCCTTCCCTTCCTTTCACCCTACCTTCCTCCCCTCCCTCATCATCATCTCACTATCATGGGGCACTTATTCTCTTTCTGTCAGAGGCCGGTTCTGGTCCCAAGGGACTGGAGTGATTTCTTCTGTCTGATCCTCCAGGAACTGAAGGGTTGTCTAGTGGAGACAACCTAAGGCAGCTGAGCTTCATGAAAATCAATGACTTGGGCAGACTGAGTGCCCACTAGGTGGGGATTGGCAGCCACTCCCAACTCGGTCTTGGGAGAAGTACCATCCTCACCAGCCTGAGAAACTGGGAAGCGTGGAAACTGGGAAGAATGGCAGGCTCCTTTCAGACACACCTATAGCACTGGGGCCACAATTTCATAAAACCTGTCTTTACTTCTTGTCCTGAGGATCTTGCTTTCCTAGAGGGTCCTTCTTTTTCACTGTCCTTTCCAATACCCACCACCAAGAGGGCCGCTCCCTCTTCCACAGTCCTGGATGGATTCGGAGACTGATGCACCACTTAACCCTTCTCTCTCTCTCCCACTAGGCTTTCAGCTGCGCAGGGTTGAGGAGCAGCGGGAACAAGAGAAGCGGGATGTTGTGGGCAATGACGTGGCCACCATCTTGTCACGTCGCATTGCTGTGGAGTACAGCGACTCAGAAGATGACTCCTCTGAGTTTGATGAGGACGAGTGGTCGGATTAACTCTTCTGCCTGTTGCCCACTTCCTTTTTCTTTCCTTCCTACGTGCCTCCTTTGATGCCTACCCCGACAGTCCCAAGGGGAAAAAAGGGAGGAAAAAAAGAATCTCAAGGGGCCAGAGCCTTCCCTGAAACAACCAAAGATATATCCATGTGCTTCCTCCAAATCAACATGTATTTCCCATCTCCCCGAGGTCAGGCCCATGGGGCTCCTGAGGTTCAGTAGCTGAGATGTTCCCTCTTCCCTTAAAGTGACTGTTGCATATTGAAGAGAAGGGAAAACCCCAAAGCAGATCCCTTTGATTGGGTTTAAATTGGAGTTGGTGCCTTCCCCTAGGAGCCATTTTCTGTGGTCTTCTTCTAGAATCCTTGCCCTCAGCTACTTTGGATAATGCCAGCCATCTTCTGGTCCTAAAGCCTGCCTGGCACAGCTGGCCCCTTTCCCATGCACTGAGAGGGCAGAGCAGCCGCATGCCCAGTGCCTCCCCCTTCTGCCCTCATCAGCAGGGTGAGGCTGCCTTTTGCTAAGCCATCTCTATGTCTGGATGCCCTTTATTCCAGGAGCCATCAAGCCCCCAAAGAAATGTCTTACCCCTCTTCTCAGAGCAGTGCCTTTCTGGAGGCAGCGGTGGTTCCCTCCTTCCCAGGGTCCCTCCCCTGAATGTGGTGTTCCACGTTCCTTAAATGCCCCTCCCTCACCACCAGGTGCCTCCAAGCACCACAGCCCGGTTCTAACCTCTAATACTCATGACCAAACTAGCCCTGACACACAGGGATCTGGGCCTCTTCTGGCTCTCGGGAGCCAAGCTTAGAGACTTGTAACTGCAGGACTGGAAAAAGGTGGAACTGGGTTGAATGATGCTGAAGCCTAGAGATGGGAAGTGACTTGCTCAAGGTCACACAGTTGGATGATGACAGAGCTAGACCCCAGAGTTCCTGATTCCAAGTCACCTGTGCTTTCTGGGACCACATGGTGGGTACCTGCTGGAGCCCGGGCAGAGCAGTTCTTGGCTCTGTACTACTACAGACCTCACCACAGGTGGGGGTCCCAGTAGAAGGGCTCAGGGCCTGTGCCAGGCCTATCAGTGCTGCTCAGACCCTCATGGCCTCTCTTGTAATTGTTTGCTCCCCCTTTCCTATCACCAGCCAAGCACCTGGCCTTGAGAGCTGCCCTTTTGGGGGACCAGAGGTAGTGAGAGAAGGAAGCGGGTAGGCAGCGTGACAGGTGCTGCTTTCAATTCCTCTGCAACTCCTCCCCCTTCTATCTCCCCAGTTTAAGCATAGGTCCTTCCAACTGTAGAAACTTCAGTCCTTCAGGCTGGCAGCTGCTGCAGGTAGCTGCCCTGGGGTGGGGGGCCATGAGGAGGATCGAAAGGCAGAAGGACTCTGGGTCTTGTTTCCAGCTCCCCTCCTCACTGCACAGTGACGTTCCCTCCCTCACTCCCCCTTATTCCCAGAGCTAATACACAGGTGCTATTATTCAGAAAAAACTGGTCAACTTTGGCCAACAGTGAGGTTTCTTCTCTTCTGCCCTAACTATTGTGTAGCCTCTTGTGCTGAAACTGGCTTCTGGCTTCTCCGGCTTTTCGAGCCCTGAAACAAAGAGAAACAGGATCTGTCTACCCAGCACAGCAAATGGTTATAGTAATTGCCAAAGCCCTCATCAACCCCTCCAGCTTGAGGAGAGGGTGTAATCGTGGGTACTGCCACTGTGCCCTGGCTGAATGCTCCCCGTCAGCCTTCTTTCTGTGGACTTGGGGTGTGGGGACCGAGTCTTTAGAGGCCAGCATGCCCTCCTGCAGGGGCTGCTCCAGAGTGTGCCCTCCTTCCTCTCCCAGATCACGCATCTCTGGCACAGGGCTGGCGTCAGGCCCCAGTGCTGAGCGTACCAGACGGTGTGCACCCCCTCCTTGCCTCCCACTGTGCACTCTGGAAGCTGAAGGTGCTTTCTTCAGAACTCTAAAATGGCTGTCGAAGGTGCCCCCGGCTGCAACCCAGCGGTGACCAAAGTGGCAGGTGGAGGGCAGTGGTTCTCCCAAATAGGAGGCCTGGGGCCTGGCTAGGCCAGGGTTTGGGCCTAATGGCTTTGACTAAATTACCCCCATCCCCCTCCTTTCCGGAGAAGGGGGAGCCAGCACTACTCACTATCATTCTTCTCTGACCTTGAAGGGGGGCGGTGTTGGCCTAGCTTCTGGAATGGACGGAGTCTGCCTTGGAAAGGGCTGGGGGCAGGAGGAGGTGGGGAGGGCCACCGCCTGCAGAAGGTAGGATTAGATCATTAGCTCAGTGACCTCCTAGGGTTTCGATATGCTGTGTTCTCATCCTACAGCTGGTTTGGTAATGATCTGAAAGTCCCGGAGAGCAACAGCACAGCTCTGCCCGATGCTCTCATTAAAATCTATGCAGCCAAGCTCGGCGCTTTGTAGCAGCCGGGCTTGCGAAGCCTCCTCAGCTCGGGGGGCTGGGGACCCAGTCAGCCGAGAGGCCCTCTGGGCTCTCCTTATGCATATGTGCACCAAAAAGAAAAAAAAAAAAAAAAAAACTTCTTTAAACCCAGAGCCCTTTAAGATGATAAAGGACCCTGTGCAGGTAATTGTGTTATCTTTGGAATCCTGTAATTGTAGAATGCAAAGTTTAGTGATTATTTAAACTGGGCTGAGGCTGGTAAGAGTATGGAGCAATGGACCCTAAGGACTCTAAGGGCTGAAGCCAAGGAGCCGCCTCCCTCCCCTGTTCTGCCCAGCCCAGGGGACCTGCCCCCATTCCTGCGGCCCAGGGGCCCAGCTTCCACTCGGCAGTGTCAGAAGTGAGTTGTGACTCTGCCTTGGTTGTGAGATGAGTACATTCCAGAGGAGCAGCCACGGGGAGGGGGCAGTCTCAGCGATCCCTCGGAGGCTCAGAGCAGCTGGCCCAAGCTCCAGCTCGCCTCCAGCGGAAGCTCAAGCGCCCTCAGAAACGACCCTGGCCAGTGTCACCGCAGAGCTGAGGCGGTGTTGTCAGGGCTAATGTGAAATCTCTTCCCGTGGCGCCGATCCTCCGGCTCAGCAGCGCCAGCTCGGACAGATTGAGGTCTCTGTGGCTTTGGTGACCCTGCGTAAGCATTCCCACCGTGTCCCAGCTCTGCTGTCAGCCTGCCGCCTGCTGCAACCCCCTCACCTGATCTCAGGGCCTGAGGAGGGGGGCAGTGACCCCAAGGCCAGGGGCTTCTGCTCAGGAGAGAGGCTTTGAGCTCTACCGGGGTTCAGCTGACCTGGGACCAGGTGTTACCCAGAGATGCGCCTCATCCTGTGCCTCGGGAAGGGCTAGGGAACAATTTTGTTATTGTATTAAGTTTAGTCACTTAACTCACTTGAGAAACTAACCAATTTTTACTTTCTGTCTAGAATGATGTATGTGTAGGAGAGTGAGCCGTCATGCTCCCGAAGTGCCTTGTTTTCTCTGATACAAACATATTTATGAGGACCTGGTCCAGTGGATTCTTGGGTGTGTTTGCCACATCAAGATTTTAGGGACTGGGCTTGTTACATAGTGGGGTTACAGTCTGAAAATGAGCCCCCTTCCCCTGAAGATGGGAAAGGAGCGTAAGATGGATCTCTGAGCTCTAACCTTCAGGGGTTAAGCCAGACCCCTGAAGTGACCCTTTCCTTGTCACCCTGTTCCTCTCAGGTCCTTAGAAGGAGGTCTAGTTTTTCAAAGCCCTGTGCCTCCAAGCCTGGTCCTAGTTGAGTCCCTGCCAGGCTCATGTGTGTACCACATTAGCACCCCAGTGACCTGAAGATTCTGTGTAATTGTTTTACGTATACATGCAAATGCATAAATGCCAACATCTTAAATAATTTGATAAAGTCTTTGTAACCACGCAGCCACCTCTGGGGTGTGTGTGTGTGCACGTATATGTGTGTAATGGGAGAAGCATTTATAAGGGGGCGACTGATAGCCACGGGTGGTGGCCAGAGCTCCAGAGGGAGGTCGGTGTGGGTGGGCTTGGAGGGCGGGAGGCCTCTAGGTCTGGATGGTGCACCCTGTGCAGGAGGTGGGGGGTGAAGGCTGGAAATCATTTTGGGTTAGGGTGAGACCCAACTGGGGGACCTAGAGGCCCTCAGCTGGCTGAGAGGGGTGTGCTGGGGCCCGGGAGACTCCTTGCATCAGGCAGGAGAGGAGCACAGGCTGAATGCTGATGCCGCCTCCCAGCATCTGGCCGGCATCTTGTCTGCCTCTCAGACCCAAGCAACTTACCTTAAATAGAATGATTTACAATGGAATCCGATAGAAGGTTTAGGGTGCTGCATGCCCCTTCTGCCTGGGAAGGTGAGGGAGCTGAGTTTATATTCTGACCCCCAAAAAATGACCTACCCAGGAAGCAACAGTTGTTCCGAACCCGGCTGCTGCGGGTGACTGTCCCTGGGGGTAATTTATGAGTAGACACCCAATTCTGGGCCCAGCAAACACAGTGGGGTGGCCCCGGGAGAGGGTTGGGAGCAGGGTTAGTGACTTGGCTGGTCACGCCTGCTGTTCAGAGAGAGTCACCCGCTGGCATCCCAGGAGAGGGGGCAGAAGTTTTGAATTGTCAGCAAGTGCTGCGCCAGCCACTCTGAGCTCATCGCTGGAGGTGGGGTGCAGGGGAGGGGGCGCGGGAGCCAGTTCGCCCCAGGCGGAGCCCCTCGCTCCACCCTCCTGCTCAGGCCTGTGTTTAGTCAGCACTTGGCTTCCCGAGGCCCGTGACTGACAGGCAGCCAGACGCCCGCCCTGGGAGAAGACAAAATGGTGGTGTCAGGAGCCGCCCTTGGTGGGGAATTGGAGGGAAGGAATGTGGTTCTGGGAAGAAGGAGGCCTGAGCTTGAATTCCGGCTCCTCCGCTTGGGAGCTTCAGCTCTTTGGGCTAATCCTGAGAAGAATGAGCATTTACTACTACCTGCCCAAGACTGCATACACTTTAGTTCAACCTCATGAACCAAGGGTCTCCCATTTTACACATGAGGAAAGGATTCAGAGAGGTTGAGTTGCTTAAGATCACATAGCTGGCCAGGAGCAGAGCCATGGTTTGCACATGGGTCTCTTGTGCTCTGTCCACCATGGAACTTAAAACGTTCTCAGAACCTCTCCATCTAGCATCGTGGTCTTTGGTGTGAGGGGGTGTGTTAAAGGTTTTCTGTTACGGTCTACCCTACCCCCTGGTGCCCGGTTTTATAGGTGATGGTTATTTTTGCTCTTACTTTGAAATCAAGTGGGCTAGACTGAGGGTTCGGCTATCCTAGACCTTTAGAGTTAAAATACCCTGTGCCCTCAACTGCCTGGAACAAAGTGAGTTCCCTAGGTATGGGTTGGGGCTTCCGTCAGACATGCCTTCAGTATGTGCACACGCCTGTTCAGATGGGTGCATCTATGCACACTCGGACATGGATACACACGGAGATGTGCACACACTGCACACAGAGTCCTATCCTTGTGCAAACAAGGGCACAGATCAGCACACAGTTACAGGAACACACGTAGGTGCGAGCAGACCTCACACAAAGTCCTCAGGAGCCACCCCTCCCTTCGTGCTGCCTCTGCCAGTTCCTCACTGCCCCCTCCTGGTCACCCAGTGGCCAGGGCAACCTAGCACCACTTCCTGTAAGTTCTGCTCTGGGGTGGTTGTCAGCTAGTTCCCTCCCAGATCATGAGGCTAGGAGCTATTTCAGATGCTCCCCAAAGCCAGCCTTAGCCCCAGGAGAAGAGGTGTCTAGTGAGGGGTCTGAAGCTGGAAGACAAAAAATAAGCCTATCACACCCAAAAGGATCTCTTCATGGTAGAATTGTCAGTACCATGGTGGCAGGAGTCCTGCAGAGACACCTTCCCACCACAGCAGGCTGTCATCCCCACCCTTACCTGGGGAATTGTGCACACACCTGCTCACGCTCTGCATACATATTTAAAGAGGAGTAGATTTCCTGGCTGAGAAGTCAGAGGTCAGCTCTTTTGCTCCCACCTTGCTGCTCCCTCTCTGGGCCTCAGCTTCTTCCACTATTCAGTGAGGGGTTGACCAGGATGATGTATGCTGCCCCCCCACCGCCGACCCCCCAGTATCTCACTATCTTGGAAACTAACCTCTCCCAGATGTGTTCCTGAGTAAAGCACATCCATAAACATGACCCCGTGGACTCCTCAGGCCAGTTCTGGAAGGATTACCAACACTTTAAAAGCTTTTTATTCCTATTTTATAGTTGAGGAAACAGAAGCACAGAGAGATACAGCAACTTGTCTGAAGTCACACAGCAAGTTGACAGCAGGCATGGAAATAGAAACCCTCTTCTTTCCAATGCCCCAGGCTGCCTACAAGAAAGTAGAACACCCTATGGGCTTGGGTCCAGAGCCAAGGAGACAGGAACTACAGAAGCAAAAGCCAGAACCTCTGCCCTGAAGGCTGAGGAGAACCCAGAGGAAGTACCAGGCTTAGGCATTAGTTGAGTTCCACCACTCCCCACCCCTGCCTATAGACTGCAGGAACCTCAAGTTCCCTATTCCTCTGCAAAGCCAGTGGCTGGCTATGGGGGTTCTCCCTATTCTGTGGCTACTTGCTAGTTCATCAAGGTAGGCACACGCCGGAGTGGTGTGTGCACGCATGCCTGGACTCCACAGGTGTGCACACACAGATGTGGATGTATGTTCTTGCATGCCTACAGGTATACTTAGGTGTACATTCATAGGCATGTGTAACATGTAAGTTTGTGTGTTTGCAACCCTGTATACATGTGATACATATGTGTGTTTAGGTGAAGTATGTTTGGATGTATGTACGTAAATGGTCTTTGTGTATCTGGCGGGTGAATTTATGAACAGGCAAGATTTTGCTTGTATGCTTATTGGGTTTGTTCATGAGTGTACTTGGGTGTGTGCAAATGTTCACATGCATTTGTGTGGAGAAGTGGGGTGGGGCATGTCCACCCACATGACCGGTAAGTGTGTGTAAAAGTGCATTCAGGGAAAGCTCAGGTGACTGGGTACACACGAATCCTAGAGTGCCCTCCCATGAGAATACAATACCAGTGCCCCCCCAGCCCTGGTATAGGGGGTGCCCTGCCTGGCTCCAGCCAGGCCCTGAGCTCATAGCACCCCCCACCACCCGCCTCGCACTCTATTCCCCAGACCCATCCTGCGTGGCCAATTTGCAGCCTCTCGCTCCCAGCTCCCGAGAAGGCCTGCAGCAAAGTCAAGGGGCTGGTGGCCAATTAGTGAGGGGGTTAATCAGGGATCTGGGGACCCCCGGGGGGCGGGAAGCCAAAGGCGGGCATTGGGGTTGGCAGGAGCATGAGCTGCCTGTCACGAGGCTGGGGGAGGGGAGGCTGAGCCAGCCGGATGGTGCTGGAAGCCAAGGGTCTGCCTGTGAATTCCTGGTTGCTGAGCACTCACAGTGAGGAGCCTGTGTGCCTGTGTGTACACTGTGTGCGAAAGACATGTACGTGCATTCAGGTCCTTGCATGTAGTCCTGTATGCAAATGTATGGACATGATTATGGATGCCATCTGTATGCACGTGTGCAGTTTTGTGCCTGTGTATATGTGGGTGTGCAGTGGTATGCAGATGGGTCTGGGTATGCAAGCGTGTCTGGACCTGTGTGCACACATGTATATATAAGGGTAAGTGTGTCTGTGTGTATACATGTGTGTGCAAGGGCATTGCATACATTTAAGTATGTGCTTCTGCATGCGAACATGTGCACATGAAGTTGACATGGTCTGTGTACATGTGTACCATGATATATCTGTGTGCACAGGTGTGCGTACCAGTATGCAGATACATCTGGGTATATGTGCGTGTCTGGATATGTGTGCATGTGTGTGTGTGTTCTCTGAACAGCCAGAGACCTGGACCCCCACGTGTGCGCCCAGGTCTCAGCATGTAGGGAGCTGGGGGATGCGGGGTTGATGGGCTCCAGGCTCCGGGAGAGAATCTGACAGACGAGACTTGCCGTAGCCCCCGGCCCCAGGAGCCTGTTTTCCAGCCTGCAGAAGCTGTGAGCCCGTGAACTCATCTTATATTAATAGCTGCTGTCTCCTCACTTATTGCAGGGAGAGGCGGTCATGGCCGTGGCAGGGGCTGCCCCCCTCCTCTACACAGGACCCGGGAAGGAGGGGAGGAGAGATGGGCCCCACCCCCACCCCAAGGCCTACCCTGGCAGAGAGGCAGGGTTCTGCACCCCAGCCTTTGCCTCCCCCAAGCCAGGGAGCCCCCACTGCCCAGCTCACCCTCCCAGGCCTCTGCAACTGGGTGGGGTCAGGCAGGGGGTTGGACAACTGGCAAAGGCAGAGAGGCTGGAAGGCTTGACTACTCCCCCCCAAAAAACACACAGGCACGCACACGCGCACACACAGGCATGTGGTGCCGAGCAGCCCCAGGCCGAGCACCAGATGAGTCTGAGGCTGAAATAGACATAGAGGCTTCAGTTTGGGGGGGTGGACATGTCCCTTCTCTCAGGGACCCTCAGTTCGAGAGGGGACACAGCCTTTAGGGGCCCCCATTCCAACGAGGAAGGCAAGACTTCTCTATAAATATTTACTAAGGAGAAGCGTAGCAAGGTGTGTTGTATAAACCGCATCTTTACAGCCACAGGAGGGCTTAGCCAAGGAGGCTTCCTGGAGGAAACACAGAGTGGGGAGCACAGGGAAGACCTGAGGTGTATCTGAAGAATCCCGGGAGCAGGGAGAAGCCAGCTAGCCCCACCACGCACAGAGGCCCCAACCCAGGGACAGATTCAGACACCCTCAGGGTGGGCCCAGGACCCAAGGCAGAGACCGCAGATACAGGCTCCCAGAAATGTCTCAGATCCACCCCACAGCCACACCCAGACAGACAGAGAAGGACTCACAGCATGAGGGTCCATCACAGGCCCTCGCAGACATGAGGCTGGCCAGCATTCGGCCCTGCTGGGCCCTGGAGCCAGAAGCTAGGATGGGGAAGCAAAGGGCCAAGCCCACCCAGGGCAGGAGAGGCACCTGGCCCCTCTCCTTCTGGTCCTTGGTGGGTGCTCCTTGGGAGTGAGGCGGAGGCAGCAAGGAGGCCTGTTCCTACACCGCCCCTCCCAAAGGTCTAGGGGTAGCCTGGAGAGCCCCAAATTTTCCCTAGCCTGGGGACAGAGCTCCCTGCCCTGGTTTCCTTGCTTGCTGTTTCTGAGCTGCTCCTGAAACCCATTCCCTCACCTAGGAAAGAAACAGATTTGGAGTCAAATGGATCTGGGTTCAAATCTCAGCTCAACTCTTTTACTATGTGACTTTAGGCAAATCAAACGTCACCTTCAGGAAGGCCTTTTGGGGGCCCCCTCATTTAGAGATTACACACGCTCCCTGTGCCCCTTCTCTGTTTTTCTCTGAGGACTCATCACTCTCTGACATTACCATGTTTTAGCTTATCTCTTTATTACTGTCTCCCCTGGCTAGAATTTAAGCTGTCCACAAGGACAGAAGTGAATAAATGAAAACCCATTACTCTCAGAGCCTCAACTTTCTCTTCTGTAAAGTGGGGAGAGCAATAGTACCACCCAGTGGACCATGGTGATGTTGTGTGCAATGTTTGGCATAGAACAGGTGATTCCTGAATGGGGGTCTTTTCCCAGGGACCTTCCAGGAAGGTGGGGAGAGAGATAAGCCTCAGCCAGATCTGGTGGACCCTCCCCACTTTGTGCCTGGACTGGAGCTATGTGTACCTAGGCCCAGGGCCGCCCTCCACCAGTTCTGACCCAGCACCCACACACCCAGTGGTGTGTCCACTCCCCTTGGATTCCTGTGGCTACTATTGGGGAGGGGTCTTGAACACCAGGCAAAAATCTCTGGCCAGGGAAATGGAGAGAGACCTGAGTCCTAGCCTGGCACAGCTGTGTGAGTTTGAGCAAGTGGCTGTTCTTCGGGCCTCAGTCTCCCCATCTGTACAGTGGAGATGCTCTGAGGGCCCCACCTCCAGGCTTTGCCCACCCAGGAAGATGGAGGGTTTGGGTAGTCAGAGCTTCCTCTTCAGCCACACCCCAAACCGGCTCCTGCCCTTGCCTGTTGAACATGTCCTTTCTGGTTCCAAAACACCGAAATTCAGGGTTCTGAACACTTACATCCTCAAATGCACACAAGGGCACACGCACACACTTACCATCACTCACCTTTGCATAGCAAAAAAGCTCTTTCAGCTCCTGAATGGACAGACCCCCACCGGCCACCTCCCAAAATGTGGCTGCTGACTGTGAGAATGAACCCCAACACAAACCTGAGTCCAGCCCTAGGGTTGGGAAGGAAGGAGATGGGGGTGGGCATCGGCCACTAGACAGTGCACAGGTTCTGGAAACAAGTGTTCCTGGTTTGAATTCTGGCTCTATCATTTCCTAGCTGTATGACCTTGAGCTGGCCACTGAATCTCCCTCGGCCTGTTTCCTCATCCGTAAAATGGAGACGTTATTATTACCTGTGCCATGGGATGCTTGTTAGGCATAAATGTGGTAATGGGTGTAGTACACTTACCGCAGTGCCTAGCACACAGCAAACACCCATCACTGGAAAGGGCTGTTGTTAGAACACCTACATGCTTTGAGTATGTACTTCATGCCAAAGCCCAAGCTAAAGCTCATGTGGGCAGGATGTAGGCATCTTCAACCCAAAAGGGTCTAGCAACAGGGGTTCCAGTCCCCAGGGGGAGGTGGGGTTCTTGCCTGGCGGTGCCTGTGTCTGAGCAGGGGGACCCATCAGATTGGCATCCTGGGGTGGGAGGTGTCACTTGCCGGCCACATTCCACCTGAGTCTCCAGCTCCTCATATACCCCACAGGCCCCCAGGCCTGGCATAATCCTCCCATTCCAGGCTGTCCCGCATCAGGCCCCACTCCACCCCCTCCACACACACAGACAAATTTATCACAAAATCATTTTTTATTGAGGGTTGGGTCAGGGACAGGAATAGGGATTGCACTGGGGACCATACCCCAGTTGGCAGAGGGGTCTGGTGTTGGCTCGCACCCTGCCTCCTCTAGGGCACCGCAGGGTGAAGCCTGGCCGCCAGGCTCTGGCTGTGGCGCTGGACACCAGGCTGGAGTGGAGCTGGGGTTGCTTGGCCTGGTCCCGGCTGCCGGCCGGGCTGCAGTTTCCCCAAAATGGCCACCAGAGGGCAGCCGGCCCCCAGCGCAGAGGAATTCTCGGTTTCTCAGGTGATGGTTTCTTAAAAAAATAAAAAACCAGAGGCTGGTGTGTTCCCCCTGCAAACCCGAGGGTGGCGGGCCCTGGGAGAAGGCTCTGGTTTCTATGATCTCTCTGATAAAAAACAAGCAAAAATAATAACAAAATACGTGGTTTCTCTCTCTCCCTTTCCCCCGTCTAGGAACTGAGGTCAGAAGTGAGGGTGTTGGGGACTGGGAGTACCCTGGTATGGCCTGGATTTCAAGGTGTGGGTCTCTTTTTTTCCCGTTAACACCCATAAATAAATTCATAAATAAATAAATAATAAATAGATACTCTCTTTGTATGTGCACATATATACAGATAAATCTTTCTCTTATCTATCAACGGAGTAACTAACCTCTCTGACTCTTTAGTTCAGAAACTCAAAAGTAAAGCGACATGGTCAAGGTCAAGGGAGGGGGAAGATCAGGGACTTGGAATGGCACTGTAAAACACCCAGCAGCACACTGGAACTCCAAGCCAGCTGGGCTGTGGGACATTTCTGAGTGGAACCCTGACCACCTGAACATTCTAGAACCATGGAGCCAGCTGGGCCCTGCAGGGATCTGAACAGAATTCTGTGAAACACCCAAAGTCCTAGAACTCCAGAACCAGCTGGGTCTTGGGGTGCAGAGCTGGAGGGTTGGAACAAAGCCCTGGAGGACCTAACATTCTGGAATTCTGTAGTGATCAGGGCTGAAGGGTCACCAGGATGCGACTAGACATCACTGGGGGAACGGGATCGGAAGGGGATCTTGGAAGAGGAACAGCAGCAGCAGACAGCCCACAGCACCTTCTGCACATCCTGGTTGCGGAAGGCATAGATGATGGGGTTGATCATGGAGTTGTAGGTGGCAGGGAGCAGGGTGAGATAGGTGTAGAGGGGAGGGGAGTGGGCATCGCCCAACAGGCAGTAGACGGTGAAGGGCAGCCAGCAGGCGGCAAAGGCGCCAAGCACCACGGCCAAGGTGGCAATGCCCTTTCGGGTGGCCACGTAGTGGGAGGCAGGCAGCAGGTGCCGCTGGAGGGCAATCTGCTGGGCATGGCGGCAGACGATGCGAGAGATCTGGGCATAGAGCTGCAGCATGATGCCAAACACCATGAAGAAAGCAACGGCCAGGACCACCAGATGGTTCTTGGAGAGTGGATATACCACGCCACACGTGGCCCGGGCATCCAGGCAGTTCCAGGCCAGCACAGGCAGCAGCCCCAGGCCCAATGCGCATCCCCACACTAGGGCCAGCATCACATAGGTCCGCGTCACTGTCGTCTCTGAGTAGTAGGTGAGGGCATTGTACAGAGAAAGGTAGCGATCAACGGTGATGGCCAGTAGGCTGCCAATGCTGGCAGTAAAGGCCATGGCCAGCATGCCAACCAGCACCAGGCTCATCTCTGCCGAGCCAATGCAGAAGACAGCAGCAAAGTGCATGACCAGACCCAGGCCTGCCAGCAGGTCTGCCACAGCCAGGCTGCCCACCAGCAGGAACATGGGGGCGCGGAAGGCGGGAGTGCCCACGATGATGGCCACCACCAGCACGTTCTCACAGGACACAAGGGTACCTGAGATGCACAGCACTACGTCCCAGGCCCTAGGTGAGGGCAGTGGCGTGGCTGGGCCTGTGGGCCCCTCTGTTGAGCCCACGCTGCTCATGTTCATGTTTCCTGGGCCAGCAGCGAGCCAGGCCAGGGGGCTGCCTGCACCCCACATCATGGTACCTGTAGGAGAAAGGCCCTGTGAGAAGCTGGCAGGGCTGGGTGCTGAGTGGAGGGGTCTGGAAACAGTGGGAGTCTCACCTCAGGATACCTGGCTGAGTCCCAATGCCTTTTCGCCCCCACTCCTGCCCTGAAGCTCCTTCCAGGGTACCTTTAACCTCTCCTATGCTGCCAGGCTAGCAGGAGTCTCTTTTCCTGGGGATCCCTGTCTTGGGTCTCTTCATTCTCCCTTCCAACTCCCGGAGTCCTGCAGGTCTCTTTCTCCTACATGTGTGACCAGAGGAGGACAAGACGAAGGACTACCGTAAGTGGATGGAGGCCCATAGGATCCATAGGAGAAGCTGGGAGAGGCCCAGGACTGGGGGAGGGAAAAACATCTTAAGACTGACAGCAGCTCTGCTCCCTCTCCACCAGGGAGGATGACGCTCAGCTTCTGAGGCTCACCAGACCCCTCACGATTCTCAGTACTGCCAAACCCAGACTCCGCCCCCAGAGAATGCTCGTGAAGCTCCCGACAGCCCTCACCCTGCACTCCTGGGGTAACAACACCTGGGAACTCAGCCTCCCCCAACACACACCCACCTAGACTTCTATCCCCAGCCAGACCCCTCTTTCTGCCTGAACCTCTGGGTCTTTGGAACAGACACCCCCTGCTGGAAGCGTGGATCCCTGAGTCAGACCCCTCCCTCTGCCCGGACACCTGGATCTTGGGCCTGACTCCGCCTCCTGCCCGGAGGTCTGGATTCCTAAGTCGGACACCTCCTCCTGCTCGGACGCCTGGGTCCTTGCCCCAGACGCCTCCTGCCGGCCCAAACTCAGATGACCATCAGTCCCTTTAGGGCCTCGGGTCTCTGCAGGAGGGCTCACCCCGCGCCGGGCTACCCAGCTGACGGCTCTCAGCACTCAGACACTGGCTCCCCTCATGCTAGCCCAGACTCAGGGTTCCTGGTCTCGACCTCCGACCCCAGTCAGCCGCTGCGAGCCTTACCGCTTGCCCAGCGCCCCAGAATCCTGAGTGCCCTCCCGGACGCCTGGTGCCCGCGGCGGGGCCCGCTACTCACCTCTCGGGACCGGGCGCGGCCGGGCCCCGGGGAGGCTCCGCTCGGGTCCAGGCTGCGCAGGGTGTATGCGGACCCCGAGAAGCCCCCACGGCCGCGGGAGAAGCGACGTGAGTCACCCCGCCCCGGCCCGCCCCCGGCCACCGGTTTGGTGACGTCAGCGGCCCGCCTGGCCAATGGGTGAGCCGCGCTGGGGCGCAGCGCGCGCCGCTCGGCATAGTAATGAGGCCTCGTGCCGCCCGCTCCCCCATTCATAAAAAGCGACCGTGGCTGTGGCCCCGCCCCCTCCTGAGTCGGCGCGCGCTGTCCTTGACGCGGCGCCCTCTAGGGGCCGGGGGTTTCGGGGGCGCTGGTGCGAGAGCCTGGAAGTCCACGGGAGGTTGAGGGGGATGTGTAGGGGGAGCGGAAAGAGAACGCGGATATACTGTGGGGTGATGGGACTCTCGGGTGGCAAAGGCTGATGGAATTCAGGTGACGGAAACCGAGTGATGGGGCTGAATGGGCGTCCCCGGTGAGGATGGCAGGGGTTGCCAAGACGAAACGGCCCTGAGGTGATGGTGACAGGAGCATGAGGGAACAGGGAGGTGGGTGGCAGTGACGGTATGAGCATGGTGACAGGGCCTTGGGGGATGGTGGCAGTGGGACGCTGAGGTAGAGAGGGAAGCCCCCAGGGCAACCATAGCAGTGTCATGGTGATTCTGTGGCATGATGGGGCTCAGGGATTGCAGGGTGGCAAAAGGCGGTGGCAAAGGAAAGGGAAGATGGAGTGCCCAGGTGATAGGACTTCAGGTCACCGTGACCCTGTCACAAGTGCTGAAGTGACAAGGCTGTGATGAGGGTTGTAGGGTCCTGGAATGAAGATACCAGGTGACTGTGGTGAGTGGACCCTAGGGTGAGTAGGACAGGGTAGAGGGTCTGGACTGACAGTGACCAGGCAGGTAAGTTGCTGCCAGGGCAGGTCCTCATGATGCTGGGGCTGGCATAAGGAGCTGGGTGACATCAATCATGTCAGCCCAATAGCGCCCTCACAGCATGGGAGGAGTGGGCCTGGCAAGATTTCAAAACCTAAATTATTTATTCAAGGATCTGGAAAGCCAGCGGGGGGGGGGTGGGTGGTAGGGGGCGCTTCCCGGAAGCAGCAGGAGTGGGGGAGCCGGGAGGAATTAGAAGCAGGAAACCTAGCAGCTCAGTCCCCAGGGCAGGGCCCTCTCAGCCTCCCATCTTAGACACCCTGGCAGGGTAGGGCATGGAGAAGGAGCTCCCTCTTCCCCAACCCTGCCTGTCCCCAGGGAACCTCTCTCAGCTGACTTCTCCAGATGTGACAGGTATGGCCAGTTCTGGGGGAGGGGAACTGGCTGCTCCTCCTCCCTCTGTCTCTAGCTTTGATCCTCACTGGAATCAACCAGGCCTGTGGGATGGGGATGGGGGGCAGGGACCAGGTTAGGGCTTGAGGAAACCCAGGCGGCCCAGATCTCAGGCCCCACCAACTTCTCCCCGCAACACAGAACCACTGCAGCTCCCACAGTCAGTGTAGGGCAGGGAGAAGGAGGTGACAGGTTGTGGCAGGTACATGGGGAGAGGATAGGGTCAGGGCTGGGGAAAATAATGCACTTCAGGCTGGACATGGTGAGTTTGGGGTGTTTAGCAGGTGGTGTGGTCAGGAGTGTAGACTGGTTTCAAATCCCAGTTCCTCCATTTCCCAGCTGCGTGACTTTGGGTGAGTGTCTTAGGCTCTCTGTGCCTGTTTTCTCATCTATAAGATAGAGGCAATGTTAGTATCTTCTTCATGGGATTGTTCGGAGGGGCCTGGCACATTATCAACACTGGCTGTGCTGGCTGCCAATATATCTGGCAGGAGGAGGACACCTGGGAGGCCTAGATGTGCAGGTTCTAGGGGTAGATGACATCACCCAGGGGAGGGAGCAGAGAGTGAGGAGGAGCCTCAGGGAACCCTGCCACTGAGAGCACAGACTGTGGATGGGAATATTGCTGCTCCTGGGCCTTTGCACTGGCTGTTCCCTCTGCCTGGAACCCCTTCACTTCATTCCGGTCACTGAACCCAAGTCACTTCTTCAGGAGCAGGCTTTCCTGATCTCTACCCTGGATTACCACTCCCCTCCCCATCGCTCTCTGCCCTCTCTCCTTGATTTATTATTCTTCGGAGCACTTAGCACTCCTGAAATTCTAAATTTATTCTTTTCTAAAAAAGTATGTGTCAGCCCCACCAGGACTGAACAGACTTTGTTCTGTTCTGTGCTGGAGAACAATGCCTGGCATGGAGTAAGTGTTCAATAAATACTTGCTGACTGGATGATTAAACAAAAAGCAGCATCTGGAGAAAGAGAAGGAAAACAGAGAGACGGTAGTAATACGCACGGTGTCAAGGAAGGCGGGGGCGTCAGAGAGAATACAGGGGCATTAGCACCCCAGAACCCAGGTATTCACTTTCTCCCCCATCAGAGCCGGGTCCCAACAACTGTCCAGCTGGTCTCAGAGAAGGGTGAAGGCTGTTGGGAGGTTGGCATGAAAGGGTGTATGAGAGGTAATTTCCTGGCAGTCCAGTGGTCAGGACTCTGTGCTCCCACTGCAGGGGGCACGGGTTCCATTCCTGGTCGGGGAACAAAGATACCGCAAGCACTCGGAAGAAAGAAAGAAAGAGAGGAAGAGAGAGAGAGAGAGAGAGAGAGAGAAAGAGAGAAAGGAAGGAAGGAAGGGAGAAAGAAAGAAAGGGTGTATGAGAGACTATCTTCTATTCTGAGCGGCAGTGGTCTTTTCTATTTTTTCATAGTTTATTAATCCTCTCATGAAAAATCGGCAAAATCACCACAGATAAAGTCACTGCAGAATCTTTACTCCTTCCTTTTGCCAGCACCAACACTGGCCTTTGTGGTGCCACAACCTCCTTCATTCTGTTCTTGCATTTCATACGCTGTTTCCTTGAGTTCTTTTTCTTCTCAGGCAGGCCATGTCTTGCAGGGTTGTGTTGGTTTACTTTTCCTTGCATAATCCAAGGAATCGTAAATCACGCCCAAGCCAGCTGTCTTGTCACCACCAAAATGGGTTCTGACTCCAAGTATAAAGATGACATCTGGTGTGGTCTTGTAGATTTTGGCTAGTTTCCCCCAAATTTCTGTCTTGGATACTGTTGCCCTTCCAGGGTGAAGAACATCAATGACCATGTTTCCACTGAAGTAGTTGGTTGGCCGGAACTTCCTGATCCAGATAGTTACGGTGTCATTCATGATGGAGACGATCCTCAGCCAGCTGGGGAGGAAAAGAGTGCACTGATATTTCTAACCATGAGAAACGCCGGAGACCTAAGAGACCTAAGAGTATTCATGTGAATACTCTCTCTCAGGCTCCAAAACTGCCCCATGTCAACAGGACAATTGAGGCCATCACTGCCAACCAGGTCTCCTTTCCCCAAAGATCTGCTGTCTAGAGGAAGGGGCAGCCCTTCCTCTTCTCTCCTACTCATGCCCTCTGCCCTGCCTCCTTGATTCCTTCCCATCACGGACACCCCCCTCCAGTCCTTCCCACCTACCAGGTGCCAGACGAGAGCCCAGTGCGTACAAGAGTCCTGCATCCCCATTTCACAGGTGAAGCCTAGAGAAGCCCGGGACTTGCCCCAAATTGTACAGTAAATGGCAGAGCTGAGATCTGAAGCCATTCCATCTGCAACCAAATCCAGTGTGCCTTCATTCTAGCCTAGATGTCACCATCTCCCCAGAAGGGGCTGGGAGTGAAGTTGAACTAGGGCTGATAGTACTTGCAGTTCCCCAGGTGACCACCAGATGGCTATGAGCGCTCCAGGTAAGACTTCTTACCTCTTCTCTCTTCACCAATCTGCAGAATCCTATGGGCCTAGGCTCTGGAGGGAGGTGTGTGTGTGAGAGACACAGATACTATCTACACAAGCTCCTTGTCCAAGCCCCAAGAATCTGGGCATCATCAGCGCACACATTCTTAGCACTGACTCATTCATTCAGCCAATATTCACTGACAGTTCCCCTGGGCTTGGGTTTGAGAGGGTGCTGCAGACAGAAAGATGATGTGGCCATATCCCTGCATTTTCAACATTCAATAAATATTTATTGAGCATATACTATTTGCCAGGCACCGTTCTAGGCACAGAGGATACAGCAATGAACAAAAATCTCTGCCTTCTTCATGGAGCTTCCATTCTGATGGGGAGATGGACAATCTACAAATAAATACTTAATATGATATTAAGTAGGGAGCCCTTGAGGGTCTCACAGACCAGTGAGACAGGCAAACATGTACACAGTCACAAGATGGTACAGTATGGTTATTTGGTAACCACCTGCTTAGCTTTTATGCACGCAGGGAGTTAACTACAGATGAAGATAAACATGGTCCCTGCCTTCCTGGAACTCACTTATAGCCTAAGAAACAAATGAGTAATTAATTATACAGTTGATACGTGTTCTGAAGGAAAAAAGGAGGCATGATGATGTAGAATAACCAGGAGACCTGTTTTAAGTAGGGAAGTCATGGAGCAAGTCAGTTGAAGAGAGGAGAGAAGAGTTTCAAGGAGAGGGCACAGCAGGTACCAAGTCTTAGGAGGAAAAGAGTTGATGTGTTTGAGGAACAGAGAGGAGGCTAGTGTGTCTGGAGCCAAAGGAGCCATGGGGAGAGTAGGAGTTGAGCTCAGAGAGGTAGGCAGGGGGCAGATCATGCTAGTACTGGAGGGCAGTGAGCCATTGGTGGGCTTAAACATGGGAATGGTACGATTTGACTTACATTTTCAAAGGATTGCTCTGGCTGTTGAGTGGAGAACAGACTGGAGGTGGGGAGCAGAAGCAGAAGCCCTACCAGGAGGCCACTGAAGTCACCAAGGCAAGAGATGGTGAGGGGATGAGGGCCTGGGTGCGGGAAAGCAGACGGATTTGGATCTACCACCTGGGACAAGTGCCACAGCAGCTCAGCCTTGCTCCACGACAGTCACAGAGGGCTTCCTGCAGGCAGTGCCCATTTTGCATTGTCCTGAAGGATTAGTTTGCCAGACACATGTAGTCAGGAGAGGAGGAGGACCCTCCAGGAGAGAGAACAGCTATAGGATAAAGGCAAGGAGGTACAAAAGAGGGTGTGTGTTGGGGGAAAGGCTGTTCTATTTTCTCAGAGGGTAAGAAGATGTTGGGGTGAGCACAAGACTTCTAAAGACTTCTAGAGCCAGGAATCACAGGGCTGTGAAGGCCAAGCTGAATTGAAAGTTGTTTCATGGTTGAATCCATGTTTTCAGGACAGCCCTGCACTGTGAGGGCTGAGCTGGGAGGGTCCTGGAGGCTGAGAGGTGGTGTGAGGCCAGCAAAGGGGAGATGAGGGAGCAGGACACAGGAGAGACGTAGAGGCAGAATCTGCAGGACTTTAATCTGGGGGCTGAGACAGAGGGAGGGAGTGAGGATGAGACCATGGTTTCCAATCAGGTGCCGGGGGGAATGGAGGGGCCTCCCTGAGTGGGGAATAGGGACCGGGCAGTTTCAGGGTTCAGTTGAGTGTGCCTCAGGTAGAGGTGCCCAGGAAGCAGATGGACCCTCAGGAGGCATAGCAGAGGGGAGAGTAGCCTCTGACCTCACTGGACCCTGGGTCCACATCCTGGCCCCCCTCCTAACTGTGTGCCCCTGAGCGAGTGATTTTACTAGAGGCCTGCAAACTGGAGATAACAAAACCCATGCTTAGAGGGTAGTTGAGGACATCAGAATAGAAGCTGCAAGTAAAACTGCTTAGTAGAATGTACATTCTGCTAGTAGTAAGTCGTTAATAGTTGTTAATTATGTATTATTAGTTACAGGTGTGGCAGCTGGGGAGCGAGCACTGGGCTGGAGATGGAGATATGGGACTCGTTGGCTTTCAATTGGGAACTGATGGCAGAGTAACGGATGAGGTGACCCCAGGAGAGAAGAAATAGAGCTCAGGACTGAACTGGGCCACCAGAGATGAAGGGGGGAAGGAGGAAAAGGAGAAGTAGAGAAGGGGGAGAAGGAGAGGGAAGGGGAAAGGGGAGAATGGAGGACGGGGGGAAGAGGAAGAGGAGGTGTATCCTAAGGAACCTGAGAAGTGGCTGCAGAGAGAGAAGAACCAGAAGAGGCAGAGAGGAAGGCTGTGGAAAGGCCCACTTGTCCCAGTAACAATGAGACCGCTGACTTGGCCAGAGGGGATGTGGTGGGTCAGAGGCAGACGCGGTGTGTTGAGGGGCAGAAGAGAGGAGGGTGCAACGGGTGAAGCGAGGTGGGCTGCCAGAGCCTGGAGGCTGATCCTCGCCGTCCTGGGGCTTGGAGGACACCCTTGACGCAAGCCCGGAAGTCAGGAAAGTGACTTCGCTTCAAATCCAGATTTTGCCACTAACTCTGTGACCTCCGACTAGTCACTCACTTTTTCTGAGCCTCGGTTTCCTCACCTGTGAAGTAGGGATAATAATGCAGCAGAGTTTTTGTGAAACTGAGGGTGGGGAAATCCAGCGACCTGGCCGGCTACCGGTCCTGGACTCCGCCCCCTTTGCCGGAGCCCCGCCCCAGATCCCCGAACCCCGCCCCCACCAGGCCGCGCCCACTACCCACGCCCTACCTGACCCCGCCTCAGACCACAAAACCCCGCCCCACCTGGTGGCGTCACTAGCCCCTCCCTGCCAGAGCAACGCCCACCTGGCCTCGCCCAGGTTGCCTGGGTCTCGCTCCCTACACCCTGGCGGAGCCGAGTCCTGAAGGGACGTGCCACACCAGCACTCCGCAGACCCCGACCCCCAGGCTCCGCCTCCGCGCCATGGCCGCGCCGGGACCCCGCGCCTTACGGGCTGCGCTCTGTGGCGGCTGCTGCTGCCTCCTCCTGTGTGCCCAGCTCGCTGTGGCTGGTAACGCGTGCCCTTCACCCTTCACCCAGCCGCCTGCCAGGAGCAGTCGGGGGTTGGGGGGCGGGAGGGGAGTTTTCCACATGTGTGCGGGGCTCCTGGGGTGGGTAGGAGGGGACTCCAGCTGTGTGTGGAGCCCTGTGTGTACATATAGGCGCCAGGTGTGAGGGAGCTTCAGGTGTATGGAAGTGAAGCGGCCCCAGGTGTATGGGGGCGTAGCTCCCGATGTATGCAAAGGGAGGGTGCCCTGGGTGAATGTCAGGGAGGTTCTTGGTGTGTGTAACCATGTGTTTGTGGAAACTGAAGATGGGCAGTGGGGCTTGGGGGATCCAGGTGAGTGTATGTGTGCAGAGGGGTGAGATCCACCGTAGTGGGGAAGGGGGGCTGTAGCTTGGGTTCAAAGTGTTGCACCCATGCCACTCCCAGGTAAAGGAGCTCGAGGCTTTGGGCGGGGAGCCCTGCTCCGCATGAACATCTGGCCAGCTGTCCGAGGGACCTGCAAACAGCTGAAGCTCTGTGAGCATTGTGTGGAGGGGAACAGAGCACACAACCTCTCTGGCTGCGTGTGGGAGCAGTGTCAGCCGGAGGAGCCAGGTATGGAGTCAGGCCCTCCCCAAGGTTAGTGCCCCCAGTGATGAACGCCAAGGCCTTGGCCCCACCCCCTAAACCTCTTCCCTGCACCTTCTCCCACCAGGACACTGTGTGGCCCAAGGTGAGGTGGTCAAGGAAGGTTGCTCTGTCTACAACCGCTCAGAGTCATGTCCAGGTAAAGGGGCTCCTGCTGGCCTAAGTCAAGTTGGAGGGAGGGGGCTGAGGTGTCCCCAGCCAGAGCCTGCCTCCAATATGGAATTGGCCTCTCCCAGAGAGTCGACTATGCCCACGAACACCGGGGTCCAGTTTCAGTTCTGCCTTTAGCTCACTGAGAAGTCCCTTCCCCTCTCCGGCCTGTTTCCTCCTCTGTAAATTGGTGCAGCCAGAGGATCTAGGACAAGCATGTAGAGAGGATGGGGGAGCTAGCTCTTCTATTTTAAACCATAGTGAGGACTTTGGAAGTTCAGAAGGGAATGGGGGAGGGCTTCCTGGAGGAGGTGGCATCAGAGATGACACTTTAAAAGGTAGAGTGGAAAGAGGGCACATCTGGTGGAAGGAACTGTGTGAACTAAGGCTTGAAAGTGTGTTGGGTGGGCCTGGGTTGGGGTCTTGATGGGAATTGGGGGTGGGGATCTGGTTTATTATGGATTCCCTGTCTCTTCAGCTGTGCACCACCACCCCACTTATGAACCGAAGACCATCACAACAGGTAGGTACTACCTGGGGGAATGGGAGGTCTAGAGGTGCAGGGAAAGACAGAGCTGGGCTCAGGCACTGACGAGATCTGTGACCTCAGCCCTGTGATTTCTCCCTCTGAGCCTGTTTCCACATCTGTAAAGTGGGTTGGATAATACTTCGCAAAGTTGCTGTGAGGATTTTATGAGAAGACGTATAGCACCTAGTTCAGTTTCTGACGCATAGAAGGTGATCAAGAAATGATGGTTCCCATCCCTTCTCCCAACACCAGAGAACTCAGGATGGCCCCCTCCGGACCTACTTGGTGCTGAGGGTGTATGGCTCAGGTTGCCAAGGTGTCCTCAGTGACTACCTACTGCAACGTCAAGGCCCAGAGAGGGTCACAAAGCAGGTTCCTGGCAGAACAGAGGCAAGAACCCCACCCCTTGGTTCCCACTGCCCCTCAGGGCCTGGAGGTCAGCAGGCTTGGCAAGGATGGCTGAAGAGGCTCTTGGTTAATTAAAGCCAGAAACGTGATCTTAGGGGCTGAATTATTGATGGCTCAGCTCCCTCCGGCCTGAGCCCCGGATCAGTGTTGTGCAGCTTATTTCTTCCCTCTTCTGCTCCTCTTTCCCCAGTGCCCTTCTCTGGGGCTCCCTGAGCTGCAGCTGGGACTACCCTTTGCCCTTCATATTCTCAGACCCCCCTTCCACAAGCTACTCCCTCTGGGAGGTGGACCCAGCTCCCAACTGGGCCCCTTTCACTGCCCCAGAATGATCTTTCGCCACCATCCCTGCCCTGCCCTTCTCTGGGCACCTGGCCCAGGGCCTGAAATTGAATCCCTGGTGGGAGTGGATGGCTAACGTGGCACAGCTGGGAGCCACCCAGGCGTCCTGGCAACCGTGGGCCACAAGGCGGGGGCAGGGGAAAGGGGCAGGGGATGCTGTGTGAGTCTGGCTATGCCCTGACTGGGGGGTGACTTTGGACAGGCCTGGCACTCAGAGCTTGGCTTCTCCCTCTGACGTGCATCATCAGGTCTTCATTTCTCTACCTGGTAGGGTGCGGGCCTCCACTTCTTCCTCAGCGCCTTCCCTCCCTAAGTAAGGGCTCTGGCATTGGGGGACTCCAGGGTCTCAGGACTTAGGAGTCCTGAAAGGAGACCACAGCATCTGCATCTGGGCTTCAAACTCCAAGACCCAAGGCCGAGAGGGACTCTGAGCTGAAGCGGGTGTGGATGTCCAAGTTCTGGGTCCCTCCTCACCCTGTTGGGCCCCTGTGGAAGAGGGAGGCTGGCAGGGAGAGCTCAGTCACCATCTGGTCCCTGCAGTCGGGAGGCTCAGAGAGGGTGTAAGAGGCATCAAGCCACCGAGCAGCTCAGGAGCAGAGCCAGGGCCGAGCCAAGGCCCTGCCTCCCCAGCCAGGCACTGTCCCTCCCCACAGGCACTTCCCAACCTCCCACAGGGTCTGGGTTGAACTTCTGAGCCTGCTGCTCAAGGCTCCCATAGTGAGGACTGGGACCTCCAGATGACCTGTGCCGGGTATTGGGGTGGGGCTGGGCTCCTGGCCCACAGTGGCCTGCTGTGACCTCCACCCTGCAGAGAGCCCCTTGGTCCCTGAGGCCCACGGCCCTGGCTTTGATGGGGCCAGCTTCATTGGTGGCATCGTGCTGGTGCTGAGCCTGCAGACAGTGGCCTTCTTTGTCTTGCGCTTCCTCAAGGCCAAGGACAGCACCTACCAGACACTGTGAGTACCTAGCCCGCCGAGTCCCAGCTCACTGCCCACCCGACCCCCTCTCTTGCTCCTCAGGTCCCTATTAGCGCCGGTGGTTGTCTTCCCCATGGGGCAGCCTTAGGGGCGATGAGTCCCTCCCAGCCTCCCCCATGTGAGCTACACCCCTTCTCCCTCCTCCAGTTGTGGGGTTCTCTCTGCTGGGTGTTGGCTGGGGCAGGACTCAGCCTGGGCCCGGCGTCTGCGAACCCAACTGAGCCCACCTGTCTTTGTCCCCTCATGCTGCCAGCAGGGAGGAGAACCAGTAGGTGACAGCACAGGCAGCCTTCGGCCTGCAGCTCTGTGGCCACGGGCAGGAGCCTGGGCCATGTGTGCGGTTTGGTTTTCCTCTGAGAAGGGGAGCTGCTCTGAGGCCCCCGTGTGCTGTGGCCCCATGTGTGCTGTGGGGCGGATCTCTGCAGCCTCCATTAACGTGTTTGCTCTTTTGATCACCGCCTGCTCTCTGAGGGTGGGCGTCCTTGGCCTGGCTGAGGTGGGACCACTGCCCTGAGTGCCCTCTCTGTCTGGCCTCTGCAGAATCTGACCCCCTTCAGGCCTGGATTCCATACTCAGGGGAAAAAGGATGAAGAGGCTGCCCTCTTGACCCACTTGTGGGCACTAGGGGTGGGAGAAACTTTGGTCACCAAATTCTGGCCCCGGTGGGCACCGAGCAGGCTCGGTGCCCAATACCTGACATCCCCTCCTGTCTGGGCCTGGTACCTGCAGATGAGAGCATCCTTCAACCACCTCCTGTCTCATCCATCATCCCTGCGGGGCCCCCTGCCTGGTACTAGGTCTGGAGCCTGCCTCCTCCCATCAACCTGGCCTGGACACTGCCCCCAAATAAAGGAGCTCTTTCCAGCACTGTGTTTTATGTCCCATGCCTTGGGCTGTGTGTGGATTGGATAGGGTGGGGTATGGCCACTGTCCTCTCAATGGAAATTCAGACTTGAACTGATCCTGTCACCTTTTAAAATATTTTTATTTGCGGGAATTCCTTTGGTGGTCCAGTGGTTAGGACTCAGTGCTTTTACTTCTGGGGCCGGCTTCAATCCCTGGTTGGGGAACTAAGATCCCACAAGCTGCATGGCACAGCCAAAACAAAAAATATTTTTATTTGTTACATGTGTTTAATCCCCTCCTCCACCACTTTATAGATAAGGGTACAGAGACACAGAAAGGTAAGCACACCTGCTGAAGATCGCACAGAGTGGAATGGAGCAGGGCTGGGATTTGAATCCACGTTTTTCTGACTCTAGAATGAGCAGAACTTCAGAACTCCTCTGCAGAGGCATCTCCAGGCTCTTTTGGCTTCTAAAGTTGGGTCTCTGCCCCAGTGCCAAGGTGGAGATGCCCCCGGGACCCTCCACAGGGTACTTCTGGCCTTCCTTGAGCAGGCCCTTCTGGAAAGCTCCACCCATGCCCACCTCCCCCTCTTCACCCCCCCCATCCCTGGGCCCAGAAGTCTTCCCTGACAAATAACATCTCCTATCAATGGGGCACTTGCTGGAAACCAGGCATGTGGCTGAGAGTCTGACATCAGTATCTGATTTAGTCCCATGATTGTCCTAGGAAGCTGAGAGGCAATAGAGAGTCATGGGTGAAAGTTCAGCCTGTGGAGCCTGACTGCTCTGTGTGAATGGGAACAAGTTAATTGAACAGCTCTTGGCCTCAGTTTCCTCATCTGTAAAGTTGGGTAACAGCGGTTCCATCTCTGTGGGATATGGGGAAGGTTCAGAGCAGGTGCATGTGCTCCGTCTGCTTCATTCCAGGGCACCCATCCACCCTTCCAGCTGGGTAGCCTGTGGTCAGCCACCTGCACCTCTTCTTGCCCCAGGCCTAGTCTCCGTGCAGGGTCTCCGGATGCAGCTGGAAGGGATTTAGGGCCCTTGGGCTCCACAGGGAGTTCCAGCTAGTCCTTTTCCTCACCGAGGGCTCACCTGCCTAGACATCGCACCACGATGGACAATGCCAAACACAGTCCGCCTCCTCGTCCCTCCCCTCCATGCTCACTTCCATCAACACCCCCGTCCTTTCAGACATCAGCCTCCCCTTTAGCCTCCCCTCCAGCTCCTTGCATCTACCTCGTGTTACCCAGCCTGCCTTGCTCTCTCTTCTTCAAGCCCCTGCACACGCAGTTTCTCCTGCCTGGGTCACCCTCCCTTGGCTTCTCCACCCAGCACTTAATCCTGGCTGGTATAATGCCCATTCTCTCCCAGGCCAAGGGAGGAAATGCCCCTATATCTTTCTGGCTTTCCACCCAGTTAAGGAAATTTCTCTATTGAATGTTTTCTTTTTCATAATTAGTAAATGCCAGGAATTCCCTGGCAGTCCAGTGGTTAGGGCCCCACACTTCCACTGCAGGGGGCACGGGTTTGATCCCTGTTTGGGGAACTAGGATCCCATAAGCCGTGTGGCACCCCAAAAAAGTAGTAAATGCCTGTAAGGAACAAGAGGACTACACAGAAGTTTATATAAAGAATGAGAAACCCTCTCCCCCCCGGTCCCACTCCCCAGTAATAACTATGCTTAACAGGATGTGTCAGACCTTTTTCTATGAATTCACAACACACATTTAGCGTTTTTAAAATACAAAGTGAGAGCGTGCTTTACATATTGTTCTGCAATTTTGCCCCTTTCATTATAGATCAAATTTGCCCTATGACTTATAAAGATGGTGAAGATTTATTTGCCTGCATCCTATCAATGTGCAGCTGGGTCATTTCCACTTTATCATAAACAGCATCATGGTGAAGGGGCTTGTCTGCAGATCTTGGCACACCTGTGGGAGAGAGTAGGGAGGACAGATTCCTGGAATTGGAATTGCAGAGTCTCAGCGTCCATCTCATGGATCCATCTTGTCTGGCAAACTTGGCCTCTACCTTCCCTGCACCCTCTTGAACCTCAGCCTTCCCCACCCCCACAAGCACTGGGCCTGGAAAAAGGAGGCCCTCAGGGAGGGTTTGATGAAGGAATGAATGAGTGAATGAATGAATGAGCCTTTCCCCTCCTCCTCTCCCCTATCACCGGAGGTCCCTCTCCAGCTCAGACCTCACCACTCACATCTGGACCAAGGCTGCTGCCTCTTCACTGGCCTCCCAGCCTCCTTGCCTGCCCTCACGGTCTGCCCATTCGATGGCCTATATTAGCAGCTGTTTTCTAGGCACTGCCAGGGGCTTCTCAGTGGACCTGAGGGTGGGCATGAAGTCACCTTGCTAAGGTGGGGGGACATGGGCTTGGGCAAAACCTATGGCATATAAGTGCCAGAGAGAACACAAATCATGTCCTGTCTCTGGGCCCATTTCTCCATTTTTATTCATTCATTTAACCAACATTAACTGAGCACCTGCTATGTACCAGCCTATAACCCAGGGCCAGTAATAACGACCATGAGGGGGGCTGTGTAACGATGGGAGGTAACGTACCACACCCAGCATGACTTGTGGGGTGCAGTAGGTGCCCAACAGACGGTAGCAGCGGTCATTTCTGACACTGGTGACAAGGATCAGAGAAGGATTCCTAGTGGAGATGGCATTAGGGCTGGACCTTCATGGATGGGCGGAGCCTCACAGGGAGAGAAGAGGAGGAGGCTTCCGGATGGAAGGCAAAGACTTAGCTAAAGTTCAAAGGTAGAAAAACCCTATGTGAATCCAGAAGTCTGAAGAGATGGCTGCAGAGCCCTAGAGGCCAGGAGCAGAAGTTGGACTCCATCCTGGTTGGAGCAGGGAGGGATTATGCCCATTCTCTCCAGGGCTGAGGAAGGAAATGCCCCCACTTTCTGCTGGTTCCAGCCTGGGTGGGGTGTCCCTGGGGAGGGACAACAGGAGGAAGTCTTGTTTCATGTCCTCTCGCCAGCCTGGCCCCTTATAAACTGGCATCCTCCCTCAGGGGCTCCAGCAAGGTGGGCCCACTCTGGTCCCCACTCTCCCTTTTGCTCCTCTTGTTTGGGGAGCCCGCCTGAGAACCCAGGATGCCCCAGCTGCCCAGGTAGAGGCCTAGGGCGCCCCCCCGTACCCATCTGCCCTCACTCCCTCCCTAGGTATCCTTCTCCCAGCCAGGCTCACTAGCCTCAAGGAGCAGTGTGGGAGTTTGATAATCTGGGCTCTGCACAAAAACTTATGCAAATAGATGCAAATGGTGAAAAACCTTGCCAGCTCCGAAGGCCAGTGTCCTGACAGCTAGAATCTGGGGGGTGGAAACAGAAGTGCAGAGGGGTCTGGGAGAGAAATGCCCACCCCTCCCATGCCCATCCTGTGCCCATCCAGCCCCATGTCTCCCTGTAGAACCCAGGGAACTGGAAGCCAGCAAAGTTGTCCTCCTGCCCAGTTGTCCTGGAGCCCCAGGAAGTCCTGGGGAGAAGGGAGTGCCAGGTCCTGAAGGTGAGAGATGCCGTGGAGCAGGCAGGGACCTGGGGCAAGCTGGGGAGGACGGGGTGCAGCAGTTACAGTCTGTGCTGAGAGCCCATGACAAAAGGACAAGGAACCTACTGCGTGCCAGGCTCCAGGCTGGATGCCCAGCATCCGAAGATTGATCCTGTGAGGTAGGTGGTACCATCCCCATTTTGCTAGGGGGAAAGTGAGGCTCAGAGAGGATAAGCAGTTTGCCCACATTCACGGAGCCAGGAAAGGCTGCAGCTGGGATTTGATTTCTGGCTGCAAATCCCTCGTTGCTTTTTGGCCCCTGACATGGGGTGGGACGTAATGCGTCTCTGCCTTGGGATTTCAGGGCAACTTGGACCACCAGGCAAGATGGGCCCCAAGGGTGAGCCTGGAGAGTGCGTGGGGCCAGAGGTCTCCTCTTCTTTCTTTGCTCCGTCCCTGCCTCTGCTTGGCTGCTGCTCAGGAATTGGCTATGATTTCTCTCCTGCAGAGGGGGTGGAAAGCTGGGAGGAGTGGGGAGAATTAGAAGGGCCTGGGCACCCTCCCCTCTGGTGGTTAATGGGCATTCCCTTGGAGGTACTCAGACCTCAAGAGCCAACACTCATCTTTCCCTGGGGCAGGAGATTCAGCGAACCTGCTCCGGGGCCAGGAGAGTGAGGCCGCCTTCAAAGGAGCCAGGCACTTGGAGTCAGTTGGTGCTGGGGTGTTGGTGGACCCCAGGTGTGGCCCAGCGCACCTTGGAACCCCTCTTCAGGGGTCCAAAGGAATCAAAAGGGCTCCTGGGTCCCACACTTGGCCTGTTCCATTGCCTGTGAGGGGGGTGGGGGGTGGGGAATAACTTGGGGGCCCCCCTCAGTCCATCTCCCCTTCCCCAGGCCCCAGGAGCTGCCAGGAGCTGCTGAGCCGGGGTACCACCTTGAGCGGCTGGTACCATCTGTGCCTACCCGAAGGCCGAGACTTCCCAGTCTTTTGTGACGTGGACATCACAGAGTGGGGGCTGGCTGGTGAGCGAGTGTCAGGGAGAGAAGCGACTCAGAAGTCAAGCCCAGTGGGTACTTCTTCCCCTTGGCCCGTAGGGGGAGCCAGAGCCCACCAGAGCCAAGGCATCCCTTAAGTGTAACTCACTAAGGAATGAAGTCTGAGAAGGCTTCACAGAGGAGATGCCATTTGAAAGGGCCTTGAAGGCTGTGTAGAAGTTCTCGAGATAGATGAGGTGCAGAAGGTCATTCCAGGTAGAGGGAAAGACAAATGTAAGGAGGCAGGAGAGTACAAGAGGGTGTGGGGGGACTGTATGAATGAGCTGAGAGTAGGTGGAGTGGTTGGCTGAGGTCTACTGCTGTGGGTCAAGCATGGACTGAGGGCCCCTGAAAAGACCAGTTCACAGAGGGCACTGAATGACCCACTGAGGAGTGTGGAGGGCAGTGGGGAGTCATGGAAGTGTTTTAAGCAGGGGAGGGACCAGGTCAGACATGTTTTAGAAAGAAGACTCAGGCTACACTGTGGCAGATGCATTGAGTGGGGACCAGACTGCAGGTAGGGACACAGGTTAGGACAACTGCAGGGGTCAGGGCAGGAGAAGAGGGTGGGCAGTGGCAACAATGGAAGTAGAGGCTCTTAGACTGAAAGATATTTAGGAGAGAAACTCTGCAGGGCCTGGGGTCTGCTTGGCTTGAAGAGGAAAGTGGGGTTGGGAGGGAGCATCAGGGTAAGGCTGGGTGGGCCTCTGGAGGTGACCTCTCTGCTCTAATATCTTGGTTCTTATGATAGTAAATTAAAGCAGGTTATTTTGAATCTGACCCCCAACTGGACTGACCGTCTCCCGAGGACAGGGACGATGTTTCTATCATTTCATTTCCCCCAGGGCTTTCGAGGCTGCAGTGTAAAGTTGAGAGTCAGTAAAAGGTAATAAGTGTGTGTAGAGCTCATCAGCATATTCACAGGCAAGGCTCACTTGGACTCACACTTTATCAACAAGACCCGAATCCAAAGAGGGGACCCCTGTCCACCTACCCCCCACAGTGCATCCATTCTCAGCTGCCTCTGCCCCCTGCTTCTCCTCATCCCATGCTCAGCCTGGAGTAATGGCTGCCGTGCTAGCCTTCTCTGCCTCCCTAGCTATTCCAGCGGTGACAGGATGGTTCCGTGGATTTCTTCTGCTCTTGGTCCTCCTACAAAGCAGGTCTTGGGAGCCAGGAGTCTGAATTCTGGCTGGGTAATGAGAATTTGCCCCAGCTTACTCTCCAGAGTAGGTTCTCAGTAGGGTCCAGGGAGCTGGAGGGGCATTTCCCTGGCATTCTGACTTCCCACCTGGGATCTGAGGATTCCTCCATCTCTGCCTCCCTGTCCCCCAGGTACCTGGGAGCTGCGGGTGGAGCTGGAGGACTTTAAAGGCAGCCGTACCTTTGCTCACTGTGGGGCCTTCCACCTCCTTGGGGAGGCAGGTCACTACCCAGCTAGTGCTGGGCAGGTACTCAGAGGGCACTGCAGGTGAGCGAGCCTACAGTGGGGCCCTGAAGTAGGCAAAGAAGGTGAGGGAGGCTGGGTTCTTTCCCAGGGCTGCCATGGCCTTCATGAATGACCCAGGACAACTCCTTCCCCTCTGTGGGCCTCAGTTTCCTCATCTGAAAAATGGCAGTTGTGAGACAGGGTGGTGTAGGAGTGAAGAAGCTGGGCTCTGGAGGCAAACAATCCTGAGGTTAAAAGTCCAGCTCTGTCATTTACTAACTATGTGACCTTGGGCAAGTCCCTTCTGGGTCAGAGCCTCAGTTTCCTCCCCTGTAAAATAGGTAAGGAGGCAGGGAGGGAGGGTGCGGGAGACCTCTGAGGCTCTGTTGAGTGTTAGCATTATCTGCCTTTTTAAAAAAATACTTATTCATTCATTCATTTATTTAGGCTCTGCCAGTTCTTAGTTGTGTCATGTGGGATCTTCATTGCCACGTGCGGGATCTTTAGTTGCGGCATGCATGTGGGATCTAGTTCCCTGATCAGAGATCGAACCCGGGCCCCCTGCCTTGGTAGTGCGGAGTCTTAACCACTGGACCACCAGGGAAGTCCCCAGCATTATCTGCTTTGGAAGAGGAACCAGAGAAGGCTTTTTTCAAAGAAACACCAACTGTTGAGGAGAAATCTGAAAGAGGGAAGTGGTTATGAGGAGGTGCCTCAGGAGAGCCCCCTTTCCTGCCCAGGCATCTGAGAAATCCCTCCCAGCTCTACCTGGCACAGTTGCTCCGGCTGCAGATGGGAGCTGGGAGGAGACAAAGGAGCAAGAGGGAAGCTGAGGATTCTGGGAGGGGAAAAGGTAGGGGGAGGAGCCAGTGGCTTTGGAGCCACAGTCCTGAGCTCAAGTCCCAATGCCCCTGTGTAGCCTTGGGCAAACACCCTGGCTCCTTGGCACTGCTGTTTTCTCATGGGGCCTGAAAACATCCACCTCACAATTGCTCTGAGGCTCCTGTGAGATCATCTCTTCAAGGGTGCCAGGCATGGTGCCGGCACCTAGGTGCCTCCCATCCCCTTCCTGCCAGGGGACTCCCTGAGCTTCCACAGCAGGAAGCCCTTTACCACCTATGACACCAACCATGATACAAGCGAGAGCAACTGCGAGGTGACTGTCTGTGGTGCCTGGTGTTTCAGATCCTGCTATCAGTCCAATCTCAACGGGTGCCACTGGATGTCCAAAGCCACTGCCCATAACTATGACATTGACTGGGCCTCAGACTGTGGCATGGGCCACCCTTACCACAGGGTTCACATAATGCTTTGCTAGGGCCCCCTGGCAACAAGCAGGGTTATCTTATCTCTCCTGTACAGTTTCTGGACCCTCGGCTACCCCTCCCCATTGCTAACCATCTTTGCTCCTCTGTCCATGTTAAAAAAAAGAAAATCGGGGGCCTCCCTGGTGGCGCAGTGGTTGAGAGTCCGCCTGCCGATGCAGGGGATACGGGTTCGTGCCCCGGTCTGGGAGGATCCCATATGCCGCGGAGCGGCTGGGCCCGTGAGCCATGGCCGCTGAGCCTGCGCATCCGGAGCCTGTGCTCCGCAACGGGAGAGGCCACAACAGTGAGAGGCCCGCGTACGGAAAAAAAAGAAAATCGGGCTTCCCTGGTGGTGCAGTGGTTGAGAGTCCGCCTGCCGATGCAGGGGACATGGGTTCGTGCCCCGGTCCGGGAAGATCCCACATGCCGCGGAGCGGCTGGGCCCGTGAGCCATGGCCGCTGAGCCTGCGCGTCCGGAGCCTGTGCTCTGCAACGGGAGAGGCCACAACAGTGAGAGGCCCGCGTACCGCAAAAAAAAAAAAAAAGAAAATCACTTTAACCCTTTCCTGGCTTGCAGACCTCTTCCAGTTATTGGGAAAAGCTCACAAGGGCAGAGCAGGGCACAGGTTTCAGTTCCATTCAAGGAGGATATTCCTTCCAGTGAGGAAGATGGACGAATCGGCCTCAAAAGGTAGTGAGGCTTCCATCCCAAGAGGTGTGCAAGCCAAGGCCAGAGGAGCATTGAGTGGTGGACTTGGAAGGATTCAGGCATCCACTGACAATACTCTTGGGCCCCCTGGGTCCTACAAATGGATGGTTTTGTGGTGGGAATTGCACAGCTATCTCACCCTCTCTGTTGCCCTCTCCTGGTCCCTTCTAAGTTGTCTCTTTTCCAGGCTCTGTTGTAAGTCAAGTTCTCATTCTTTGCTACTTCTTGCCTGTCCCATTAGGGGTTAGTTTGAACTCAGTCAAACCAAGGCAGGTACATTTTTCTTCCATGGGGCAACAAGGCAGTGAAACAGCAGTACCGAGCTGGCATTTACTGAGCAGTTAGTTAATTTGCCAGTGTCACATTCTAGAAAGTGTTAGAGCAATAGTTAAGAGTCTGATCTCTGAGCCTGACAGATAGTCCTGGGCTTGCATCCTGCTCTGTCATGTAGCTGAGTGATCTTGAACAAGTTACTCAACCTCTCTAAGTCCCCAGTTCCTGACTTCAGAGTTCACTGAAGTTTATACCAGGCTGCTGCCCCACTAATTCACACTAGAAGGTTAGGGATTCTTGGGGATTGGAGCTGGGAAGCTGTTGTAGCCCAAGGGCTGGAGTTTCTGGCATTCTCCAGGTAGTAGAGAAACGTTTGCATGGGAATTCTTCTCAGGTTCCATGGTCATGTTCTGGGTGGAGGTCATAGATCAGAGGGGCTCCACGGCAGATTGGGTTACGGGAAAAGCAGCCCCCTGGCAAAAGTGCAAAAGACCGGGCTCAGATGCCAAGTCCCATGCTCCTGGCAGGCTGAGGAGCAGGCTTCCCCCAGTCTCTAGTCCCTCCCAGCCTGCACAGCAGGGACCCGGAGGACAGGCACTCTTCGTGGCACTCTACGCTGTGTTCTACACACACTAATGTCTCTGGAGATCCTTTCTTTCAACAGACCCCGCAGGGGGCAGGGCCTGCAATTCCCACCTCTGCCTTCCTTAGCCCTGGCCTGGGCACACACACACATATGTGTGTGTGTGTGTGTCTGTGTGTTTATTTATTTGTTTGTTTGTTTGTTTATTTAACTCTTCTTTGCGGCATGTGGGATCTTTTAGTTGTGGCATGCGAACTCTTAGTTGTGGCATGTGGGATCTCGTTCCCCGACCAGGGATCAAACCTGGGCCCCCTGCATTGGGAGTGCGGAGTCTCAGCCACTGGACCACCAGAGAAGTCCCCTGGGCACATATCTTATGAGTGCCTGCTGTGAGCAGTCCACAGTGGTTGGCGTGCACAGGGGCACAGGCTGTACCGGAAGCGGCCTGTCTCAGAGGTTCTGGCGGGAGATGAGGGAGGGAAGAGGCCGAGTCCCAGGCCGCTAGGGAGCGGTGCTGCCCCAGGGCCGAGGGTGGAGCTTTCCCCGTCGTCCAGGAAAGGGCTGGGCCCGGCCTACATGTGAGGGCAGGAGAGAGCGACTGCAGGCGCTCTCCTGCGGAATCCGGGTGGTGAGCACTGCCTGACCGATTCCCGGGATTCCCCCACGTGACTCTGAATCGCGGATCACCGGATGCCCAAGATTCCCGGGACCCCAATCCCCGATTTCAGATCCTCAGGACCTTACAAGTCAGAGGCCGGATTTCGCCCTGGACACCAGATTCCCAAACGGGACCTCCGGCCGGACTCCGGATCTCCAGATCTTCAGATCCCGTAGGAGATTCCCGATCCTGACCTGATTCCCGATCCCGGGATCCCGGGATCTGTTGTCCCTGGCTCCTGTCCCGCCCCGGGTGCCCAAAGCCCGGCGCCCGACGCCCGAGCGCCCCCGCATGGCGGGGCAGTGCCTGAGGTCCGGAGCCGCGGAGCGCGCCGGCAGCTGCTGGCAGGACCCGCTGGCCGAGGCAGTGAGCCGGGGCCGGCCGCTCGCGGCGTCCCCGGGCCGGGGCTGCGTGCGAAGCCGGCCGCTTAGCGTGGTCTACGTGTTGACCCGGGAGCCGCAGCCCTTGGCGGAAACCGAGACTGGAGCCGAGGCGGAGCCGCTGCCTCTGCGCTGCCTGCGTGAGGCCTGCGCGCAGCTCCCCGGACCGCGGCCACGACCTCAGCTGCGCAGCCTGCCTTTTGGGACCCTGGCGCTGGGAGACACCTCAGCGCTCGACTCCTTCTACAACGCGGGTGAGCGCTCCTGGGGGCGGGGCGGGGCGCTGGGGCGGGGCTTAGGGTCTGGGGAGGAGCCTAAGGGGCGTGGCTCGGCGACTCCCGGGAGACCCCGAGGTGTGGGGTGTAGGGGGCTATGCGGGCATAAAATGAGCTAAAGTCTAGGTGCTCGAGGCGGGGCAGTGATAAAAGTGGAGTTTAGGGGATCTGGAGCACAGCCGGACTCCGGCAGGGATTTAGCGGATCCAGGTCTGGCTCGTGGTTCAGGGTTGGAACTTAAGCACTCTGGAGTCGGCACCGTGCCTAGGGAGAGGCTGGGAGCGGGGCAGGGTGTGGTATCTCAGGAGTGGGATTGGAGAACTCAGCCTCGGGATGATCTCGCACGGAGCTCATGACGGAGAATCCTGGGAGGTGGAACTTGGACTGGGGAAAGGAGCCGTAACATGTGGGCCTGGAATTCAGGGGTCCTAGCATACTACTTCCGAGGATCCGGCTGGAGAGGCAGAAAGAGAAGTGAAGGGGACCAAGTGCCCAACTGCACTGGATTCTAGGCGAGGGAGCTTGGGTTATGAGACCCCAGTAGTTCCGAGAGAATGCGCCGAGCTTGCGGGGGGGCGGGGCTGGAGGCGGAGCAGGGTCGTCCGGGGGCGGGACCAGAAGGCGGCTATTCCCGCGCGGGTCACCCCGCCCTCTCGCCATCCCGGACGCCCCGCCCTCGATACTTATTTGTTCATCCGAGAGTCCAGGAACCGTACTTGCAGGATGTCCATAAAACCGCAGCCTAAAAATGAAGGCTGACTCGACCTTGAGGACACAAAGACACACAGAGTCACAGACTCACAAATCGTACATATCTTGATTCACATAAACTGTCGCAGACACTATCACACACAGAGATAGACACAGCAAGCTGCACACACACACACATACACACACACACACACAGAGGCACAGTGTTTGTACACGCACAGGGCATGTGTGTATACACATGTGTATACACACAGCACACTGCTCGTGCCAGCCCCTTTCAAGAGACTGGGCTGAGAACCCAAGGAAGAGGAATTTTATCTTTGCACAACTCCTGCCTCTCAGATGGCCTGGAACAGGCTCCAGACTGGTGCACAGCCTCCCCTTCTCTGTGCCCAGTGTCCGCAGGCTCTGAACAGTGGATATGAGTCATAGCCCGGGGAGCTCCACTCCTTTCCTTGCAATACTATAGATATAATTTCTGTATGAGCCAGAGGGACCCTAAAAGGGGGAAACTGAGGCCCAGAGCAAAACTGGACCCTGCTGGAGTCACAATGGGAAGGCAGGCTGAGCCAGGATGGATCCCCAGGCTCCTTCCCCACAAGCTGGGCTGGCTTCAGGGCTCAGGGCCCCCACCCGTGTGCCCACAGATGTGGTGGTGCTGGAGGTGAGCAGCTCCCTGGCGCAGCCCTCCCTGTTCTACCACCTGGGCGTGCGGGAGAGCTTCAGCATGACCAACAACGTGCTTCTCTGCTCCCAGGCCGACCTCCCTGACCTGCAGGCCCTGCGGGTAGGTGGCCAGCGGGCTGGTGGGGGCCGGCACAGAGCTGGGGTGGCCTTAATCAGAACACCAGTATCTGAATGTCTGTCCCCTGCAGGAGGACATTTTCCAGAAGAACTCGGTGAACAGAAACCACCTCTACTCCAATGTGCCCTTTGACCTCCATTATGACCTCTGACCTCCACTATCTTTCCTGGCCTCCTCATTCCTCTCTGACCTCCCTAGTGCCCCCTGACATCCATGTGACCCTTTGTTCCCTATGGTCTCCCTTCATGAACTGTGCCCCTTCCCTGCTATTTTAGTCCCCACTGGTGCTGACCTCTGACCCCCCTCACTGCCCCTCTCTAACCTGGTAGTGACCTCTGACCTCCACTGATTCCCACCTCCCTCCCACCAGGATTGCGTTGGCAGCTACACGCTGATCCCCTATGTGGTGACAGCCAGTGGTCGGGTGCTATGTGGAGACGCGGGCCTCCTGAGGGGCCTGGCTGACGGCCTCGTACAGGCTGGGGTGGGCACCGAGGTGCTGCTCACACCCCTGGTGGGCCGGCTTGCCCGCCTGCTGGAGGCCACGCCCACGGACTCCTGGTAATGGGGGCCCTCAGCAGGTGCACCAGGAGGAGGCTGGTGAGGGTACGGGGGCGCTGGGGCTGAGGGGCGAGCCCAGCCATTCTCTCTCCCCCCCTCCCCTGCCGTGGACGTTAGTGGCTATTTCCGGGAGACCGTTCGGCGGGACATCCGGCAGGCACGGGAGCGGTTCAGCGGGCAGCAGCTGCGGCAGGAGCTGGCTCGCCTGCAGCGGAGCCTGGACTGCGTAGAGCTGCTCAGCCCCGACATCATCATGAACCTGCTGCTCTCCTACCGTGACGTGCAGGTGTGCGGTGCGCAGAGGGGCGGGCAGTGGGGGCAGTTGACATTCAGTGTCGGAGAAACCTGAGTTCAGCTCCTGGACTCACTTGCTCACTGGTGGCTTTGAACAAATTATCTGACGTCTCTGAGCCTCGGTTTCCTTGTCTGTAAGAGGGGACGATCATGTCTCCCAGCTGGGAGGCTGGGGCACACAGTGGGTCCTCCGTGTAAGGTGTGGTGTCTCCACTACCTGCTGGGCCTGAAGGAGGCGTGCAGAGGACGGTGGGTGGGAAGATGGGGTGTCGGGGTGGGAGGGGACCCCAGCTCAAGGTTTACCTCAGGGTCTGTGGGCAGATGGGACCGACCAGAGGCCAGCAGGCCAGGGCGTGCTATTCCCTCCTGCAGGACTACTCAGCCATCATTGAGCTGGTGGAGACACTGCAGGCCCTGCCCACCTGTGACGTGGCCGAGCAGCACAATGTCTGCTTCCACTACACATTTGCCCTCAACCGGTGGGTAGCAGAGCAAGGCTCAGGTCATAGCATGTGGGGACATGGGTCTCTGCTGTGCAGAGTCATTGCTGTCTGCAATCACTGCTGTTCAGGGAATTTGCTGACCAAGGTCACACTGATGTCAAATGGTCCCTATTGTTCTGTTCTTGCCGCCCAGGGTGGGGTGGGGTGGTGGCGCTGCCCTTGGAGTGGTCACAGCTATCCAAGGTCACTGCTTCTCAGAGTCACTGCAGCTAGAAATCACTTCCATCTGGGATCGCTACCTCTAGAAAGATCGGAGCTGACCAGAGTCACTGCTATTCTGGGTTCATGATTGTCAGGCCCTTGGACGGGTCCCTGCGGTTCAGGGTCTGGGGGTTCCTAGACAGAGAGTGGAGGCAGGGCCATCAAGTGGGTTCCCAGCCTTCTTCCCCTCCCCTAGGAGGGACAGGCCTGGGGACCGGGAGAAGGCACTGGCTGTGCTGCTGCCACTGGTACAGTTTGAGGGCTCGGTGGCACCTGACCTGTATTGCATGTGTGGCCGTATCTATAAGGACATGTTCTTCAGCTCTGGCTTCCAGGATGCTGGGCACCGGGAGCAGGCCTATCACTGGTAAGGGGCCCAAACGAATGGACAGTGGGCTGAGCTAGAGGGATGAGGAATGAGGCTGTGGGCATCAGTCCAGCCCCGCGTCCCCCCACCCTTCCCCCAGGTATCGCAAGGCTTTTGATGTAGAGCCCAGCCTCCACTCGGGCATCAATGCAGCTGTGCTTCTCATTGCCGCTGGGCAGCGCTTTGAGGACTCCAAGGAGCTCCGGCTCATAGGTGAACCCCAATCCTGCACCCCTATCCCCTACCCACAGGAGCTCAGAGGGGCCTGGGGAGAGGGCAGGGAGAGAAGACACTGGGCTGGAGCTGAGGCCGACCCCATCCCCTTTTGGACCTGTTCTGCCTGAATGCACCCCGGTCCTGGGCCCTCGTGAGCCCTTGAGCCCACAACTGTTCCTAAGCTCACACCTGTGTTCCTTACACACTGAATTCCACGTACACTTGTTCCCACACCCTCACCTGTGCCTGAGCTCCTACTCCCACCTGAGATCTGGCCACACCTAAGTTTTTAGCCATTTCCATGTTCCTGCCCACATGAATTTTGTGGCCTACACCTGGGCTTTGCCCAAAGTTGTAATCACATTCAATACAACCCATGCCCCTCCCTCCCAGGCATGAAGCTGGGCTGCCTTCTGGCCCGAAAAGGCTGTGTGGAGAAGATGCAGTATTACTGGGATGTTGGCTTCTATCTGGGAGCTCAGATCCTTGCCAATGACCTCACCCAGGTGGCACTGGCTGCAGAGCAGCTGTACAAGCTCAATGCCCCCATATGGTAGGTGGCCCCTTCTGTGGTGGTCCTGGGCTGGCCTGGGCTGTCAGCTTCTGCACCTATATCCACTGGCATCTAGTCTGAACCTCTTTCAGACCAGTGCCCATGGCACCCAATGGCCACATTCTGGCTGCATCCAAGCCAGTCTACTGTCCCTGGCAGTGCTAGCTGGTGCCTGGGCTGAGTTGAGGACAAGGTTGTGTCTGCAGGTACCTGGTGTCTGTGATGGAAACCTTCCTGCTGTACCAGCACTTCAGACCCACACTAGAGCCTCCTGGAGAAACCCCACACCACGCCCACTTCTGGCTCCACTTTTTGCTACAGTCCTGCCAGCCACTCAAGATGACTTGTCCCCAAGGGGAGCAGTGCTTGGTGAGGCCGTGGGGTGTGGGACCTGGGAGAGGGGAAGGCCCCTTTTGACCAACCCCTCTCCCCTGTCATCTGCAGGTGCTGGTCCTGGAGATGAATAAGGCGCTGCTACCGGCCAGGCTGGAGGCTCAGGGCACCAACCCGGTGAGCACAGTGACAGTGAGCCTGCTGGAGCCCGGTAAGCAGGTGATATCGCCGGTGAGTCACCCCCATTCACATCTATGCACCCCTTCTCTCCAGCCTTTCCCCCATCCCCAGACCCCTCTCCAGGTCCCCACACCCCTCTCGGACCTTTTTGTTCTCACAGGACATTCCCTCCAGCTGGACCTTCCCGGTGGCCTCCATCAGCGGTGTCAGGTGAGAGGGGAGACCTGGGGGAGTCGGGCGGGGGGGGGAGCACTGCTGGTCTGCCCGGCTCACTGGGGCTCTTCATCCCTTCCAGCGTGTCGAAGCGAGACGAGCGCTGCTGCTTCCTCTACGCGCTTCCCCCGGCTCAGGACGTCCAGCTGTGCTTCCCCAGCAGAGGGCACTGCCAGTGGTGCGCGCAGCCCTTCGGGGTCGGGGTGCTCTGAGGGCAAGGGTGCCCGGGGTATTGAGGGAAAGGAAGGGACATGTTCCCTGGGTGCTCTCGGCAAAGAGGGGACAGTTTCCGCCCAAGGTGCCCCTCCCATCAGCCTGATCTCCGCCCTCAGGTTCTGCGGGCTGATCCAGGCCTTGGTGAAGAATCCGGACTCCACGGCGGCCGCAGAGGAGGCGGAGGGCGGAGGGGAGGTATTGGAGGTGAGGAAGGGGTTGCTGGGAGCTTGAGGAGGGGGAAGGGCTGAGTGCCCAGCTGAACCCCGCATCTCACCCGCCCCCCAGTTTGATTATGAGCACACGGAGTCGGGAGAGCGGCTGGTGCTGGGCAAGGGCACCTACGGGGTGGTGTACGCCGGCCGCGATCGGCACACGCGGGTGCGCATCGCCATCAAGGAGATCCCGGAGCGGGACAGCAGGTTTGGGACCTGAGGCCACGCGGGTGGAGCTCAGGGCTCGGGGTGGGGGGCTGGGGGACCAGGTGGGCGGGTCAAATGGGCGGGACCGCGAGTTGAGAGGGTCCTGTGGGCGGGACTGCAGGCGGGGGCGACGCGGATGCCCAAGTGGTCGAGCCGAGTGCGCTGGCTCACAGAAGCGAGAGTACGAGCCCAGTGGGCCCAGGCCTGTGCGCAGAACTGCAGGGGCCTGGAGGGCGTGTGGGCTGGGTGATTAAGTTGCGGAAGGTCGGGGGCGGGGTTGCTGGTGGGCGGGGCAGATCCTGGGGGCCTGCCTTGCTGGCGCTGGAGTTGGGTAAGCATCTCTGCCCCAAGCTGGCCTGTTCTTCACTCCCTACCTGCCCCCAGGTTCTCTCAGCCACTGCATGAAGAGATCGCTCTGCACAAACGCCTGCGCCACAAGAACATCGTGCGCTATCTGGGCTCAGCCAGTCAGGGCGGCTACCTCAAGATCTTCATGGAGGAAGTGCCTGGAGGTTCCTGCCCTGTGTGGGATGGGAATGGAACGGGAGTTGTGGAGCATGGGGGGCTGGAGCCAAACAAGGGTGGAGAACCCTCCAGGAAAATGAACCCTAGCGTGTGTGGGTAGCTGAGGCAGTGCAGTAGGGTGATGGAGTCTGGGCCATGGCCTGGCCTTTGAGCAGAGAGCTGTGCGCTGGAGTAAGTGGGTGCCAATTATGACCTTGGACTCATCTTCCCAGGCAGCCTGTCCTCCTTGCTCCGGTCAGTGTGGGGACCCCTGCAGGACAACGAGAGCACCATCAGTTTCTACACCCGCCAGATCTTGCAGGGACTCAGCTACCTGCACGACAACCGCATCGTGCATCGAGATATCAAGGTCAGAGTGTAGCTGGCTCACCCTGGTGGGGGGTGGGGAGGAAGAGATATGGCCCCAGACAGAGGCTGACAGTTTAGACTAAGTGGACAGACCCTTTGCAAAGGGTTGGGGAATTCATCAAGAAGGTTCCCTAGAGAAGGCAAGAAGTTCAGATCTGAAGCTAACTTCCAGAGGGGGATAAGTGGGATGGCAGGGGGAGGAGGTTGACAGAGGCAGTGTCGGATTGGGAGTCCCAGGATTTGGGGTCTCGGGATAGGGTCCAGTTCTGGCACCAGGAGCCCAGCCTGATGTCCGCTGAGCACAATGTCCCCTCTACTCAGGGGGACAATGTACTGATCAACACCTTCAGCGGGCTGCTCAAGATTTCCGACTTTGGTACCTCCAAGCGGCTAGCAGGCATCACACCGTGCACTGAAACCTTCACAGGTAACAGGGGGTGGGGTGGTGAATGGGGTTGCTGACGTGGGGCAGAGAACTCTTGGGACCTTCCAGGGAATGCTGTTTCTCCTGGGCATGGAGTTAGATCCTAATGGGGGATGGAACCCAGGGCAGGTGATGGAGCCAGGGGTGAGGTGATAGAATCTAGAACTGGAGCTTGGATAGCTGATGACATTGAGTTTAGTCCCTGAAACGGAACCCAGAAGTGTTGATGCGGGCCAAAGGTCAAAGCGGATGATGCAATCCAGGTTAGATGATGGCACCTACTGTGGATGATGGAGCCCACGAACGTGACGGAGGCTGAGATGAGTGAGGAGACTCAGGATAGATGTCTGATGACCAGGGGAGGTGATAGGAATTGTTTTGGATACTAAAGTTCAGGGTGAATGCAGGTGGCCAGAGGATGATAGAGCCCCCTGCCACCCCCACAGCGACAAAGCCTAGATGTGCATTATTGCTACTGCTCCTGTCCTAGGGACGCTACAGTATATGGCCCCAGAAATCATTGACCAGGGCCCACGAGGGTATGGGAAGGCGGCAGACATCTGGTCATTGGGCTGCACTGTAATCGAGATGGCCACAGGTCGCCCACCCTTCCACGAGCTGGGGAGCCCGCAGGCTGCCATGTTTCAGGTGAGATCCCTCAGGGCCTGGCTTATGAGGTGGGGTGGGGACAGACTGGGCCCTGAACACCTCTAAACTTGTCCCTTGTGTCCCCTCCCTGCCCTCTTCCCAGGTGGGCATGTACAAGGTGCACCCACCAATGCCCAGTTCTCTGTCAGCCGAGGCTCAAGCCTTCCTCCTCCGAACTTTTGAGCCAGACCCCTGCCTCCGAGCCAGTGCTCAGGCACTGCTGGAGGACCCCTTCCTGCAACCTGGGAAGAAGAGCCGCATCCCTGGCTCCCCCCAACAAGCTCTAAGGTCCTCAGGTACCAAGTGGGTGGAGGGAGTGAGCACACTGGGGTGAGGGCAGAGGAGCCGTGGAGGTGAGAGGGCTCAGCGGGCCCCGGCTGACAGCCTTGTCCCTCCCTCAGACGCCCCTTCCGCCAGCCACACTCCTTCAGCTAACTTGACCTCCCAGTCCCAGACATTCCCGCGCCCTCAGGCACCCTCTCAGCACCCTCCCAGCACCCCCAAGCGCTGCCTCAGTTATGGGGACACCAGCCAGCTCCGGTAAGAACCCAGGGTCCTGGGGTGGGTTTGCTTCATCTGGTTTTGTCCTGGTATGCTCCCTCCAGAAAAAGTCCTCCTTGGGGACTTGGGCACTTTGACCACTTGCAAGGATGGCATTTGGTGCCCTCCTCCCAAATGCTCTTACTTATATTTATTGTGCCCTCTCAATGCTGAGTTCATCTCTTTTATCCCTGTGAGGTGGGCATAAAAGTAAAAGCCAGGGGCTTCCCTGGTGGCGCAGTGGTTGAGAGTCCGCCTGCCGATGCAGGGGACACGGGTTCGTGCCCCGGTCCGGGAAGATCCCACATGCCGCGGAGCGGCTGGGCCCGTGAGCCATGGCCGCTGAGCCTGCGCGTCCGGAGCCTGTGCTCCGCAACGGAGGGGGCACAACAGTGAGAGGCCCGCGTACCGCAAAAAAAAAAAAAAAAAAGTAAAAGCCAGGATTCAAACTCTGGGGTGGAGGTGGCTGGACGGTGTTGCTGCCCACACTCCATCAGCCGCTCTTCACTGCACCCAGGGTGCCTGAGGAGCCTGGGGCCGAGGAGCCTGCGTCCCCTGAGGAGAGTTCGGGGCTGAGCCTCCTGCACCAAGAGAGCAAGCGCGGGGCCATGTTGGCTACGGTACTGGAGCAGGAGCTACAGGCCCTGGCGGAGAGTCTGCGCCTGAAGCAGGAACAGGTGGGAGGCTCGCCCCGGCGCCCCCTGCTGGTCGAGCACCGACAGGACTCCTGCTGAAGGCCTCCCCCGTACCTCCGCTCCTTACCCCACCGCGCCCCGCACCCTCCCACCAGCATCTCCCCCGGCTCAGGCGGGAATACTCTATGAGGACCTTCTCTTCCTCCTCAGGGTTCCCATCTGGGGAAGAATCATGTGGAACAGCTACTGCGCTGCCTCAGGGCACACATCCACACTCCCAACCGCCGGCAGCTGGCCCAGGAGCTGCGGGAGCTGCAAGGGCAGCTTCGGGCCCAGGGCCTTGGGCCCGAGATTCTGCAAGGACCACTCTTCGCCTTCCCGGATGCGGTGAGGGAGCTTTCTCAGTTAGGGCTGCCCAATAAGAGGTAGTGAGCTGCCCATGCTTGGGAATGTACAAGGACTTGATGTTGCAAGATTCCATGTCTTCCCCGATAGAACCATCGGGAAAGGGACATCTGCCCAGTCCTAGCTTCCCAGCCCCTCCTTTGATCCCAAGCCCGCCCACCCCACTTGCCTCCTATAGAAGACTTTCTAGGCCTTTCCAACTCAAGCCCCATCTCTGTTTGAAGCTCAGCAGTCTCAGCCGCACCCTTCCTCCTGCTCCAGGTGAAGCAGATCCTCCACAGGCGCCAGATCCGCCCACACTGGATGTTCGTGCTGGACTCGCTGCTCAGCCGCGCTGTGCTGGCAGCCCTGGCTGTTCTGGCCCCAGGTGGGTGGGGGATTGGAGCCTGCCTGCCTGCCTGCGGGGCGAGGGTGTGATCCTTGGGGGCGTGGTGAACACCAATAGGGCAGGTAGGGGCGTGGTCAGTGAGGCCCTGGCTTGACCCGGCGCCAAGCAGGGGGATGGCGTAACCAAATGGATATCTCCCAGGCTGACACTGCCTAGCCCGTGCCCAGAGCCCCGCGTCCTCTGTCGATGTCTGGGGTCCTAAATGGGCATCCTCGCCCTGCCTGAGTTCACCCCACTCGGATTGGCAGAGGCGGAGAAGGAGGCAGTCCCACCGAAGTCGGAGGAGTCCAATAAAGAAGAGGAGTCCCAGCGGAAGCAGCAGGAGACCCCAGTCCAGCGGAGCCCGCTCCCAGGGGAACCCGAGCAGCGCACCCCACCTTCGATGGTGCAGCTGGGACTCTTGCGAGCAGAGACCGATAGGTACAGCTTCTGGGACTCGCCCACAGCCTCTGCAGGAGCTTCACCCCTACGCCCCCTCCATTCTATTGCCTTCTGACTTCTAACAGGCTTCGAGATGTCCTGGCTGAGAAGGAACGGGAGTGCCAGGCCCTGGTGCAGCTAACCCTACAGCGCATCAGTGGGGGGGCCAGGACCTGGGCCCTGCCCTCAGAGCCCCCAGGTGAGTGGGAGCAGGCTGGAGAGCTCGAATGGTGGGTGTGAGGCAGCTTCTTGGCAGAGGCATCCTTGGGTTCACCAGCTGACTTCTCCCTGACAGCTGCTCTCACAGTGGACCAGGGCCTGGTGCAGTGGCTACAGGAACTGAATGTGGATTCAGGCACCATCCAGACGGTAAGGGGGCGAGTACTGGCAGTCCCTGACCCCCACCAACCAAAGACTCCATCTATGCCCATCTTTCAGCTCTTCTCACTTTCTCCCTCTGATGCAGAGAATCTCAATACTGAATGAACACTTTTGTATTTGCCTCCCATTGGACAGATGAGAAAACTGAGGCCCGGAAAGGAGTGTGATCTGTCCTATCATGTTGGTAGTAGAACAGAGCTAGTTCCTGGGTCTCTGGACCCATCTTTCTCTGATTTTACCTCTCCCTGTTTCTGTGTATGTGTCTTTGTCCACAACTAGCTACTGAACCACAGCTTCACCCTCCATGCCTTACTGACCTGTGCCACTAGAGATGACCTCATCTACACACGCATCAGGTATGT